>NC_083890.1:23859834-24187168 GCF_032452875.1 Bos javanicus | reverse complement strand
CACAGCATCTGAATTCATAGTTAGCTATGGTTAATCATATATTTTCTCAAAAATAAATGAGTGCTGCCTGGGCTCTTTTAAAGCAAATTCTGAGCAGATAATCTCAGCATTTTGTCCTGTTTTCCATGAGCATGTTTGAAAGAAGCTCTCTGTGGTTTATTTCTCCATGAAATAAATGGCCTACAATTCAACCAGGCGCTTCTGGAAGGTTTCCAAATCACTCAGCCGTCTTCATTTGGTGGGATGACAGTGTCTGCTGGCCTGTCCCGTTCGTGTGTGTGCCGTGCAAAACAAACAGAGTGGAAACTTCCACTTCTGAGAGGATGACATGGAAATGAGGACCAAAGAGGGAAAAGGTCTGCAGGGTCATCTGGCCCAGCCTCCCTCCTTCATCTATCCGTTTTACATCATCTTAGCCACCCCTCCAAGGGGCTCTTGTAAGAAGGTGTTCTTAAAAGTCCCCAGTGAGAAATTCCACAGCCTCCCAGAGAATTTTTGAAAATTGAAATCAGAGGCGAAGCGCTCTTTGGAAATATATCAGATAATCTTTTACGACTCTCCGGGCTGCTCATGGTACACAGATAAAAAATAATATTTATTGAGCACCTACTCCCTTAGGTGTCTTTCTCTTTATGAAAGCGATCCTCAGATCTTCCTCTTTTGTCTCTTTTATTGAGACAAACCTTTACTGAGTGCCTATTAAGTGCCACACAGGGTCGTAGATCTTGTAAATGTTGCTCAGATGAAGGCTTTGCAATCCCAAACTGTGCTTCCTGGGTTCGTGAGGCGTGGTTTTCTCTAACTTCTGGGCTGGTGCTGAAAATGCATGCTATGATAAGTAACGTGATTTTTCTGTTCCCTGTCTGCCTTCTCATCTCCCCCTCACCCAGCCCCCCAGGATCTCCCTGTCCAACCTCCCTCTTCCCAGGCTTCTCATGCCCCTTTCCTGAACCTTCAGGTGGTTGTACGGGCTGTTACTTCCTCCTTCATTGTGTCTGCCTGCCGCCCCCCCTCCTCCGCAGAATGCACCTCTTCCTTTCAATGCTTCATTGCATCAACAGCTTTAATTCTTCATCTGCAGCACTATGGTCCCTAATAACAGCCTCCTCTTCACGCCAGTGCCCCTTCTCAGCAGTTGGCTGGCAGTGATGTCTCAAAGGTTTATGGTAGTGAGCGAGCCTGCTGAATTAGTCTCGAAATGTAGAAAGAGAACTGTGGGCTGAAGACTAGCTCTGGGACACTGAGCAATCCTTAAGACTTTCTGGGCCTCTGTTTCTGCCTCGGGAAATAAGCTGGGTTGTTGGTCTGCTCATCTGAACAAATGTGGTGACAGAGAGGAAGAGGCAGGTAGCACAGGAGTGAGGAGTGGGCTTTGAGTTGGACTGCTGGGGCTGGAACACATCCGTTGCTCCCTGGGGGACTTCCGGCAACTTAGCCCCTCTGTGCATCAGTTTTCTCATCTGTAAAGTGGGGATAATAATGGTACCTGCCTGATAGGGTTGATGTGAGGATTCTAGTGTGCGAGCTGCTGTGAATTGCATCTCACACACAGTCAATGTCCCGTGTTGGCTGTTCTTGGCCGTGCTGTTTGCTAGTTTCAGTGCAAGAAAATGAAATAGGATCATTTCTCTGCAGTGTTCACTGCTTTGACCAGATCATTTCACTTAGATTTCTTTGAATTTTCTATCATCTCAAAGACTAACTTTGAATTTTTTTTTGAGGATTAGATGTCTGTCATCTTTAAATATTTATCTTCCTGCCTCCCTCTTTGGTAACCATCAGTTTGTTTTCAGTGTCCATGAGTCTGTTTCTGTTTTATAAATAAGGTCATTGTATCATTTTAGATTCTACATGTAAGTGATATCATAAAATATTTGGCTTTCCTGTCTGACTAACTTCGCTTAGTGTGATCATCTCTAGATCCATCCATGTTGCTGTGAATGGCATTATTTCATTCCTTTTTATGGTTAATATTCCATTATGTGTATGTGTTTATATATATATATATATATACACCACATTTTTTTTTATTTGTTCATCTGTTGATGGACATTCAGGTTGCTTCCATGTCTTGGCTATTATAAACAGTGCTGGTATGAACATTGGGCTGCATATATCTTTTTGAATTAGAGTTTTAATTTTTTCTGGATTTATCTGGAGCAGGATTGCTGGATCATGTGGCAATTTAATTTCTAGTTTTTTTAAAGAACTTCCATACTGTTATCCATAGTGGCTACACCAATCTATCAATACATTCCCACTAACAGTGTAGGAGAGTTCTCTTTTCTATCTACCCTCTCCAGTGTTTATTACTTGTAGATTTTTTGATGGCCATTCTAACCAGCGTGAGGTGACACCTCATTGTACTTTTGATCTACATTTCTCTAATAATTGGTGATGTTGAGCATCCTTCTCCTTTCCCTTTTCCCACTCCACTTGAATATTTTGCTGAAATGCTACTTCCTGAATGAAGTCTGTCCTTCCCACCCTATTTAAAGTTACAACCCAGTGCTGCTTACTCCATGTGTCTTACTGGCAATTTTCCTTTGTCTGTTCCATTTTTTTCCCCCTAGACCTTCTCACCTGCTAACATATGTAAGGTAATATGTTATTACATAAAATAAACACATTCTGTTTATTTATTGTTTAGTGTCTGACTTTTCTTGCTAGAATATGATCTCCAAGGAGGCAGAGTGTTTGTCTGCTTTGTTCACTGGTTTGTCCAAAGTATCTAGAACTAAGCCTGAATCAATTGTACAAATGGACAATAAAATAAAATATTTTATTTTAATATAAATTAAAATAAAAACAGGTAAAAGAAACCTTCTCACATGCTCCTTCTCTAATTGCATCCCCTGAAGATTCCATCTGAAAGAAGGCACACACACACAGGTATAGATATACCCATTTGCACACACAGGTGTTATTGTGTCATTAATATTGTTCTTCAACTTGCATTTTTAAAAAACCTATTGACAGTCTAGGATATCAGCTCCTGAAAAGAGGCACTTTGTTTTGTTGCTTCTGTTTCCCAAAGCTTTGAACGATGTCTAATACACAGCAAATCCTCTTAAAGTTTATTGAATGGACAAATGGATTTATAAATGAATGCATGCGTCATGGTCATCTTTCCATTTTAGCATAGGTACATTTTTCTCTTCTTCAGAAAATATTGTATTGCTATGGTACATCAAAACAAGAGAAAAGATATCAGGAAAAAAAAACCCAACATCTAAAATGTTGCTGCAAAACGCAATAAGGTGCCATAAAACAACCAGCAGTTTTGAAGAATTCTTCAAGGATAAAGCGTGGGTTGCATTGGATGGGTAGAGAAATCAGAGCAGAATAAACATGATACAAAATCAGTTTAGAGAAAACTGATAAAAAGAGTCCACTATACTTTCCAGTGGAGTTCCCAGAGAAATTCTAAACTTGAGAGTCCGGCAGGGCAGGTATCAGAGTGACTAAGGAAAGAATTGCTTGGGAGAACTGCTAGGGCCTTTTCCCTCACTTTTTCCTCTCTCTCTTTGTCTCTGTCCCCGTGGTGGCTCTGTGGCTCTCAAGATGAAGTCTTAAGAGTGATTCACAAAGCAAAAAGGGATTATTTTCTTGGGGACAGGAGATGGGTGTGGTCCTTTGTGGGTTATCAGTTTCTTTTTTAAACTTGGCCCAACCCAAGGTGACTCTGAGATTCCAGGACAGACTCAGGGAGAGAAGGAAGAAAAGGGTGGGGAAAGACACGTTCTTCTCATTTCTGCCTCCAAGGAATCCCTTTACTTTTCCTCCACTCATCCAGATGTTTCACCCAGCAATTTCCGTTGTGCTAACTTGAAGAGGTTTCTATGAACATCTGATCTGCCACATCAGTGGAAAAAGAAGTCAGAAACAGTGCTGTTAAAGTTATCTGGCAGGTGATTTTAAACCTAGCATCCTATACCCTGTACAACACTATTTGGAATAGAAACAAAATAAAGACATATATGCTATACACAATTTAGAAAGTTTATCACCATGTGCACTCTCTGAAAAATGACATGCTCTGGCAAGCCATAAAACGAATCCAAGAAGATGGAATGAGGAGCAAGAAACTAGTGAATGAAGAACCTTAAAATAGCAAAACCAGAGAAAAACGGTTAGAAATATGACTGTGAAGCTTAATATAGTTAAGAATGGACTCTTAACCAAACAGAGGAAGGGACCTCCTGTGTCAAGGAGGAGGACAAAAAATAAATAATAAAAGGAGGACAAAAAACAGAGGCATAAGCACCCTTCTTGATCAAGTGGGGAGATT
This sequence comes from Bos javanicus, assembly GCF_032452875.1. Taxonomy (NCBI): domain Eukaryota; kingdom Metazoa; phylum Chordata; class Mammalia; order Artiodactyla; family Bovidae; genus Bos; species Bos javanicus. Next base: position 24,182,877 of record NC_083890.1, on the reverse strand, counting down.
TTTGTAACACAAGCACACCATGTCAAGATGGAAAGTATATGGGGAACGTGGATGAATTCATGGGGAATAGGAACATAAAAATGAAGTTCCTGCAAAGGGACATTTAGATAAAAAACAGGACAGTTTGCCCCACTGGACCCTAGAAGAGCTTTGGATTTAGATAAATTTAGGTACCAGGAAGGAGCTTCCCTAGTAACTCAAGGGAAGCTAGCTTCCCTAGCTTGTAAAGAATCCGCCTGCAATGCAGGGAACCCCAGTTCATTTCCTGGGTCAGGAAGATCCTTGGAGAAGGGATAGGCTACCCACTCCAGTATTCTTGGGCTTCCCTCGTGGCTCAGATGATAAAGAATCTGCCTGCCACGTGGGGGACTTGGGTTTGATCCCTGGGTTAGGAAGATTCCCTGGAGGAGGGCATGGCAACCCATTCCAGTATTCTTGCCTGGAGAATCCTATCGACAGAGGAGCCCAGCAGGCTATAGTTCATGGGATGGCAATGAGTCAGACACGACTGAGTGACTAAGCGCGCTTGTGCATGCGCGCATGCACACACACACACACACACACACACACAGAGGTATCAGAAAATGGACAAGAGTCTGGAGGGGTTGTTTGAAATCTCTATAAAGAGTAGCTAGAGCCCAGGACAGTACTGCTGGCAGACCCAGTCAGACATCTACTTACCACTCCTTCCTCCAGGAAGCAGAGACATAATTGATGGACATACTGAATTAGTGAGGTATTAATTAGGTGCTTGATGGAACCTATTAGTTTCCAAATAGGAAAAGGAGTATGTCAAGCCTGTATATTGTCACCCTGCTTATTTAACTTATATGCAGAGTACATCATGAGAAACGCTGGGCTGGATGAAGCACAAGCTGGAATCAAGATTGCCGGGAGAAATATCAATAACCTCAGATATGCAGATGACACCACCCTTATGGCAGAAAGTGAAGAGGAACTAAAGAGCCTTTTGATGAAAGTGAAAGAGGAGAGTGAAAACGTTGGCTTAAAGCTCAACATTCAGAAAACTAGGCTCATGGCATCCGGTTCCATCACTTCATGGCAAATAGATGGGGAAACAGTGGAAACAGTGGCTGACTTTATTTTTGGGGGGTCTCCAAAATCACTGAAGATGGTGACTGTAGCCATGAAATTAAAAGAAACTTACTCCTTGGAAGGAAAGTTATGACCAATCTAGGCAGCATATTGAAAAGCAGAGACTTTACTTTGCCAACAGAGATCTGTCTAGTCAAGGCTATGGTTTTTCCAGTAGTCATGTATGGATGTGAGAGTTGGATAATAAAGAAAGCTGAGCGCCCAAGAATTGATGCTTTTGAACTGTTGTGTTAGAGAAGACTCTTGAGAGTCCCTTGGACTGCCAGAAGATCCAATCAGTCCATCCTAAAGGAGATCAGTCCTGAGTGTTCATTGGAAGGACTGATGTTGAAGCTGAAACTGCAATACTTTGGCCACCTGATGTGAAGAACTGACTCATTTGAAAAGACCCTGATGCTGGGAAAGATTGAAAGCAGGAGGAGAAGGGGATGAAAGAGGATGAGATGGTTGGATGGCATCACTGACTCAGTGGACATGAGTTTGAGTAAACTCCGGGAGTTGGTGATGGACAGTGAGGCCTTGTGTGCTGTGGTCCATGGGGTCGCAAAGAGTTGGACACAACTGAGCGACTGAACTGACCTGAACTGTCCAGCACAGAGGAGGAGGGGATGGAGAATACAAGATTTCCAAGTTGGAACATTGTTTACTCTTAAAGAGAGGTCAATCTCTCCCAACCCCCTACAAAATTCTTTTTTTTTTTTTTTGCCCCCAGCTCCAGTATCCTGGTAATTCAAATTCTATTCTTTCCAGAAAAAAGATTGGAAGATACTTTTTTTTTGGAGCTAAAGACCCATGGATTTGGACATTTGGAAGCCTCATGACATCCCACTTACACAAATTGTCCACTTCAATTTTTAGTGCATTGCTCTTAAATGTGAACAGACAGACTTCTGGTTTTGGCCACAGGAGAGTGATGTTTTAGACTTACCCACCTGCTGGGTTTCCCTGGTGGCTCAGTCGGTAAAGAATCTGCCTGCAATGTGGGAGACCTGGGTTCAGTCCCTGGGTTGGGAAGATCCCCTGGGGAAGGGAATAGCTCCCACTGCAGTATTCTGGCCTGGAGAATTCCATGGACTGTATAGTCCATGAAGTCGCAAAGAGTCGGACACAAGTGAGAGACTTTCACTTCCACTTCACTTTCATCTGCTATACATGACTGTAAAACTAGTTAGAATATATTTCAGGCTTTGGATAATAGACACAAGGCTGTGATCCTTGAGAGAAGGGAAACACACAAGGAGAGCAAGCAGCTTTCTGTCTGGGGACACTATTCTAGACACAGCATTAGGGAGAGAAACCTCAAGCAGAGAGAGACAGCAACACTGGGGGGTCATCGGAAGCTGGAGCTCAGGGCTGCTTTTGTAGGTAGGAAGCATGGAAATGGAAGTGGAGGTGAGAGGGAGAGAAAAATATTTAATGAGATAATGGCCAAATGTTTCCCAAATTTGATAAAATACAGTCTCACAGATCCAAAAAACTTGAAAGTCACTCAATTGTGACTTTCAGGGAGTCACAAGGAGATCCAACCAGTCCATTCTAAAGGAGATCAGCCCTGGGATTTCTTTGGAAGGAATGATGCTAAAGCTGAAACTCCAGTACTTTGGCCACCTCATGCGAAGAGTTGACTCATTGGAAAAGACCCTGATGCTGGGAGGGATTGGGGGCAAGAGGAGAAGGGGACGACAGAGGATGAGATGGCTGGATGGCATCACTGACTCGATGGACATGAGTCTGAGTGAACTCTGGGAGTTGGTGAGGGACAGGGAGGCCTGGCGTGCTGTGATTCATGGGGTCGCAAAGAGTCGGACACGACTGAGCGACTGATCTGATCTGATCTTATCTGAGTGATGCTTGAGGCTGCAGGATAGTATCGATGGGGAGGAAAACCAGATTTTGTGGGGATAAAGAGTAAGTGAGTGGTGAGTAAACACAGCAGCTGGTGCAGATCACAAGTAGGAAGAGAAAGGACAGATGAAGATTGAGGGTGGGCAGCCAGTGCCTTTCTCATGCCCATACTCACCTCGATATCATTGGCACTAGGGATGGTTTCTTTTCTTTCTTTCTTTTTTTTTTTTTTTGGTATTTTAATGTACTTTATGTATAAGGTCATTAAAAAAAATTAGTTTTCATTGGAGCATAGTTGCTTTACAATGTAGTGTTATTTTCTACTGTACAGCAAAATAAATCAGCCACATGTCCCTTTGGACTTCCTTGGGAACATGCTGTATATTAGCACAGGGAGTTCTACTTAAGGCAACTGTGGTGACCTGAAAGAAATGGTTTCTTATGTTCAAGGCACTTTGATTCAAGCGGGGATCTTTAAGGATATTACGTGATTTGACTAGACAGAATCTCTGCAGGTGTCTCACCCTATTCATTCTTGTGTGTGTGTGTGTGTGTGCTCAGTCGCTTGGTTGTGTTCCTTCTTCTAGTGACTACAAAATAAATTGCATGTGCTCCTGATGTTAGCTGGTTGAATCACTGCCATTTATTTTAGAAATATTCATATTTTAAAATGCACTTCAATGCCTGGATTGCTGTTAAAAAAAGTAAGGCCCCTCTGCTTAATTTAATCCCTAATTTCGGCTTAAGGACATTCTCCTAGAAAATTGACGCAAAACAGTGATGTGACAGATTTTACATTTATAAAAATAATGTGTGTACCTAATTAGAGGCTAATTTGAAAAACCGCTTTCTATTCCCTAATGATTTTGTTTCTTCTGTTACCGAAACCCCATAGCACTTTCCCACTTTTGTCTCCTTTCTTTTCCCTCCTTTTGGTCTTATTTCCTTTCCTTTTCTTTTTTCCCCACTCTTTTCTCTCTTCTCTTCTATTACTTTCCCCTCTCTTCTCTTCTATCCCCTAACTCCCCCTCATTTTTTCCCCCCTCTCCTCTCTCGTTTTTTTCTCCCCCGTCTTCCTTTCTTCCCTTTAAATCATCTCTTTTATTCAGTGTTTATCCTCAGGCTGTATGCTTTTTCAGGAGATGCTTTTGGAAGTAGGGTTGAGCTGGTTGTTAAGCTTAGGGCCTAATAATTAAGTGGTAGTCACCTCCCAAGATGAATGGGTGTTTAACTGATTTTCCAGAGTTTTTCCTTTTTTTTTTTTCCTGCATACAAAACAATTTGTTTTTATTAGAGATATAAAAGAGGAGAAGGGGACGACAGAGGATGAGATGGCTGGATGGCATCATTGACTCGATGGACATGAGTCTGAGTAAACTCTGGGAGTTGGTGATGGACAGGGAGACCTGGCGTGCTGTGATTCATGGGGTCGCAAAGAGTCGGACACGACTGAGCGACTGATCTGATCTGATCTGAAAATCACATAAAATTTCTATAATCCTATCACTCAGAAAGACACACATGAACACTGTCGCCAGGCAAATTTTTAAATGAGAATATTTTTAAATATAAAACATTTTTATAATCCACATTTCATCTTAAATATTTTGTAAAATTTTGATATTATTAAATAATTTTACAGTTTTTCAGGGGTTGCATAGTATTCCATCATTTGGATGTTCTATATTTTTTTGAGAATATTTCTTCTTTTTAAAAAATTAATTTATTTATTTTAATTGAAGGCTAATTACTTTAGTGGTTTTTGCCACACATTGACATGAATCAGCCACAGGTTTACATGTATCCCACTGTCCCAAACTCCCCTCCCACCTCCCTCCCCATTCCATCCCTTTGGGTTGTCCCAATGCACCAGCTTTGAATGCCTGTTTCATGCATTGAACTTGGACTGGTCATCTATTTCACATATGGTAATATACATGTTTCAATGCTATTCTCTCAACTCATTCCACTGTTGCCTTCTCCCACAGAGTCTAAAAGTCTGTTCTTTATATCTTTGTTTCTTTTGCTGTCTCACATTTAGGGTCATCATTACCATGTTTCCAAATTCCATATATATGCTTTAATATACTGTATTGGTGTTTTTTTTTTTCTGACTTACTTCACTGTATATACTTCACTCCAGTTTCATCCACCTTAGAACTGACTCAAATGCATTCTTTTTAATAGTTGAGTATTATTCCATTGGGTATATGTACCAAAACTTTCTTATCCATTCATCTGCCGATGGACGTCTAGGTTGCTTCCATATCCTAGCTATTGTGAACAGTGCTTCAATGAACATTGGGGTACATGTGTCTCTTTCAATTCTGGTTTCCTCAGTGTGTATGCCCTTCAGTGGGATTGCTGGGTCATATGGCAGTTCTATTTCCAGTTTTTTACGGAATCTCCACACTGTTCTCCATAGTGGCTGTACTAGTTTGCATTCCCACCAACAGTGTAAGAGGGTTCCCTTTTCTCCGCATCCTCTCCAGAATTTATTGTTTGTAGACTTTTAGATAGCAGTCATTCTGACTGGTGTGAGATGGTACCTCATAGTGGTTTTGATTTGCATTTCTCTGATAACGAGTGACATTGTGTATCTTTTCATGTGTTTATTAGCCAGCTGTATGTCTTCTTTGGAGAAATGTCTCTTTAGTTCTTTGGCCCATTTTTTGATTGGGTCGTTTATTTTTCTGGTATTGAGCTGCATGAGCTTCTTGTATGTTTTGAGATTAATTCTTTGTCAGTTGCTTCATTTGCTATTTTCTCCCATTCTGAAGGCTGTCTTTTCACCTTGCTTATAGTTTCCTTCATTGTGCAAAAGCTTTTGTTTAATTAGGTCCCATTTGTTTATTTTTGCTTTTATTCCCATTACTCTGGGAGGTGGGTCATAGAGGATCTTGTTGTGATTTATGTCAGAGAGTGTTTTGCCTATGTTTTCCTCTAGGAGTTTTATGGTTTCTGGTCTGGATTTAGATCTTTAATCCATTTTGAGTTTATGTTTGTGTGTGGTATTAGAAAGTGTTTTAGTTTCATTCTTTTGAGTTGTTCCTTTTTGCTAAGGATGTCCTGCAGTTCTGCAGTCAGTTCGCTTCGTGGTAGCCTCCTCCACCATCTAGTCCTTATCTGTTTTGAGCCCAGGAGGACTTCACACCATTTTGAAGGGTGATGGGCCACCTCACTTGCTTAGCTTGTGGGTAGAAATTTTTATGTCTAGGGCTTGACTCTCCAGACCTCTCTTTTCCTTTGCCTTGATAATTAAATGGCAAGGGCGTGGGGTCAAGTTATAGAGGAAAGCTGGTCCATCCTGGAAACTTGCCAACATCTATAATGGACTTTGTGTTGTACCCATGAGGATTTGGGGCTGTTTGTTACTTCATGTAATCTAGCCAGTCCTAGCTATAGACTAATGACTGCATCATTAACCTTTAGCCTGGTGACTGGCTCACTGCATTCCACATGGTCCTTTAGTTCTTGTCTGTGAGTCCACATAGAATAATTTCCATGTAGAATAATAATCCTGATTTATGTTTTCAGTGGCAGGGACGACAAGAAACTCCTGATATGGGACCATTAGGCAGAGCTTACAGCCTGCTGGGAGTTAGTAAGGTAAAGCCAGCCTCTTTCCAGACCCTGTTTCCCCACTTCCCTCCGCATTCATTGGTGATGTGCTTCCAGTCCCACCTTTATGTCCTGAAGATTTTCTGTGGAATTTTCTGCACTGAGAAATTAGTCATCATGTTTTGCAGTGTTGTTGCAAGCTGTGGAAGTGTGGGGGATATGTGGCTTTTTTCCCTCATAACTCTACCTGTGCTGAAATCTTGTCTATTTCCTCCTGAGAATCACTCTGGAACATTATGTGTGAAGAAGATTTGTTCCAGTGGAGCAGATCTTTATATCTGTCGTCTGTAATTCATATCCATAACTCTGTGGAATCCATGTGTAGGTATTTTTCCACACACTCATGTGCTTTCATTTCTTTCTTATAATTTTACTTAAAAATCTTCTTATGAAGATTTCAATCACAAGGGAAGAAGAGCATGACTCAAATGGACTTAAATCATAAAGCAACTCACAGAATGGCTCATGGGACAGGAAAACTCATTCAGGAGTCACAGGTGTGGCCTGACCCAACAGTTCTGTGCTCACTTAATAAATGGGTCTTTCCATGTCTCTGTTCTGCCTTCCGTGGGGCCACATTCAACCTACAACTGCCTTTTCTGCAGCCAAAAGGTGGTTGCCAGTAGTATTCGGGGCTACTTGCTCCCCTATCTACCCTGCATGTGAATAAAAGGGTCTTTTGTGGGCACAGTTTCAGAAGGAGGAAGTTTCCTTTCCAGAAGCCCTCAGCAAATGTCTCTTCATGACTCATTGTTCCAAACTGAGTTGCTTGACCTTACTGCCCTCTGCTCAGGTGGTACGTTTTGCTGGCTATTTTTGGCCAATTATTGTGGGTCTTGGAACAGAGTCAGTGCCACCCCTAACACCTGGGTGAAATATGACAACAGTGATGGCTGGAAGGAAAGATCTAGAGCTATTGACAAGGGAAACTGGAGAATGACACTGGAGGGTCAGCCAACAATCGACCTCAATGGCTTCGCTTTTCTTTCTCTGGCTCTAAATGAAGCCCTCTTCCTCTGAGTCTCCTCACTGATCTTTTGTGATAAACTCAGGCATTGCTGTTGCATGGAATTTTGATGGAGGTGAGAACAAGGTGCCAATAAGGGATCTGGCTAAGTGAAAAGGAAAGAGCGTTTGGTAAACCTCCCTTTAAATTCCACAGAGTGTTTGCTTTTAACAAACAAACAAGCAAATGAGAACGCATCATGACCACATAAAACACACATACCTCCAGTAGCCTGCAGGACCTCAAAACCTGTAATGTGTCTCTTCTGTGGTGTGCATCTTCCTGATGCAAAATGACAGGAGTTGTTTATATGATGTACCAGCTCCCAATGGGGATGGCTCATCATTCAGTTCTAACCTTCTTCTAATAATAAGGAAACAAGCAATCTAGGGAAAGAAATGATCTGTTTGAGTGTTTGTTTCTCATAATGGGTCTTCCCAAACACTTGGCAATTATTAGTTGATCCTCTCAGTGCCCCTGTGTAATGAATACCTATGTATACAAGGCGTGGGGTAGACACAGTCAACTGACCAAGGCCCCTCCATGAATTAATGTCAAAAACAAGGACCTGGACTGTTAGGCTCACAGCTCCAGTACCAGTCATCTTAGAGCAGTGCCAATTAACTTCTTTTCCTTCCCAGAGGGGAAACGTATGCACGGCCAAGCAGAAGCAAATATATTTTGTTCTATTTCTGCTTGGCACCAGTGAGTATGCATTCGAAGGACATCATATGATGACTTTACTAAGACATTGAACAAAAGCAGCAATGTGGCCAGCAGAGAGGGCAAGGTACTCCTGCACTGGGATAATGAAATTATTGTCCTCATTCCTTCTCAAACATCATTTACTGACAACTCTTAGGATGCCAGCCATTGTATTAGTCCCAGTATAGGAATGCCACATGCTCCCTTTGAGAGATAACAGAAGACTTTGAAACTATGAAGGACTTGGACAAAATAATTTGGTCACCTTCCAAAGGGTTGGATTAATTCTACAGATGAATAAGATGCAACCCCTACCTTGTGGAACATTCTCTTCACTAGGGTAGATATAAAAGCCCAATAATTATGCTATAAACAAAAATGAAATAAATGTGGTAATAAAGGTATTTGTATTTTACTGTGGAAAATTGGTGAGGGCCAAGAAATCTTCTGGGTGGAAAAATCATCACCTAGAAATCCCTGGAGGGTGTGCCATTTTTATCTGGGCCCAAATTTATGAGGATTTAAAGGATAAGGGGAGAAGAGAAAAGGTTTACTAGTGAAGAGATGAGTTTTACAGAATCCCAGGGGTGGGAAGACATGGTTGTTATATAAGTAATTGTATTTGGCTGCAGTGTAAAGTTTGAAAGGAAGTAATGGGGAAGAGAGTCCCTGGGAACAAAGGTTTAGAAACATAAACCGTTCTGAGTGTCAAACTAAGGCATGTGGATTTAATCCACGTGGAAATGTAGGACTGTTCAACACTTTGTAAATTTTATAGCTGCCATTTTGTCTCATGAAATATCCCTTAGAGCTCATGTCAGGTGGAGCACTGCTGGCTGAAGTGTGGCCCAATGTCAGGCTAGCCCTGACACTTGTAGCTCCTGTTCTGCAGCTGAAGTGCAAGTGTTCATGGGGCAGAGCTGAGGCACGAGCCTGGGAAATGAGGCATCAGGAAGCGGCAGCTGAGAGAGGGTTGAGGATGGGGGTCCTGAAGGCAATATGGAGAGATGTCCTCACGTCTCACTGAGGTACAGGAAAGCACAAGTGATTCTCTTTGGTATTCTGTATTCCTGTGAGTTACAGAGAGCAGCCTGGGACCAGTGGTTGGCCTGAGAGCAGATGACCTGGGTCCTAGCTCCAGGCTTGGGTATCACCTGCCTGTGTGGTTCTGGGCAAGTCCTCGGGAAAACCAGTTTCCTCATCTGTAATGAGCAATGGGACCATGTCAGCATTTTCTAATGTGAGTTCTCTGAACAATTAGTAACAAAGAATAACCCATTAGAAAAAAAGAGTCTGTGGTTGAATACGTTTGGGAAACGCTGCAGGCTCACTTGTACGCTGGGCGTCATGAAGTCCAGCGATATGTTAAAGGCAGGCAGTTTCACTCTGTCGAACTTACTTTTCCCCAGACTTCTCTGCTCACAAGAATCTGATTTATCTCTTCTTTCCATGCAATACCCCTTGGCTGCCTATGGAACATCTGGGGAAATTCTGGAGTAGATCATTTTAAGGAAAGGACTGTCTTCACATTCTCTGATCCTGTGTTAACTGTGAAGGTTTCTTCTCAGTTTTGGATTTTACAAATCCAAAGGAAGTCTTCTCCTCCAGTCTGATTGAGGGAATTCCTACCTGTAATACAGGATTGGCCATCACCCCTCAATCAACTTTCAGAATCGAGGCTGGAAGTTTTTTAAAAGTGTTTTTTAAAAATGCTTTGAGATCCTTGAGGAAGGAGATCCCTGGTGGATTTGTCATATGACTTCATTAGAAACCTTGTATGCTAAGAAGCTTTGACTTCACCTCCTAGTTTGGAATCATCATATTTCTAACGTTACTCTATTAACCAGGAAAGAGCTGAGGGATTATTTTTTTATTCTTCTTCTCTCTCTTTTTTTTTTGCATCTATATATAATGTAATTTAACCTAGCAAAAAAGACACTGATTGTCTGTCCCACAGGACTTAATTAACTCCCAGCTTCACAGTGAGCCACAGAAATAATAAGAAAAGGAAAAGTTCGGGTGTTCCATACCTGTCCACTTCTACCTCTGGTGCATAATGAGATGTCAGGAGAGGTGACACTGACGAGATGTGTAAAACACGCTGATTGCAGGAGGCGGCCAGCTGCCTGCTCAGCTCCTGGGAACCCTGGCCAGGCTGGAGGAACTGCGGACCCAGAGAGCACTACTTTTCTTCAGATGACAATTTCCAGCATCCTTCCCGCCCACCACCCTGCCATCTGAGCAGTGCTTTTGTTAACCTTTAGCTCTGCCTTCTGCACCCTGGTCGGATGTTATGACAATTGTCATAGGGCAGATGTTATGTTTATTAAGCTGCCTGTAGCAAATCCGGATGAACAGTGCAGGGTTCTACCAGCCAGCCCTCAGGGGAGCCCATTAAGAAATTGCAGGGCTAATAAAAATCATGCTGGATGAAATTGCAATCCTCTGGTGCCACTCTCGGATGGGTTGAAACTGGTTTTAAATTTTCATTGGGGCAGGGACTGAAGGTTTAAACTGGGTCCCTTGTCCCAGTAGCCCTCAAAGTTGCACCTTCCTAACTCAGACTAGAAAAGTGCAGGGAGAGGACATGCTTGCCTCTCTCTTTGTGTGAGGTTTCTGTACATTTTAGATAGGAATTCATGCATGTTTCTTGCATGCTAGCAATGGGAGAGGCTCTGGAAAAAAGCCTCACTCTGCTGAGTGGCATGGAATTTGGCCACAGTTCAGGTCCTCTAGCTTCATACTGGTTGAAGCCTTCAGCATCCAGGCCTGAGGTGGATGGTGCCTTGAAAATGCAAGGGAAACAATTTTCGGTTCCCTGTCTCGGTAAAAGTGTTCTAAAACTTCCCTGTCCTGGTAGCGTCACGAAATGGAGATTCTGTAGTTTTCTTGGAGAGCCATTCCAGCATGGCAATTCATCTTCACCCTATATCCCATCCAGTCCAGGGGTCATGGTTTCAGAAAGGAGTTCTTCGTTCCTTTGTGGAATCTGTTTTGCTTGTGGGCTTCCCTGGTGGCTGAGACCTTAAAGAATCTGCCTGCAATGCAGGAGACCCACCTTCAGTCCCTGGGTCAGGAAGACCCCTGAAGAAGGAAATGACTACCCACTCCATTATTCTTGCCTGGAGAAGTCCATGGACAGAGGAGCCAGGTGGACTACAGTCCATAGAATGGCAAAGAGTTGGACTCAACTGAGCAACTAACACTTTCACTTTCTTCTGCTTTTAGAATTCACCATTTCATCTGGATAGGTAAATTGTTTTTAAACGTTAAAATGAAACAGCCAAGTTTATAATTGCTGTTTGAGGGAAGACTGAAGAAAATGGAAGGAAAAATGTAATAGGGAATTTCAGTAGCAGGTATGATACCATCTAGGGTGATACATTCTGTATTTTCCTGAAAGAAGCACTACCGAGGGAAGGAGGTAACATTGACTGAATACTGACTCCTTGTCAGGGACTGAGTGAAGTCCTTTATTTGAACTACCTGTTCAATCCTCAGAACAGAGCTGCGACATGGTTACTATAATTATCTCCAATTTTGTTTGTTTGGCTGTGCCGTGGGCATGCAGGATCTTAGTTTCCTAACCAGGGATTGAATCCATTCCCCCTGCATTAAGAACAAAGAGTCTTATCCACTGGAACACCAGGGAAGTCCCTACCATCTCCAATTTACAGATTCATAAAGGCTCAGAGAGGTTCTGTAGTTTGTTTCAGGACTCACAGTAGGTAAGTGGCAGAGCAAAGACTCAAGAACAGAAGAATTCCAGAGCCTGTACTATTACTAAAATAATAATTTTAATAATAATAGAATAGTCATTTAGCAATATTACTAAAATAATAATTCTTTTTGAAAATAATTTCAAGAAATAAGCAAGGAAAGCTGTCCTCTTTTATAAGCAATTCTCAAAATGTGAAGTTACAGTATAAATTTGTGGATCTCTGGGTAGTGGAGAAAGTACGAGTATATGAAAATGTAACTCTCAAGCTTCAACCTTGGCTGGGAGCATGGGTCTACTTCTGGCCCCTCACCCACCACGGCACCTTCAACCCCGGCCTTCTTGTGGGCATTGACTCACCACTAGTGTTCTAGATCCTTCTAGTGAGATTTTCTGCTTCCTCTACCCTCCTGCTCTGACAGTGATTTCACTGGACATGCTCTTATGTGGACTTGCGTTTGTCTATGCTGGTGGGGGCTGGTATTTATATTTTATAACTACTATAGAAATAAAGGTTTATTGAATGAATGCATGAGTGAACATCATTAAAGCTGATGATCACCAGATAGAATGTTATGCGTGCTTAGCTGCTCAGTCGTGTCTGACTCTTTGCAACCCCATGGACTGTAGCCCACCAGGCTCTTTTGTCCATGGGATTTTTCAGGCAAGAATACTGAAGTGGGTTGCCATTTGCTTCTCCAGGAAATCTTCCTAACCCAGGGATCGAACTCACGTCTCCTGTGTCTCCTGCATTGCAAGCAGATTCTTCCCCTGCTGAGCCATTAGGGAAGCCCACCAGATAGAAACCAGGTCTCAAAAGTTTCACTGTGAAACTTTCAGAAACTGTTATTGAGACTGGAGACATTGGGGAACACAGAAGCCTCCTACTCTTACCAAAGACATAAATTATACAAAGAGTGATTTACTCAGAAAGGCCTTCCAAGTTCAGAGGAAGGCATTTGGCCTTCCAAACAATAATAGTTTCGCCATTTGTCAACTGTGTTTTCCTGAGGGTTACTGAAATAGAGATCTGGGAATTCTCTGGAGATGCAGTGGTTAGGAATCTGCCTGCCAATGCAGGGGCATGGGTTCGATTTCTGTTCTGTGAAGATTCCGCATGTTGTGGAGCAACCAAGCCTGTGAGCCACAGTTACTGAGCCAGCATGCCCTAGAGCCCATGCTGTACAACAAGAAAAGCCATTGCAGTGAGAAACCTGCGCACTGCAGCTAGAGAAGAGCCCCTTCTTGCCACAACTAGAGAAAGTCCACGTGCAGCAATGAAGACCTAGTGCAGCCACAGATAAATAAATAAATGAAAGAAATAGAGATCTGCTTGACAGGTGATTTTCATGATATCTTTCTGAACTGTTTCATTAAGTTTTGATAATGTGGGCAATATTTAGTAGAAATGACTAATTTCTGCAGTACAGAGAGAACATTGTGATTTCCTTTGCCATGCTTATTATCTTAGTGAAGTAATTGGAGACTAGACCTGTAGTTCCAGAACATTCAGCTTAATTTTCTTTTTTTTAATTTTCTGGGAAATGAGGCTTTTTTTTTGCTTTTATTTAAAAACATCTTTTCAAGTTCTTTTTATTTTCTTTATTATTATTACACCGGGTCTTAGTTGTGGGACTTGGGATCTCTGATCTTCACTGTGGCATGTGGGATCTTTTAGTCATGGCACTCAAACGGTTAGTTGCAGCATGGGGGATCTAGTTTCCTGACCAGGGATCGAACCAGGGTCCCCTACATTGGGAGCATGGAGTCTTAGCCACCGGGCCAACAGAGAAGTCTCGAGACAATGTGTCTTGTAAGCTAAGTTAGGGATGATGGGTGCTATTGTGGGGGACACACGAGGGTCATAATTTTTAGGCACTTCCCAGTATCACAATGCACCTAATTCCCATTTCTGTCTTTCTACTATTTTGGCTGCTCCATTTAAGTGCTTAGTATACAAACCAAAACAAGACAAAATACCTTTTCATCTTATTGAAAAGAGGATACATACTTAGAGTAGACAATGTAAAACAAGATAATAAAACAGACAAAAAAGATCTTCTATAATTTCAGCATTCAGTTGCTTTGATCCTGGCCAAAGGAATGTTGGCCAGTGAAGTCATGAGCCAGGAAGGCTTTCCCGGCTCCTCCACCTCATAACCTTCAAGCTGGAGAGAGATGGCCACTCCTGATTTCAGTGTCTGCAGGTATTAAGTGTACAAGTATGGTACTTGCGTGAAGTAATTAAAAGGCTTTCTCTGTATGTTGAATGAATAAATTTGAAAGGGTCGTAAGTTCAATTTTGGCAATGTGTGGGGTGATATATTTATGACTATATATCTATCCATAAAGTACATCATTTGAGACAATATTTAAGACTTTGTTTTGTCCTAAGAAATCATCCTTTTCAGAAATCAGCATCACAGAAAACTGACCCAGCTCTTTACTGTGTTATGCACTTTGAAGACACAGTTGGAAGAGCAGTGCGATTGGCCTATTGAAGGTAATATATTTATTGGGACCTATTTTTCCTTAACTTTTAAAATACACAATTTCAAATATACTAAAGTAGAGAGACTAACATAATAAATGCCATGTACCCATCTTGCGCCTTAAATGGCTCTCAACTTACTTTTGTTTTTTAACAAAACTTGAAGATTATTTGATACAGGTTACCTTTGAAAGCAGAATCTGCTGGTGGGATTTTTAAGGATGAAGGTAGTTTTTAACCTGGGAATCTCTCATAGTTTAGTATTTCACACAGGGTATAAATGCTGTGAAAAGGATGACTATGTTTCACATCTATTTGAATTTATAGGAACATGAGGCATCTGGGGTTTAGATTAAAAATGGTCTCTATATAAAGTTGTCCTTTGAGCTTCCCTCTCTCTCTCTCTTTTTTTTTTCAATTTATGTCTTACTTTCTTATTCAACTTCTATTTAAGTTCATAAAATCCAAAAATCTCCAGGTATTATATATTTGCATTTTATAATGGAATTCTTGGAGACTCAACGGTTATAATGGCATAAAAATAGGCGGTGATGATTTTTATTTAAGAGTTGGACCATGCTTGGTACCCCACCAAATCCCATTGCCTGACCAACTAAATGACCATTTATTAGCTTTAAAACAATAGTAGCTTGTTTTAGTAGCTACTTAAAATAGTAGCTTCAGTATATGGACCTGTCATATGTGATGGGCATATGGCATATGACTATTTTGTACATGTTATTTTCATAGCACATTGAGTAGACATTAGCTCCATTTTGCAGGTCAGGAAATGATGCTTCTGAAAGTGGAGAGGCTTATCCAAGGCCCCATGGCTAAAATGTTGGTCCTGGGATGAGAAACTTCCTCTTCACCATGATGCTGCATGCTAAATAAGTGACTAAAAATGATTGCAAATGGTATGTGGGGGGTGAAGAGAAGACAGGATGGGAAAAGGACAGAGTAGCATGAGTTAATCAAAAGAAATGTTTCATTAAAATCTCATGTCTAGTGGAATTAGAGCAACACTCTGTGAGTTTAGTTTAACTTTATGGGCATAGCTGGATTTCCTAAGGAACAAAAAGTGTTTCAGTTTTATTCTGAAAATTTTGCCCCCCTCCCCCAAGCAAGATTCTTTTCCTAGCCTATAACTGTTTCCCTGGCCCTGGAATTTGGAAAGGCTCTGGTAAAAGGGAGGGGCTTCACTCATTCCCACCTTGATTTTGTCTGAAAAGATGTCTACTGGAATAGAACAAAGAAACAGGCCAAACAAGGGAAGAAAAGGACTCGGGAGCAGATGTTCTCAGGCTGGGAGGTGACGTCTGCAAGTCAAGATGGCAGCCCAGTAACCACGGGCTACAGACGCGCCAAGATAAATGGTTGACCCCGGCCTGTGTCAGCCCACGATTGATGCCACTAACAGTCCTACTGCCTTCCCAATGAGTTTTTTTTTAAAAAAAATCTTTGATAGAGTGTGTTATCTAGTTACTGGCATGAGGGCAATAGCCCGGAGGGGTGAAGGAAAAGGAAAGAATAAAAGGTCACTCCAGGAGGACAATCTCTGTTGGACTAAATGAGAAAAAAGGATCTGACTCCAAAGGGGAGGAAATAAATAAATAACAGTAATAGCAGCTGCAAGGTGCTTGGATGGATAAGTGAGATGCGGTCCCTTTGCTTCCCTTCCTTTATATTCCTTCCTTCCTCCCTCTCTCCTCCTCCCTCCCTTTCTTGCTCTCTTCCTCTCTCCCTCTATTTTCTTTCCTCCTCACTCTCTCTCTCTCCTTTACATCTCCCCTTTAAAAAAAAAATTAACATAGGCCTTGAGCTGTTCTAGAGAATTTCCTACATGTAGCCATAGATTTTGTTTTTTTCCCTTGAACTTTTCTAATGGTCTGATTGGGATTGTTAAGTCTTAAAAAAAAAAAAAAATGTCTAGGAGAGGTGAAATTAAAGGCCTTAATAGCCTCCCACTTTGTCTGTAAAAGAATGACAATTCAAGTGTAAAAGGTACAAAACAAATAACATGAGATTCCTCTAGATAACAGGAAATACGTTATTACAATATGGTATTATTAACTGTTTTGTGATGGATATATGAATTCAATTCTGTAACAACTGTCTCGCCTCCCACCCCCTGACACACTCAACCCTGAAGGGTGCCCACATGCATAGTTTTTTCACAAACACCTATATATACTTTTTTTGGAGAGGCAGGAATATAATTGCTTTTACTCAGTATTGCTGCATGCACTGAATTCTACTTCGTGATAACAGAATCTTTAATTGGCTCATTTAGTCTTGAAGGACATTTTTCAGAGGGAAAAGAAAAGGAGAACTGAGGTTTTGTTTTGTTTTTTTCCTAAAAGATCATGGCTTTAATTATGAATTTTTGCTTTTTACTTGATCTGGAAAAACCTAGGTTTTTTTTCTGCCCTCATCAAGTGTTTGTAGAAGGTAAAATGGTTTCAGGGCCAGAAGCCTGAAGACTGGGTTGGACCTATGACATTAATACTATCCTTTGAGAGGAATCATGTTGGATATAAAAATATTGTTCCTCAAAAGCAGCTCTGGAAAGAGCAGAGACATATACTGTAGGCAGAATCCATCCTCTGGATGGCCAGAGCAGTTTAACAATTTGACTTCCTGGCCTTATGACATTGGCTCTCAGTAGCCAGTGCTGGATAGGGTCATCTTTAGTTGGCACAGGTTGGAGGACCTGTTTTGCCATGTTTTCCTCTGTCAAAGGCATCTAAGTAATGCTAAGAGATGAGTATTGTTGTTGGAAATTGTGGTTTCTAGTCTCTGCCAAGACCATCTTACTAAGAGTTCCAAGGCTTGATTTCTCAGAACCATCATTGTCCTCATGTACATGAAGACGCTAGTGCTTCACAGCATTTTTCTGCAAAGGTTTTTAAATTTAAATGAGTCTGCAAATGTGAAAACCCTCTGAAAGTACTACAGTGCTACTCAATTGTTACAACCCCTGTATCAGTGTGGATTCCATTGTTGTATGGAACTGGTGGTTGGCTGTAACATGTTACTTGTAGAATAGAGCAGTGACATGATAGCTCCTGTAAATTTCCACAGGATTGACTGAAGTGGGAGCAAGGTAGAGGAATGAAATTTTAGGGCTAGCAGAAAAATATGTAATGCATTATTTTTTTTGGTTTTTAGTAGTTTCTAGCTTGGCACCATAAAATATATGTTGTACAATTTTGCTTGCTTATAGAATTAATATATTTGATATACTAAATTTAAAAGTAATATTTATTTGTCAAATATTTGTCTCTTGACATAGTATGATATATAAATTACATAGACAAATGTACAGATCTTAAGTGTATTGTTCATTGACATGGATGTACCATGAAGCACACACTCAAAATCAAGTTATGGAGCATTTTCATCATCCCAAAAAGATGATTTCACTTTTTTTTTGCCACAAATAGTGATGCAACAACTGAAATCTATCTTCTCCTTGTTTTTATTTAAGGAAAAGTATGAGAAAAGCAAGAAGTAAATCCCTGGTATAGGTCAGACACTGAGTTGGTCTTCATATATATTAGTTAACTATATACTTTATAATTATAATGGCCCCTGAAGAATCTTCATTTTATGGTTGAGGGACTGAACTTCAAAGAAATTATGTGACTGCCAAGGTCACACAGTGAGTAAATGGTGAAGTTGGGATTTGAATGCATGCTGCTGCCTTCCAAAGCCTTTTTTTTTTTCCCTTCTTCAACTGTTAAGTTGAAATGATTCTTAAGATTTGGGGACCCAAGGGTCTTCCACAGAATCAGAGGTATTGCAAGTCTACATTTTCAGGAAAAAAGAGCTAAAGAAAAAGAACTTTTTCCCTATGAGGGGAGAAAAGTGATTGGTTGCAACTTTTGATTGGTGGAGCTCTGTTTCTGGGGTTATATTTTCCCCATCGTTTTGGATTTCTGAAAACTGTGCCATTCTTGAGACTGTTTGTACTGCCCTTGGTTGTTCTTTAAGGCATGGGTGCCTCACGTCTGGACACAGAGCAGTGAGCCCTGGTCGCAGCCCTGCGTCGTGCTTTGTCCTGGAGCATCCTCCCTGCCTTCTCTGCACGTCTGTTTTCTCATGTGTAAATGGGTTGATAAGATAGACTTTGTCCTGGAGCATCCTCCCTGCCTTCTCTGCACGTCTCAGTTTTCTCATCTGTAAATGGGTTGATAAGATAGACTTTGTCCTGGAGCATCCTCCCTGCCTTCTCTGCACGTCTCAGTTTTCTCATGTGTAAATGGGTTGATAAGATAGCCTCCTCACACGCTGGTTGAGAGGCCCTTCCAGGGTTATGACAGCGCAGGTCTTAGTGCAGCGCCCAGCATCTGATGAATAGTGTTCAACGGGTATTTACCATTATTGTTGTTGTATTTTCCATTCCTTCCAGCCTCATGCCTTCCACCCTGAAGTTTCAATCGGTTTGGTTTTTATTTTGATGTTTTTCAAATTCAGATCAGTTGAGAGTGCTCCCCAAATGGGGAGGATCTGAGAGAATAAGGAAACCACTGAGTCAGGGACTGTGCTGGGCACATGCCTTGCCTCATCCCTGGAGTGCTTTTTGGTCCTGTGGCTGGAGTTCTTTGGTGATGCCCCGACACCCCCTGCAGCCACCACTCTGCCTGGTACTTGCTCTGATACTCGTTTTCTTCTAGATGATGTGCCCTGGGAAGCAGTTTGGGCACCCAGCTTGACACCTGACATTAGTAGGTGCTGCCCCGCTATCTTTTGAATAAATGGCATTTCCAGATTTCATTCCTGGACCAGACTTCTCGTCTATTTTTCTTGGTGGGGGGATGAGGGATGATGTAGGAGTTAATTTTCTGGACAACCAAACCATTGTCCTTAAAATACTGAGCCATGTTTATTTTGGATGCTATCTTCTAGAACAGAGCAAAGGCTTCTCTGACTTTTTGACAGACTCTGAAGTGAAGTGAAGTGAAGTCGCCCAGTCGTGTCCGACTCTTTGCGACCCCATGGGCTGTAGCCTGCCAGGCTCCTCCGTCCATGGAATTTTCCAGGCAAGAATACTGGAATGGGTTGCCATTTCCTTCTCCAGGGGATCTTCCCAACCCAGGGTTTGAACCCAGGTCTCCTGCATTGTAGGCAGATGCTTTTACCGTCTGAGCCACCAGGGAAGTCCTGACTGACTCTAGGGAGCAGAATCAGAAGTTTCTTGAATGCTTCTGGGTCATTAGCATAAACCTCAGTGAGTTTACTTTTTAGAAATAACACTTCCGCCAGAGGTAGTATTGAAAAAGCAGAAGGTGTGTGCTCTTTGCCAACGGCCACGAGCACACTGGCTTATTGTCTTTGCTGTTCAGACTGCAGGTGTCTGTCAGGCCGGGCCGCTGTCAGCAGCCTCCACTTCCTTCTGATCTGTCCTGTTCTCTTCTTCATTGACTGCGCAATTTTGGCAGATAGATATGCAAAACCAATGTAAAGCAATTCTGAGTGCAATGTTGAAAGATACTTCTTGAAGAAGTTCATGAGCTTGTGTGTGAATCTTGTGAAATTAACACTTGCTCCCCCCCGCCCCGCCCCCCTCCACCATTTCTCATTAATCATCTTCATGACTGAGGGATGCATCTTCTACCATCGAGACCTAATCTCGTGATCTTAGAGGACCAGAGCCAAGTGCTATATGTTACTTACACTTCTGCTGCTTCTTCTTTTACATACTTGACACAGATAACTATAGTTACACAGGTTTCCCCAGAGAGAATCATTCTTGTTTATCACTAAGTTTTTACTTCACGCTCTCACGTTTATAATGGGAAATATGCTAAGATGAAAAATAAATTGATAATACAACCTGTGCCTTTTGTTAAATAATAGCTATCAAAAGTACATTCTGATGCACTCAAGATTGACAAAAATTATTAGAAAAATTCTGCCCATTGTATAACATTGAGAAATACTTTAAAAGTCATGTAACATGTGAGAATAAGGAAACATACAAAGATTCTATTTGGTACTTAAAAAAAAATTAGAGTCTGATTATATTTGTTTTTTTCTTGCTATGAAAATAGAATCTAGTAATGACAAAGTATCTTTGGACAAAGAGCCCACCCTTCCCACTTCCTCCTCCTCCGGTGGTAACCTCTGAATTACTGTCATGCTTGGGAGTCCTTCTCAAGCCTTTCTGTTTTTGGTGTTGTAGAGGTGGCCAACTTGGTTTGGTAAATGAAACTTTACATTGTGTGTGATTTCTAGGTCACAGATTCTGAACTTCCTTTTCTTTGTAACTAAGCTTCTGTCTGCATTCCTCAGAGGCATTCCAGATTAGATTAGAAATTTTGCTTCTACTTTTGCTGGGTCGGGGAATGCCTCAGGCAAAGAATACCCCTAAATTCTCCAGCATAACAACAGCCTTAGGGAAAGGGTGGAGGTCCTGAATTTCGTACTGATATTGACATCTGGGCATGCTTAAGGTCAAGAATCCATACAGGATCACGGAATTTAGAAGAGTGCTCTTAGGACTTTGGCAGGAGATCCAGAAGAGACCTGCTTTGTTTGAATACATCATGGAGTTGGAGGCTCAGTGGACAGACTGTGCAGGAGTGGGGTATGTGTAAATATCCATTTATGTCAGGCTCATTCACTCTTCGTCCTCTTTCTCCCTTCTTCAACAAGTCAGTGTTCCAAAAGCCTTCTTTGGCAAAGAGTAAAGAGAGAAGAGTAGCTTTCTTGACTTGGTTAATGATGGATTCACTCTCATTCAGTGAACCATGATTTTAGCTAAGAATGCAGGCCATCTTCTCAATCTCATCAATTTGTTCACTGTGCTCTCTTTGGAAAAGGTTTGTTTAATGGCCTTGCCAACAACACAAGTATTTTCGTCTTGCCTTTTGAAAGGGCTGACTTTTTTTTTCCCTCATGGCCCGCTCCTTTGTCATAACTCCACATCCTCAGACCCGTCCTTACAATCCAGGTTACTGTAGAGCAAAGAGGTTCATTAATGTGTTCCTGCTAGACTTGAAAACAATTAGAGCCGTGACTAGGAGGAGTTCAAGGGGACCCCCCAAATCCTGAAACCAAACAGACATCACAGAGCAGGGATAGCAGGTAAAGTGGTTGCTATAAACACTTTCTCTTGAAAGCTGTGTCTTTTCAATAAACACACCGTTAGGCCCTAGCAAAATATTTCCAGTTGGCGTCATGGGTGGTGCAGTGCTGGAAGCTGTTAGCTCATGCTCAGTTAAATTTCAAATGTCAAAGCTCATTAATAGTGATTTTAGCCAAAGACAGCTTGTAAGGAGCTGTGCAAACTTAACTTCCTCAAATAAAAGGAGAAGAAAGATGACCATTTAACATTGCTTTTCCTCCCCCTGCTTTCTTCACCTCCGCTTCGAGTTTGTTTTTGGTTTTATTGACAGTAGGTTTCAAGTTTATATTCTGCATTTCCCTTAATTTGCCTTGTCCTTTTATCCCCCCTTTGGGAAATAGGCCTATTACAAAGGTGTCGCGATGTTTCTTTGAGTTTTAGGAGGAGTGTTTTGTCTGTTTGAAGCGGGCCTGGAGGAGTCTGTGAAAGTGTTAAAGCAGACGGTTCAGCTTTTGAGAGACAGAAACACACTGGGATATGATTATGTGTTCAGATGCTGTTTCCAGCCTTGTCTGAATACAAATGTCAAAGGAGATTCTTTTTACACCAATAACGATGCTTCAAATTAAAATAGGAATACAAGCTGTATCCTCATTATTTGAGGTCTGGTCAGGTCTCACCACTCTGGTCACCACTCTGGTGACCACTCAGCTTTCAAATCAAATGAAAACCAGGAAAAAAATTTTTTCTAACCTGAATTTACTTGTGCAGTTGTGATTGTGGGGTGGCTTGCTGAGTTAAATTCTGTGAAAAACAAATTCATTAAGTCACCAGTTACAAATTTGACATCAACTTGGCCACCTATATAGATCTTGGATTTTACTAGCAGCAGGGTTTACTATGCTCTCTTCCTGAATCTTGCAGAGGTTTCCTGGGTGTCATGTAAGCAACACCTGATTTTCAGCTTTGGTGCAGGAGACCTGACTTACCCAGGGCAAATGTCTCAGAGGTGATCTAGGTGTGGCTGGCTCAAAGTTTCTTTTATTGGACCCTGTGACTACAGTTGTCTTGAGGAACTTGAGCTTGGACTGCACTGAGGTTTTCGTGTGACTCCAATCAGAGTAGAGGTGGAGAATATGGGTGGATGAATATGTAGGGTGAGTGTGTATCAGGGGATGGTGTTGAATCAGGAATTTCTTCTGAAAATTTATGACAATTGCCTCTTGGGGTGAACATGGGTCCCAATCAGAAGTTTATGAGCCCTGTGTCATTTTCCATTAAAATAAAAGGAATTTTAATTCCCCCCCTAAAACGTTTGTTTAGATTTTTAAAAACGCTTACTGATTTGGACAAACGTTGTTATGCTGAACAGAGATCATTAATTGTGAACAGTCCATCTTCTTGAAATAAGAAGCCAGTTTCATTATTAAATGGATGGGTGTCCAGTTATTGTTTATAGATTTTGATGATATTTGATTTCCAGGTAAGGGCTTTAATAACATGAGATCATGTTGAGTAGACTATTTGGTTCAGAGTATTAAAAGTTTGCATGATTTCTTTTTAAAAGTCAAGTAATTACATTTTCTGTAAGCAGGATCATGATCTGGGAAGTATTTCTAAGTATACTCTTTTAGCTTTTATCTTTTCTATCTTCTCTCATAAACATCCAGATTTTGCCCTTCTGAGAAAAGAAACAAGCGTATGCAATATTATAAGAATTGGCTTTTATGTTGGTTTCTTCTAGACAGTGAGCTTCCTGAGAGCAGGGAATTATGTTACTTATCATTTTATCCTCGGGGCTTAGCACAGTACCTGGCTCAATAAATGTTTATTGGCTGAATATAGTAAAACTTCATTAATTGATACACTAACAAGACTGTAGGTGGAATATTTAACTTAAGAAAAAAATCAGTTTTACGGACTTTAGCACATTAATTATTTGCATGTAAATGGAAGCTGCAAATTACAAATAAGTGCTATCAATTTATTGAGGCAGGTCTAGAGGTACACTGCCAGCAGACACAGCCCCAGAAATTTGGGTTGTACCTTGATGAATATATTCTGCAGTCTTTTTAAAAAAAAAAAAAAACACTAAATCATTTTAACAGAGGACAAAGACATTGTTAGAGGAAGATTTTTGGTGTCACTGTAATCCTGTTTACTGCCTGCCTGTTCACATAACTGGTCTAACTCATGAAATTTGGTCTAATTGACTTGGTGGGAATCCCCTGTAAGAGTAGCTTTTCAAGAGCCTGAAAAAGCCATCACAGAGACATTTAAAGTGGAGCCAGACTGAGATGATGGTATTGCCCAGGAGAGGAGGGGCTTAGCATTAGCATGGTCATGATGTGTTTAGGAGATGGTGTGACTTTGGGTATGAAGCCCTTCTATTAAGCTCTTCCATTGGTTCCCTTGAATCCCGTCTCATTTGGCTTCGGTGAGGAGGGACTGGAGACAGAAAATACCACAAGATACCAAACATCATGGAGATAAGTACTCAAGCAAAAATTCACAGCCCAGTGGGTGGAGAAAAAGGAGACAGCTCATTTCAGGGTGAGGGGACACCAGCTAAAGCTTCAGAGAGAAAAGGGGATGACCTGGCTTTTGAAGACTGAGCAAGCGCTTCCCTGCTAGAATAGGGTAGAAAGGTCTTCTGGACGAAAGTTATAGAGGTCCACCTCCAGGACTGGAGGTTGGAGATAAGTAGCAGAATATGTCTGGGGAGCTGCAGGAGATTTCTGTGCGCCATCATGCAGGGAGGAGGTGAGTGAAGTGGGGAGGCGACCAGGGACTAGAAAGCACAGAGGACTCATGGATACACTCAGGCACATGCACTCACAAAAACAAGGAGACAAACCCACTCTCCACAGAGCAGCAAGGCAATGCTGAGCCTTATTTTCATTTTTGGTTTTGCGTTCCTTTATCTGGTTTTAGAACCTTGAAAAAGTCATTTAACCTTCTGAGCTCTAGTGCCATCATCTGAAAAAAAAGGAGACAGGAGGCTCTAAAATTCCTCATTAAACACAAAGAAACATCTCCCCCACCCCATCAGTTTTTAAATTGTAGTTAAATATGCATAATATAAAATTCACTGTTTTAGCCATATTTAATTGTGCAGTTCAGTGGCATTAAATAATTCACATTGTTGTGCAGTCATCACCACTGTCTGTTTCTGGGACATTTTTGTCTTCCCAAGCTGAAACTCCATACCCATTAAACACTACCTCCCCATTTTACCTGCCCACAGATCCTGACCACCATTATTCTACGTTCTGTCTCTGCATGTGGCAACATAGGTATCTCATCTAAGTGGAACCATATAATATTTATCCTTTTGTAGCTGGCTTACTTCTCTTATGAGCTTCTGAGCAGCTTCGGGGAATCCCTGAACCTCTTAATGTCTTCAGGGTTCATCCATGGTATGGATTTGCACATTTTGTTCATCTGTTGGACGCTTTGTCTACCTCTACTTTTTGGCTTATAATAATGATGCTATGACCACGGATATACAAATATCTGTTTGAGTCCCTGCTTTTAGTTATTTCAGGTATAAAAACAGAAGTGGAATGGTCAAAATTATATGGTACACCAATGTTTAATGTTGCGAGGAACTGCCATACCACTTCCAAAGTGGCTGCACCATTTTACATTCCTACCAGCAAGGCACAATACTTGTTATTTTGTTTGTGTTTTTGTTTTAACTAATAGCCACCCTAATGACTGTTAAGTGACATCTCATTGTGGTTTTGATTTGCATTTTCCTAATGATTAGTCATGTTGAACATCTTTTCATATGTTTATTAGCTATTTATAGATCTTTGGAGAAATGTTTACTTAAGTCCATTGGCCATTTTTATTGTTATTTTGAAGAGTTTTATTATTATTTATTGACCACACTGAGTGGCATGTGAGATCTGAGTTCCCCAACAAGGGATAGAACTTGTACCCCTCCATTGGAAGACAGGGTCTTAACCCTTGAGCTGCCGAGGAGGTTCCCCCCCATGCCTCTGCCCCAATCAATTTTAAATAGGGTTGTTTGGGTTTTTTGTTGTTGTTGTTGCAACTCAGAATTTCTTTATACATTCTGGATATTAATCCTTTATCAGATACATGATTTGCAAATCCATTCTTCTATTACACAGGTTGGTTGCCTTTTTCACTCTGTTGATAGTGTCCTTTGATATACAAAAGTTTTTAATTTGATGAAGTCCAGTTTATCTAGTTTTGTTATTGGTGTTGTGCTTTTGGTATCACAGTGAAGAAATCATTTCCAAATCCAAACGTCATGAAGATTTCCTCTATATAACAACAAAGAAGCATCTTTTATATAAATTATGTTGACCTAAGTTCTGTCTTTAAAATTCAAATCTCTAGCTTAGTCTGAAGAAGATTAACTTCATTTATCTTCTGCTCTTGCCTCTAAACATCCTTTCAGTAAGGTCAGTCGCTCAGTCATGTCTGACTCTTTGCGACCCCATGGACTGCAGCATGCCAGGCTTCCCTGTCCATCATCAACTCCCAGAGCTTGCTCAAACTCATGTCCATTAAGTCGGTGATGCCATCCAACCATTTCATCCTCTGTCATCCCCTTCTCCTCCTGACCTCAATCTTTCCCAGCATCAGGGTCTTTTCCAGTGAGTCAGTTCTTCACATCAGGTGGCCAAAGTATTGGAGTTTCAGCTTCATCATCAATCCTTCCAATGAATATTCAGGACTGATTTCCTTTAGGATTGATTGGTTTGATCTCCCTGCAGTCCAAGGGACTCTCAAGAGTCTTCTCCAACACCACAGTTCAAAAGCATCAATTCTTTTGGGTACTTCTTATCCTCTCAGTTGTTTGAGGAATTAGGCAAGGTGTCAATGATCTATGTCCATTATTACATTGTCTATAAATGTTCTCAACATATTCAAAGGTTTAAAAATGTTTTAAACGAAGGTTTAGGTTTGCTTTGGGTTGCTCAAGTGAAAACTTAAAGACTGGCAGAGGAAAAGCTACGTTCCCACCTCGGCTGTGTGTGTGTGCACAGTTGTGTACGACTCTTTGCCACCCCATGGACTGTGGCCCTTCAGGTTTCTCTGTCCATAGAATTTTCCAGGCAAGAATACTAGAGTGGGTTGCCCTTTACCCCAGAAAGAGGAAGGAGTAACAAGGAAATGTTATTTCTTTCTTCTTTATGTGATTGATAAGGAGGTGAAGTGAATTTTTTCTCAATTTTCTGAAACAACAGAAATTCCTTTGGATAGATCCTAGGCAAAGGAAATTTCACCTGAAGGAGTTGTCCAGAAGTAGGAAATGGGGAATATGGAAAGCTGTGCCATGTGCTTGCCAACTTTTTCATGGCATCCATTGATATGGCTCATACCTACCAAAAATGCATTATTTTTTGGCTGCCGCATGCAGCTTATGGGGATCTTAGCTCCACAAGCAAGGGTCAAACCTGTGTCCCCTGTAGTGGCAGCAGAATCTTAACCACTGAACCACCATGGAAGTTCTGAATGCATGTTGATTGGCCCATCAGGAAACTTTGAGAAGAGCTCCTTGTGCATGCATGCTAAGTTGCTTTCGTCATGTCTGACTCTTTGCGACTCTCTGTACTGTAGCCCACCAGGCTCCTCTGTCTGTGGGATTCCTCAGGCAAGAAGTAATCTTGCCAGTAGGAGTGGGTTGCCGTGTCCTTCTCCAGGGGATCTTCCCTACCCAGGGATAGAATTGTGTCTCTTACATCTCCTCCATTGGCAGATGGGTTCTTTACCACTAGCGCCACCCGGGCTTATTGGGAACTCTATTTCATCCCATTGGGAAAACGGGGAAAGAAGAAGCTTCTATTTGATTCAGGCGAAAAAGAGCTATGTGAATAATTAATCCTCAGCCAGTTGAGGTCCTGATTTTCAGCAGAGGGATAATGCCCCCAAATTGGGAGAACTCCTGGAAAGGTGCTTTGCATGTGTTACGATCTCTGATCCCATACTGCTTATTGAATTAGTCCAGTCTCGGATCCCTAGAAGGTTGATTACTGCTGCTTTAAGGCTCATTCATGGGGGTCTTTGTGGCTTTTAAACGTCCAGACTTCTTGGGTGATAACTATGCTTGTGGATTGTTTAGTATGTGCTGAGGGTTCTGAGTTTTCTGCCTTTAAAGACACAATAAAGAAAGTTTTTCAAGTGTTTGTATAAACTTATGTGTATATGTTATACATATACCCCTGTTTATACATTATGTGCATTGTATACAATGAATGCCAGGTGACTGGAAAGCAAATGATTAAAGTGCATTTTGCTATCTGGAAAGTCTATGGAACTTTATGATTTTTTGGAAGGGTTTTGGAAAATTTTTCTTTATGGGGTTTTCTCTAAAGAAGAGTTTGTTGGAAAAATGCATATATTTCATTCATTTTATTTATCATCAGTCAAAGCAATAACTTACACATATATATTTAAAAAACAGTTGAGAGCACCTTTCTTTGAGATAATAAATAGATGGCAGTTTAGTTGATTTTTGGAAGCTTTATTTTTAATCACAGGGACATGTAAATTATGTTACCACTGGGCTTGCCACACCTACCCATACTGATACCTGGCATATGAAAATTTGGAAAAATAAAACATTGACATTTTCCCATCATGTCAAAATAGCATGTGGTTTTGATCCTGAGAGTGGAGGGTTTCCATCAGACTGCTGTATCTGAGATCTCTGGATCTATTTCCTCCTTTGCCTGGACTGCTGTTCCTGGTAGTTGGCATTATTCAATTATCTCTACATTTTAACCTTGGTGTTTACCTCTAATGTCGCTCAAGTCAGTAGATGATTCATTGCATCTGGAACCAATAAACAGGGTTTGGCAGAAAAGGGACAGTGTGTGGCGGATGCGTTTAGAGGGAAGGGAACAATGCACTTGAAGCTGGGCTCTAAGAGCTTACAAATTCAGTTATGCATTTGTGGGTCCAGGGAAGGGTCCCATAATGCCTGCGCCATAGAGAGTGCTCAGTAAATGTTCATGAAGCTGATGGTGATGATTTAATCAACACAACCAGTGTATATAAGAAAAACTCTGGACTGCAGGGAACAGGCAAGTTCCCCAAATTCTAGATCCTTAAGATGGCATCCCAGCTTTGAAATCCATCATTTAATCTTTCTGGGCTTCCTCATTCCCAAGTAGGACGGATAATTTTGTGGTATTAGCATTAAGAAAAATCATCTTTTGCATCATCAAATGCCAGACTATATATGCGTGAATGCTTAATGATAAAAGATTATGCTACTTTGATATCAGGGGATCTTAAAACCTAAATTAACATTTCCTTTGTCTTCCTAAAAAGTATGGTAATCACTATCCTTAAAGAATGCAGGAAGAGTTATGTAGTCAAGATTGATGAAGATAGCACGTCCAGGTACAGAATGGATTTCTCTGGTTTCAGAGCTTGGTTTTCCTCTGCGTTACCTTTTTTTTTTTAAGTAAGGGAATAAAAAGCCAGATTCTCTTCTCTCCTTGGGGAGCAATGCAAGCAAAAAAGTAATGCTATTAAAACCAATTATATTCAAAATACTATTTTCAGAAGTCTAGTCGAAATCTGGGCTTTCAAAAATTCTTCATCTCTCCCGAAGGACATGCATTATGGTTGTGTTTAGGATCAGGAAGGTTTTGCGTTTCTTCAGCCTAAAATAGAGAAAGGTTGTGAAGACACAGCAGCCCTATGACATTTTCTGTTTTTCTTCAGCTGTCTTAACTTTTCCTGAGCAAATGAGTTCTCAGGTCTTAAACTTCTTGGCATTGTAAATGAACAACAACAACAACAAAACATACAATCCGAAAAACTGTATTGCCAGTCCTGTGTGCTGGGAGTCACTTGTGCAGTGGGAGAACCATCTGACTTTCTGCCCAGCACCACTGTCTTAGCAGCTTAAGACAAGGCCCGTTTGTTATCTCCAAGTTTCTGCAGGTCAGATGTCTGGGAGCAGAGTAGCTGGGGTCTCTATACAACATCTCATAAGGCTGAAGTTAAGGTGTCAGCCTAGTTACATCCTTACCCTGAGCTCAAGGTCTTCCTTCAGTCTCATTCAGGTTGTTGGCTGAAATCAGTTTCTTCAGTCTACAGGATGAGGGCCTCAATTTTTGTTGGCTGTTGGCCAGGGACCAGTTTGGGTCCTTGAGGCTGCTCTTAGGTCCTAATCACCTGGTTCTCTCCATAACCTGGCAGTTGGCTGCTTCAAAGTCAGTGAGGGCTCTCTCTTTTAAGGGCTCACTTATATGTCTATCCCCTTTGACTAACCCAAAGTCAGCTGATTTCTGAACTTAATTATACCTGCAAAATTCCTTCACCATTGCCATATGATGTAACCTAGTCATGGGAGTGAGATCCCATCCTGTTCACCAGCTCTGTTCCTACTTCAGGGGAGGGAAATATCTGTGGCATGTATATGAAGGGGGATCAAGAATCCTGGGGGATATCTCAGAATTCTTAATATACATAGTATGCTCAAATTTGGGGATTAGAGAAGGTCTCTAGACATGGCCTTTGTGAAAGTCAAGTTCTGCTGGCCTTGCAGTCTGTTCCATGTCTTTCTGAAGGTCACACATTTCACTGAAACCTGAGTGCCAGGGAAGGGACCCATTATGGTCTATTTCGGAGAAGGCAATGGCACCCCACTCCAGTACTCTTGACTGGAAATCCCATGGATGGAGGAGCCTGGTGGGCTGCAGTCCATGGGGTCGCTAAGAGTTGGACACTACTGAGCGACTTCACTTTCACTTTTCACTTTCATGCACTGGAGAAGGAAATGGCAACCCACTCCAGTGTTCTTGCCTGGAGAATCCCAGGGACGGGGGAGCCTGGTGGGCTGCCGTCTCTGGGGTTGCACAGAGTCGGACACGACTGAAGCGACTTAGCAGCAGCAGCATGGTCTTTTTCCATTCCTGGAGGCTTTTTTAAAATTGTATTTTTAAAAACTGTTTTTTTTTTTTTTTTTTGGTTTCATTATGTAGCATGTGGGATGTTAGTTCCTTGACCAGGGTTGGAACCCGAGTCCCCTGCATTGGAAGTGTAGAGCCTTAACCGCTGGACCACCAGGAAGTTCCTCCATTCCTGAAGGCTTTACTGAGGCTGTTAGTTCTAGCTTCCAGTGAGGTGTTCAGGTTTGAGGTGGTCTCTGGGGAACTTAGGAGAGAGAATTTTTACTCTTGGCAGACTACCTATCTCTATATTCAGTGTTTCTCAAAACTGGCCATGCCTCATGCCCACACAAGCACTGGAAGAAGACTTGACTTTGGTTCTGATCCAAATGTAAGGAATCGATGTGATGTCACCTGTAGCTCAGACAGTAAAGTGTCTGCTTACAATGTGGGAGACCTGGGTTTGATCCCTGGGTCGGGAAGATCGCCTGGAGAAGGGAATAGCAACCCACTCCAGTATTCATGCTGGAAAATCCCACGGACCCAGGATCCTGGTGGGCTACAGTCCATGGGGTCGCAAAGAGTCAGACACGACTGAGCGACTTCACTTTACTTCACTTCACCTCAGACCTAGAAACGTGCCTGGGCATGTCCTTGCCCTCTGTGATCTGTGGGCTTGATTCCTCCAAAGTGGTGGGGCAAGGAGGAAAGAGGGGGGAAACCATGGAGAAGACTCAATTTGTTTCTGTTCATCAGAAGCCTACGCACTTTCTTAATTGATTGTTCATTACAAAGTAGCTTGATGCTTCTTTAGCCTGGAAGCTAAGTGTAATCAACTTTTGTTTGTTTCTGTAAAAAACATTTTTTTTTTTGCCCTTGAGGAGATCATTATTTCTATTGTATGAAGATGGTAGCCCAAACATTAAAAGTAATTAGAGCAGATGGCAGTGAATACGGCTATTGTAAAATACAGGGATGCTTACAAACTGGTTTTCATTCTCTCAGCTTCCTCCTTTTCTTTCTGCCACCACATATTCATTTTGCTTCCCTTCAGGTATAAAGGGGAGGGGAAAAGAAAAGGAGGAAGAAAAAGGTTCCCCTGGTACATGAAACTGAGGAGCTGTCAAAAGGTTCATAGCAGGGAAAGTGAGCTCCCGTGTATTCAATCACTGAAATTAAGTGTTTTCGAAGGTGGTGCAGTCACGGGTCCATTGCATGGGGAAATAACATGCTGTAGTCCATCACTTAAAATGTTAACCTTGTCTCTTACTAGTGACTGGGAACAGAAACACGTGCTCTGCGCTCGCTGGTTAAATGGCAGCGTGTCAGCTCTGTGGAAAAGGCTAGCGTGTATCTGTCAGTCTTCTGATTTGGCCTTATGTGTGTATGTGTGCATGCCCATGACACACACACACACACACACACACACACACTCACTTCCACTTGCCCTTATGTAGCCTTCAGAGACCTGGCTTATTGCTTACTGGAAAATGAAGAGAATTGAACCAGTTTCCAGTGTTTCAGTGTATAGTCTTTTGCTATCCAGTTCCCAGGTTCTTAGGTAGTTGTATTACAATTTTTTATTTTTAATTGTAGAAGGCTCTATTTTGAATATATTTCAGTACTGATGGAATATAGATATACTGTTGTTGATTAGTCACTAATCGTGTCCGACTCTTTTGCGACCGTGTGGACTATAACCCACTGGGCTCTTCTGTCCATGGGATTTTTCCAGGCAAAAATACTGGAGTCGGTTGCCATTTTCTTCTCCAGGGGATCTTCCTCACCCAGGTATTGAATCTGACTGTCCTGCAGTGGCTGGTGGATTCTTTACCACTGAGTCACCCAGGAATCCTATAGATGTAGTGTTCTGAGCATATTTTAGGTACCTAGACAATATCAGTTATTATTATTATACTGATTATATACATCAGAATATACCAGGAGTAAGCAATTTTTTCCTACAAAGAGCCAGGTAGCTTTTAGCTTTGGTGGGCCATAGAGTCTTTGTCACAAACAGAAAACAGCCAGAAAACAGTATTTAAGTGAATGGTCAAACCGATGTTCTAATAAAACTTTATTTTTATTTCAGCTGTAGTTTGTGAACCCTGTTATAGACTGCTGAATGTTTTACTTGATTCTTTTCTCTGTGACATGAAGAATTTGAGGTCTTTATGCAGTTGGACAAATGACTGAATGCCCTTCTTCAGCAAGAAGATAACAGAGCTGTGCAAACTTCTTGCCTCCAGACCCAGCCGCCCTCTCTGGGCTCCTTGCTGAGCTTGCAGCATTTCACACGTCTCCTTTCTCAGAGCACCTCTGGCTCATACTCCACCTCTGCTCCCATCTTTTATCTGAGAGGCTGGACCCCGATCACTCGATATGAAATAGATTCTCCCACACTGGCGCTTCTGTTCTACTTCCCCTTGCTTTTGCTTTTCAGATCACGTGATTTGTTTTATTTATTTATCTTTACCTCCCTACGATATAAGCTCCCCCAGAGCAGGGTTTTGTTTTATTTTGTGGTCAATAAATATTTGTTGAATCCAGAGATTCATCTGCTCCTGCAGGCAAGGAGGTTGAATAGAGTCTATGATGATTGAGTGAGATAATACTTGTTTTTTAAAAATTGTATTGAAGTATAGTTGAAAAAGCAAGAGAGTTCCAGAAAAACATCTATTTCTGCTTTATTGACCATGCCAAAGTCTTTGACTGTGGATCACAATAAATTGTGGAAAATTCTGAAAGAGATGGGAATACCAGACCACCTGACCTGCCTCTTGAGAAACCTATATGCAGGTCAGGAAGCAACAGTTAGAACTGGACATGGAACCACAGACTGGTTCCAAATAGGAAAAGGAGTACATCAAGGCTGTCTATTGTCACCCTGCTTATTTAACTTATATGCAGAGTATATCATGAGAAACATCGGGCTGGAAGAAGCACAAGCTGGAATCAAGATTGCCAGGAGAAATATCAATAACCTCAGATATGCAGATGACACCACCCTTATGGCAGAAAGTGAAGAGGAACTAAAAATCCTCTTGATGAAAGTGAAAGAGGAGAGTGAAAAAGTTGGCTTAAAACTCAACATTCAGAAAACTAAGATCATGGCATGTGGTCCCATCACTTCATGGCAAATAGATGGGGGAACAGTGGAAACAGTGTCAGACTTTATTTTGGGGGGCTCCAAAATCACTACCGATGGTGACTGCAGCCATGAAATTAAAAGACGCTTACTCCTTGGAAGGAAAGTTATGACCAACCTAGATAGCATATTGAAAAGCAGAGACATTACTTTGCCAACAAAGGTCCGTCTAGTCAAGGCTATGGTTTTTCCAGTGGTCATGTATGGATGTGAGAGTTGGACTGTGAAGAAAGCTGAGCGCCGAAGAATCGATGCTTTTGAACTGTGGTGTTGGAGAAGACTCTTGAGAGTCCCTTGGACTGCAAGGAGATCCAACCAGCCCATTCTGATGGAGATCAGCCCTGGGTGTTCTTTGGAAGGAATGATGCTAAAGCTGAAACTCTAGTACTTTGGCCACCTCATGTGAAGAGTTGACTCATTGGAAAAGACTCTGATGCTGGGAGGGATTGGGGGCAGGAGGAGAAGGGGACGACAGAGGATGAGATGGCTGGATGGCATCACCGACTCGATGGACGCTGAGTTTGAGTGAACTCCGGGAGTTGGTGATGAACAGGGAGGCCTGGCGTGCTGCGATTCATGGGGCAAAGAGTCAGACACGACTGAGCGACTGAACTGAACTGATAGTTGATTTACAGTGTTAATTTCTGCTATACAGAAAAGTGATTCAGTTATTATATATATAGATAATATATATATGTATTTACATATATATGTATAATGTATATATGTATTATACTGTTCAGTTGAGTTCAGTCGCTCAGTCGTGTCCGACTCTTTGCGACCCCATGAATCACAGCACGTCAGGCCTCCCTGTCCATCACCAACTCCCTGCACACAAAAACGTTAGCCATTATGAATAATCTTTAAAATTTCATATTTCAGAAATTTAAAGTAGTGAGGGTAATGTGTAGGTTTTTCAGTTGTGAGGTGAGTGATACTGTAAGTCACACGTCTAGCACTGTGCCTGGGGCGTAGGAGGCATTGGTCATGGAATGGTCTTCAGGCTTATAATTCAGAAGAGACGTTACTTAGGGAGATTTGGAGATTCAAGTGGAAGAGAAGATGAAGAAAGTTTCTGCAAATTTGTTCTCTCTGCAGACTGTACTAGTTCCTTAAGCTCAAGAGTGCTAAAATAACTTACCTGGATGAGGCACCGAGCTAATATCAGTATTGTTAGAGAAATCATGGCATGTAGGATGTTCACAGAAGGGAGAGAGAGGCTGGTGAATTGCCCGGTTTTCTAACAGGGACAAAGTTAGGTGTGAACTGGGTCCCAGTTGCTGGCAGAAGGTGTTACTGACATTTCTTTGAGTCATCGATGTGCTGGGCAGTGTGTGTGTGTGTGTGTGTGTGGCGGGGGGTACTTTCTGATGTTATCTCATCATCGTGAAGGGTTTATAAGCACTGAGAAAAGAAGTGATCACTGAGAGCAAGCATGAGCCCAGTAAGAACAAATCATGCCAAACTAATTTAATTTCCTTTTTGTTCCCTAAGGAGTTATTAGTTTAGAGGTCAGGGGCACTATTTGTAATCCTGGATTTGTAAGTGGTTGGCTTTTCCTACAATGAGCATTTTTTGGGTTTCATAATCAGCTGAAATAATCTCAGCCTGTGTTAATTTATATATAGTGTCCAGGTTGAAAAAAGGAAAGGTAATTAACACACTGGATTTCACCTGGTAGGCAGTCTTTACCAGAGTTAGCCATCTAATTTTTTGAACTCCCATAGTACCTTGCTTATACTTTTAATTATTGAATTAATCATGCTTTATATTAATTACCAAGCTATGTATCTTTTTTCAATGATAACACAAGCACCTTAAGAACAAGGATGAGGTCACATGTATCTAAAAGAAATACCTTTACACTAGCTCATTCAGGAAAGGTTTGGGATTTTAATTGGCCACCATGCAAAATATCACCCAATATTATAATGCAATTATTAAAATAGCCAAGACTCTTAATTGGGAGAGCAAGTGTTATTTAATAAATGGTATGAAGTCATTTCACTATTTGGGGAAAAAACAAAGCTAAGATAAAAAATAAGGATAAATGGAAAACTTCCCACCAACATAAATTCTAAGTTAGTTCAGGATTAACATACAAATGTAAAATCCTACAAATCAAGAAGAACACACATTAGAAGTGCTGTTTGTGTCAGAATGAAAGGAGTCTTATGTGTAAAAGAATGGGGGATGTTACAAAAGAAAAGGTCTGTACATTTGGTTTGATAAAAATTTAAAACATTTCTATGTAAAAGATCACTGAAAAAAGTAGAAAAAACCTGCAGCTTCATATCAGATTATCTTAGTTATGAAAACAATATTTTAAATTATGGGTTAGCGATTATGAGCTCACAAAAGAGTTGAGTATTCAAACATATTTTGGCGGTAAGTACTATGTGCCAGGTACTGTTGTAGGTACTGCGATACAAGGGCTTCCCTAGTGGCTCAGTGGTAAAAAAAAACACGCCCAGCAATGCAGGAGAGCCGGGTTTAATCCCTGGGTTAGGAAGATCCCCGAAGAAGGAAATGCAACCCACTTGAGTTTTTTTGCTTGGGAAATCCCATGGACAGAGGAGCTTGGCGGGCCACAGTCCAAGGGGTTGAAAAGAGTTGGTCACGACTTAGGAACTAAACAACAACAGTAACTGGAATACAGCAGAAAACCAAGATGTTCTCCTGAAGCTTACAGTCAACTGGGGCTTAAGTAACTGTGAACAATACACAATATTTCGGTGATGGTGAGTAAGTTCTTTGGAGAAAGCAGAGCTGTGTAAAGGGGGGAGAGAGTGTCAGTGATAGGGACCTGTCTTTTCCTCTTTCTAGGATTAGTTTGCTGAAGCAGGCATTCTGGGGAGGTGTTAACTAGTTCCTTCTTGTCTTTGTCATCCAGGAGACACTGTTGCTAGAAAGATCCCCACACCCTGCCTGCTCCACCATCCCTGCTTAACACAGATGCTCGCAAATAGGTCTTTGCTCTGCCTGGTGTTCCAACTTGCTGATCAATGATTTCTCTCAAGGTAACTCTGGTGGTGTTGCAAATACATTTAAGGTGACACCTAAGATTTGCAGACACTGCACATTCCCTGAAGTTCAGAGAAGTGCTGACAAGCTGTAAAGGAAAAAACAAATTGCGTTCTCTTCTCGCTGAGCCAGGAAAGTTTTTGCTTGTGTTTTATTTGGTTTGGGGTTTTTGTTTTGGCTTATTTGGGGCTGTAGGTTCTGAGGTAAAAATGAGGTTGTGTTCTGAATAGTTTCCAAATCTTTATTTTTATCCCCCCTCATATGCCCCCATATGCCCATAGGCAGATATTCTTCATCTGCAGAATGGGAATGAGTGATTTGTTTATCTTGAAGTTGAAAACCAGAAATAAAGGCTGAACTCCTTGGGGACTATGGTAGAAAGAGGTGTAATTTGGTGCAAGTGAAACTTGCATTGACCTGGGAGTTGAGTTGGTGGCACAGAGCCTGGCTTGCACCTAAAACATTACACTGGTATCAACTGAGAGTTTTTCAAATGTATGGACAAGAAGTCTTTTTAATGATACTGTTGGCATTCTTTTTTGCTTGATTGGATCAAAATGATAGGAATGGAAGGATAAAGATGTTGGGAAGTGAGCCACCTCCTCTGTCTCGTGCAGTTATTGCCTAGGAAGCCCGTGGAATGGAATTATACTACCATTGTGTCTGCTATGAAAATATAGAGCTAAAATTCTTATAGTGGCATACATATTACCATGGATTCCCTGACAACTTGAAATCGTGGAGATAGTTGACTCTTCTACTTCCCAAGGTGCTGTCAGACACGTGAGGGTCCATTAATGTTTTAGGCCTTTTAGTATTTAGTCATTGTTTTGTAATAGGCATGAATTATCAATAACATTTTATATAATTTCAAGATATCTTTATTATGGTAAAGAAAAGTTTTGGGCAGAGAGAAGCTTAGATCTTTTAAAAGTTAATGCTTAGCATTGATAACTATTTGAAATGTACTACACTGAATAAAGGGCTTCCCAGGTGGCACCCACCTGCCAATGCAGGAGACATGAAAGATACATGTTTGATTCCTGGGTTGGGAAGATCCCCTGGAGGGGGCATGGCAACCCACTCCAGTATTCTTGCCCGGAGAATCCCATGGACAGAGATGCCTGGTAGGCTACAGTCCATAGGGTTGAAAAGAGTTGGACGTGATTGAAGCGACTTAGCACCTATAGCACATTTTATAAATATATATGTGTATATAAATATATATGTGTATATAAATACATATGTGTATATAAATATATATATATACATATACATATACACACATATATACACACATTGTATATATAAGGCTTCCCTGGTGGCTCAGAGGTTAAAGCGTCTGCCTGGAATGTGGGAGACCTGGATTTGATTCCTGGATCGGGAAGATCCCCTGGAGAAGGAAATGGTAACCCACTCCAGTACTCTTGCCTGGAGAATCCCATGGAGGGAGGAGCCTGGTAGGCTACAGTCCATGGGGCCGCACAGAGTCGGACACGACTGAGCGACTTCACTCATACTCATTGTATATACAAACACACTCACACATATATATTCTTTTACAGATACTTTTCCATTCTAGATTATTCAGTTCAGTCACTCAGCTGTGTCTGACTCTTTGCAACCCCATGGACTGCAGCACGCCAGGCTTCCCTGTCCATCACCAACTCCTGGAGTTTACTCAAACTCATGTCCATTGAGTTGGTGATGCCATCCAACCATCTCATTCTCTGTTGTCCCCTCCTCCTCCCCAGTCTTTCCCAGCATCAGGGTCTTTTCCAATGAGTCATCTCTTCGCATCAGGTGGCCAAAGTATTGGAGTTTCAGCTTAAGCATCAGTCCTTCCAATGAATATTCAGGACTGATTTCCTCTGGGATAGACTGGTTGGATCTCCTTGCAGTCCAAGGGACTCTCAAGAATCTTCTCCAACACCAGAGTTCAAAAGCATCAATTCTTCGGTGCTCAGCTTTCTTTATAGTCCAACTCTCACATCCATACATGACTACTGGAAAAACCATAGCCTTGACTAAACAGACCTTTGCTGGCAAAGTAATGTCTTTGCTTTTTAATATGCTGTCTAGGCTGGTCATAACTTTTCTTGCAAGGAGCAAGTATCTTTTAATTTCACGGCTGCAGTCACCATCTGCAGTGATTTTGGAGCCCCCCGAAATAAAGTATGTCACTGTTTCCATTGTTGCCCCATTTATTTGCAATGAAATGATGGGACCGGATGCCATGATCTTAGTTTTCTGAATGTTGAGTTTTAAGCCAACTTTTTCACTCTCCTCTTTCACTTTCATCAAGAGGCTCTTTAGTTCTTCTTCACTTTCTGCCATGAGGGTGGTGTCATCTGCATATCTGAGGTTATTGATATTTCTCCTGGCAATCTTGATTCCAGCTTGTGCTTCATCCAGCCTAGTGTTTCTCATGATGTACTCTCATATAAGTTAAATAAGCAGGGTGACAATATACAGCCTTGACGTTGTCCTTTCCTGATCTGGAACCAGTCTAGACTATTACAAGATATTGAGTATAGTTCCCTGCACTATGCAGTAGGTGCTTGTTGTTTATCTGCTTTAGATATAATAGTGTGTTTCTTAATTCCAAGCTCCTAATTTATCCCTCTTGAGCTTTTGGGTCTGTTCTGGTGGCATAAAAGGAAGCTCCACCTTAAACAGCTCTAGGCTGAGAAACTCAGTCTGAAGTATCCTTTTTTAAATAAAGGGATAGGATTTCTCTAGAGTCCTTTCCGTCATTGATCTTCTAGAAATCCAAGTGTTTTGCTTTTCATATATTTTGTCATAGTGAGTCGGGACTGATTTACAGATAACCTGGTTTGCCGTCTCTGGAGTTGTCTTTACCATCTTTCAATCTTTCCCATCTTCTCACCACTTTATTCCACTCCAATTTCCTCCTGTCACCACTCCCCACTTTCTCTTTGTGGATTGTACAGG
This sequence comes from Bos javanicus, assembly GCF_032452875.1. Classification (NCBI taxonomy): domain Eukaryota; kingdom Metazoa; phylum Chordata; class Mammalia; order Artiodactyla; family Bovidae; genus Bos; species Bos javanicus. The sequence goes on along the minus strand of NC_083890.1, from coordinate 24,143,288 downwards.
AGTGAATTAAAGTATTACATGAATGTAGAATGTCTAGCCTTATAAGGAGATGTTTCTGTATTTTTACCTCCCTGTGCCTAGCTTCAGTGTGAGATCAGTAGAGTGCAAAATTTCCCTTCTACTTTTTGAGTCTGTGGATGCTTATCCTGTGGGCATGTTTCATACAGCTCACAACAATGCTCAGGTACCACATCTTTCCTTTTTCTCCATCTTGCTGAGACTACTTATCACTGTGCTGAATGCCTTGCCATCTCTTAAATTGGGATGACTCATTGACTTTTATCTCCTTTATAGATGCAGAAAATGGAAAGATCCTACTTTTCCTTATTCCCAAGCTTTGTTGGTGGTGAGGTTCAGTACAATCTGGGACTAGAGAGCTGGGGGTCAGTATACCCTCTGGAAAATCTATTGACTCTTCTAGGAGCACATTTCTCTATTTTCTGTGTCTGAAACACTCCAGGGCACTGTTTTCTGTGGAGGTGCAGTTATTGGCGTTATAAACATGCCTCACCTTCCCTCATCTTCTCTCATCTGCCTCTTAACACCTTACCAGAGGACCTTCTAGGCATCTATTTTATAGGAACCGGGGCTTCTCATTAGGTTGGAATCTGGGTGGGAAGAACTGTGGGGAGAGAGGCATGCACTTGTCATCTGTATGACCTTGAGCTAATCACCTTTTCCGAGAGGATTTCACTATATTCATAGAATTACAGTTCCATGGCTGCACAGGACATGTAGACCTGTTCACTGCCTCTTTCATGAGCCAGAAACTGCTTTCTGTGACTTTCACATCCTTTGTTGGAAAAGCACATGACTTCATTGTGACCATAAATTAACAGGGAACCAAGAGCTCTGAGAGGGAGATTGAGTGGGGTGAAGGGTGTTTCCTCCTCTGGGCTCCTCACAGTCCTGCTCTGGCTCCTCCCTCAAAGGTTCTGGGTTGTCATCTGAAGTCAGCTGGCGTTCTTGCCATGCATGAGCTTTGCTGCCTGGGATGCACTTAGCACAGAGGGAAAGGCAGCAATAATATCAAAAGAGGCAAAGTAGGAGGATGGGTCTGAACACATGGAGAGAGGAGTTTTCCTATAAAACAGAAATGCTTGCAGTAGAGCCTGTGAAAAATGGCACCAATTACATAAAGTGAAATGCCACCCATTTAAATTCTCTCTGTTCCTGACTATTTATGACGTTTTGTCCAAGACTCGATACATGTCTCTACAAATAAAAAATGGAACCAGTCCCATCTGTTAGGTATAAGGGGGCTGTGCTGGGGGAAAAGGTAAGAAAACATTAGCAGCATGTCATTGGAGAACTCCAGAGGCTGAACACAGAGGCCCTTCAGTTACAACTTTGCCCCTTCCGTATTTTCCTCTTTTGGAGTTAGTTGTAGGAAGGTGATTCATTTTATTGAGAGGTTTAAAATTAAATTTAAATTAATTTGAGTTTAAGGAGTTTCTATTTTGATGGATCACCCAGACTATCCTGCTTTTAAATAAAGCAAAATAAAATAACAAAACCTGTTTTCCAGGGCAACTTTATTTTTCAATTCTGCGGGAGGTGGTCCAGGGCTCACAGCTGGTTTCCCCAGAGACCGCCACAAGAGGGCGACAACGTCACGGTGGAGAAGGGCCAGCTGCTTCTGTTGGACACCAACACCAGCATCCTCAACTTCCTCCACGTGAAAGGTTCGTGGAGTTTGGATATGGGGGTGGCATTATTACATATGATCCTGTTATTTTAGAGGCAGGGGTCCGGGGGACATTTTGGATAAGTTCCAGCACCTGGTTGACAATATATTCTCAGAACAAATTGAGATTTCACTATGAAAGGAAGAAGTGGTCAGAGGGTTCAAAACGAAAGCCTTTTCTTTTGACTCTTAAAAACACAGAGCTTGATTATTTTAGTTTTTCAAGTACAAAAGGGTGAACAGTGTTCTCCAAGAATATGCTTCTTTATTCAAGCCCTTTGTATGCATGCTTGTCCCTGGCAGCACCCACAGTATAGCAAAAGGCTCTGAAATCAGTTAATGCTGCTGCCTTTGAAATTCCCTGCCGAGAAGGCAGTGCCTTCAGGCTTTTACCCTGTTGTGGTTTTGACTTCCTGGTCCCGTGGAAAGTCATATAAATAGGCTTCCTTATTGCAAAACCGGCCACATAGCTCTAGGGTCTGGGAATTTGGGAGAGATTGAGAATTTACATTTTAACTCCTCCACCCCACCACCAAGTGACTATGTCAGTTTTTTCTACCTCCTCGTGCATTTGTTTCCTTATCTGTTAAATGAGAATAAAAATCATTGCCTACTTCAGTAGTAGATAATAAGGAATGGTTATCAAAGGGACTCTTGTTCATCGGCAAATGAAAATTACTTGGGAAATGTGATTAGTTATGGAGATCTATAAAACGACACCAAAGCACCATTCTTTACTATAAATATATTTAACATTTATAGGAGCATTTGTTCTTGTTAAAGTAAGAGGGTGGCTATATGAGGGAGAATAAAATATTTTCCAGGGAATAAGCTGATGGAGTGTGACTACCCATCTCTTAAAGGTGGACTCATTAAGAATTTTACATTCTTTACTCTGGAAGCTGCTTTTTTCCCCCTCTGGCAGCAAGGAGAAGTTTTCAGGCAAATCACTTAATTAGTACCCTTTCGGAAAAGGGTCTGTGAGCTTGGGTTCCTGACTTGGCTTTGTGGTGTGTGTGTGTGTGTAGCCAGTGGCTATGGGGAGTGCTGACTTATTGACAGCTAGCAGCTACCTAAGGACTGGCAATGACAAAGGAAAATTACAGACTTCAAGTCTCAGCTCAGGGAAAAGATGGCTCTTTTCAAGCCTTTAACCAGGACTCTCACCACAGGAGTCAAATTCTGTTGGAGGATGGGATGCCCGTCAGGCACTCTAGGGTCTTTTCCTAACCTTGATACCATTTGGGAGAAGTTTCCAAGCCAAAAGTCGTCAAACTCAGCCCATCTGAGGGTCTGGATTTCCTAATAGTCCCCGGTAAATGTTCCATCAAGGAATGGTATTTGTCCATAGGGCCAGAAACTAAAGATGGAGAAGAGGCATCAGAGGGAAAGCAGAGAGTAAGGGGAAGGCCGAGGCAGGTGGGTGCATAACCTGACTTCCACTCTTGGAGATTTCAAGATCCAAGTATCCCAGACACTCGCTCCAACCTGTCACCTTTCAGTAGTGGTTTTTCTAAGTATTCCCCGTTCAACACTTCACTCTCATTATTTAGTGTAAGTGACTAGGTTTAGAAGGACAAACAAACCCTCATCCTGTGGAGAGGGAAAGACTGTTGTGTGAAGGGTCTCCCCTCTCTCTTGGGAAGTAGGCCCATTGGTAGGATTGTGAAGGTAAGCAGTGGACACCAATTTCTGTATAAACTGGAAAGTATGAGACCTGGGAAAGGACACAGATGAAATTTGGTGCAACAGATGACTTGTGACTACTTACTAAGTGGCCTAGGAAATCTGTATGAGACATAAGAAGCAGTGAAGTATAACACTTAATACAAATAATGTGCATTACTACTAAAGAAAAAGTAGTTAGGCAGCAAGTATAGAAGAGTCAAATGTCTAGTTATAAAATGTGTTGTAAGGATTTCCCTGATGGTCCAGTGGTTAAGACCTCACCTTCCAAAGCAGGGGTATGGGTTTGATCCCTGGGTAGGGAAAATTTCATATGCCTCATGGTCAAAAAACCAAAACATAAAACATAAACAATATTGTAACAAATTCAATAAAGACATTAAAAATGGTTCACATAAAAAATCTTAAAAGAAAATAAGATAAAACATGTTGCTGAAGGTAAGGTAGGATGTGGATGGGAATAATCCGAGTGTCCAGGATGTAAGCTTAGAGTTAGTGGAGAGGCGGTGAAAAGCACGTCTTTGTCCCTCAGACAAGTTTTGATTGTGTAGATATCAATATATGCAAAGACTCGAAGTGGGAGGGACTTCCCCATCTCACTTGGTAGCCAATGCATGCGTGTTCAGTCACTCAGTCATGTCTGACTCTCTGTGACCCCATGGACTGTAGCCCACCAGGCTTCTCTGTCCATGGGATTCTCCAGGCAAGAAATACTGGAGTGGGTTGCCATTTCCTCCTCCAGTGGATCTTCCCATCCCAGGTATTGAACCCATGTCTCCTTCGGCTCCTACATTGGCAAGTGGATTGTTTACCACTGAGCCACTTGGGAAGCCAGTGGCTCAGGCCAAAAATCTTGGCAGCATCCTAGACATCTTTCTTTATCTCATATCCCATGACCAATCCATCTGTGACTCTTGTTGGCTGAATCTCCAACATGTGTCCCATTGTACCAACCTAGTCCTAATCAACATAACTTTTTGGATGGGACCATCTCAAACAACTTCTTTGTTGCTTTCTATGTTTCTAATTTTTTGGTCTTCTTTAGTAGCAGGACCCAAGTTTTTATTTGGGGCAGCAGTATACCCAGCTAAAATGCTGTATTTCCTCCTCTCCTCTGTGAGTAGACAGCCTGTGGCAAAAAGCTGGCCAGTGAGCTGTAAGGGGAAGCACGCCGCAGGACACCTAGGATGTGTCCTAAAGTAGGGCTGACCTAGTAGGAGGCGAGTCCAGCTTGTCCCTCCTGCTTTCTCGTCTCTGCTTCCTGGAATGTAAATATGATTGCTACATTTTTAGCTGCTGTCTTGGACTATGAACTGACACCTTAGAATGGGGAAATAGAAGAATGGAAGACATCGGGACCATGATGACTTTTGAGTTGCATACTAACATGGCACCTGGGGCTGCCCACCTCTGAAGTCACTTTTGTGATAGAAAAATATGCCTTCATGTGTTTAAGTAATTGGTATTTGACTTTTATGCTGTATAGTAAAATAACCCCCAATAACTTATTATCCACATCCTTTAAAATATGTCAGATCTTATTACTTCTTTTTTCAACCTACTCCTACCTCAATGGCTTCTCATCTCACTAGGAATAAGCTTCACACCATTATTAAACTTCCAATCCCTTCATTGACCTTGTCTTCCTCATTCACTCTGATCCAGCTCTTCTGTGAATATACCAGGAACACGCCTGCCTCCAGGCCTTTGCACATAATGCCCTTTGCCTGGAATATTCTTCCTCCAGATGTTCATGTGACTAGCTCACTTATTTCATTCTCTGTTTGAGAAAATGTCAACTTATTACAGAGGACTTCCTGGCAATCTTTTCTAAAATTATAACAATCCTATTACTCTATCCTTTTCTTTTGCCTCACTTTTCTTCATAACACTTACCATCACCACATGACGTACTATAAGTTTACTTGTTGATATACAGTCTATTTCCTCTGCTAGGATAAGCTCAAAAAGGCAAAGGATTTCCATCAATTATTTACTGCTGTCTCTTCAGTGTTTAGGACCGTGCCTGACCCATGATGAGGGCTCAAAACACATGTACTGATTGTTGAGTGGATGGACGATGAAATGGTGCAGAGTTCAGGTCCTGGATGAAATTTAAGAAGTCTCAGATAAATTTTAAATCCTTGCTCTCTTGAATATCAGTTTTCTCATTTTCTGTAATTTACTTTTACTCTCCTTAGTTGTACATGTGAAATCCATCTATATACATATGTACATATATAGACATAAATTTAGTATATACATAAATAGTCACCAGAGACAGGTACATAAATTTACATATAGTCACATACATACACATATATATACATATACACATCTACATAAAAAAGTATATCTTCATGAGTTAAAATCCACTGCTAAGTTGTTTTTCTGTTTCTAAAAGGCATATGAAGAATGCTTTCCCTGGGGAAGAGCTCCAGCTCTCAACTCTGGTTGAGATGGCATAGTTCTAAACCCCTTGGTCCGTAACAGGTCTGAAAGTACTTGAAGGATAAGAAAAATCCAACAGCAGTTCGCTCTCTGAGTATCTGTTACTGTCTTTTTCATACCCGTTCATGACCAGAAAAATAGCTCTGTGACATTTTCTTTGTTCTTGGACACCATCTGTGGGATGAGACAAAGCATGAAAGATTTCAAGCCAAAAAATAATGACTTCAAAAGATTTTAGCGAACAAGATATTATAGTGAAAGTACTTTGTAAGCCATTTCTACAGTATTGTGAAGAAAATGTTCTACATAAAGTATGTACACACTTTGAAAAGATTAGTGCTAAATTGAAGTGTAACTAGATCACCTGAGAACTGCATTTGGAACCGCTTAATGAAGATACAGCACCCTCCATATTACTTTTCCACTCACGGAAACCAGAATCCTAATATATACAGGGACCAGGCTTCTCCGTCAGGAAAACTAACACTTATACATATGGCCCTTGAGAATTCTGAACTTAGCTGTGCCTTCTGTATAGTTCCATGTATAAAATAGAACTTTTTTTTTTCCTTATAAGCATAGCTTATAGTAGAAAGGAGGATTATATAAATTTCTTTGAGACAGTTGGAAAATGGCCCCCAATGACTAAGTTTTCACCATTATTTTTGCTGCTGTATATACTGATTCCTGAACTTTTTGGGAAAATGGCACATTATTTTGTGACCATGATAAAAGCTTGAGCTCTCTCTCTTAATATTTCATGTTAATTAGTGAAAGACCTAGAACTTTTGCTTTTTACCATTTCAATTTCTTCCCTCCATTCCTCTTTCTTTTTTTAAAAACTATTTTTTAGGGGGTACTGTTCAACACAAAAGAGAATTAACCCAATCAATTAATACTAATGAGCTGGGATGGAAATAGGCATATTGCCTTGATTTAGTTAATTATATTTTTCGTTCTTTTATGTTAAGATGCCCAATGGCCATAGGCATCGCTGAATTAAAATTTATTATTTTATTCCAAGTAATTATGATGAGCCATAATAACAAAGACGGAACGTTACCCTCTCGTCTGCACTATTATGCATTCTGGGCAAGGATTTGGGGCTTGTGGTCTGTCGCTGGAAAAGCATCTTTATTTTCTGAATGAAGCGATGACTCTGTCCTGGTGGTCAAGCCACTTGATGTCAAGTGGCCTAGAGCTTAATGATTAATAAAGGGTCAATTAGGGGAAGATGAACTCTGGAAACCTCTTGTCCCTTGATGTTGGGCTATCAAGAGGAAGATGTTCTGTAGTTTCTTATTCAAAGTGCCATCACTTTACAAGGCTGGAGCAGAAACTTGTGTTGTTTAATAGTACACTGGCATCCTTTCACATGATTTTCTATTTCTTGGTCTAGTGGTGTATACAAAGCAGTTAAACGCTTGGCAGGATTTTGAGCCAGAGAGAACTGAATCTGAATCTGGGCTGTGCTTCTTACTGGCTTCTGTGACCTTGGGCAAGTTGCACAGACTCTGTGAGCCTGAAGTTTCTGCTCTTAGAGTAAGACCTGTTTTAGTAACAGCAGTAGTGATAGCAAATTGCTAACATTTATTGCTTGCTGTTGTGTCGCCAAACTACACAGATCACCCAACTCCTGTGGATGTTTTGGCGACTAAATGAGGGAATGTTTCTAAAACCCTAAGCACAGGGTCTGGGCCAGCGTAAGTATTTGATTCATGTTAGTTGTTTCTTTTGGATTGCAGGGGAAAACCAAAGAGATGGCTGGATGTCAGGCCTAGGTTGCAATTTTATTTACAGCTAGCGGTTGCTTCTATATACAAAGCAAACTGAATTACTGAAAGAATTAGCTGGGCAATGAAGACCTCAGATGACTTTTGCCTCCGTTATCTTCAAAAAGCATACTAAAGTGTTTTTTCTTTCTAATAGCAAGGAGAGGGAAGGATACAGAGGTGGAAGCAGCAGTTATTCACTAGGTTGCCTCTGTTCTCCTTGGCATTTTGACTTTGTGGAAGAAGGTTTTCTGGTGCAGTTGGGAATGTGGTCTTGCTGGCTCAGACGGTAAAGATTCTACCAGCAATGCAGGTGACTTGGGTTCAGTCCCTGGGTCGGGAAGATCCCCTGGAGAAGGAAATGGCAACCCACTTCAGTATTCTTGCCTGGAGAATTCCATGGACAGAGTAGTCTGGTGGGCTACAGTGCATGGGGTCACAAAGCGTCTGACATGGCTGAGCGAGTAAGATTTTCATTTTCACTTCACTTTCACAGTTTTGAGGACACGCAGATCATTTTAGTCTGTTACACTAGGGATTTCTATAGTGTAGCAATGCATATTCTTGGTTTATTGAGATGAAGCATCTTCTCTTGGCAAGGTTCATTGTAGAGTTTCTTTTTTAAAAGATTAAAAACAATTTTATTGAGGTATAGATGACATAATGTAAATTTCAGGTGTACAGAATAATGATTTGATATTTGTATATGTTGCAAAATGATCACTACAATAGTCACCACAGATAGGTACAAATATTTTTCTTGTGTGGTGGAAACTTTTAAGATCCATTCTCCTAGCTATTATACTTTAAAATATGCAATACAATATTCCTAGCATATAAAAAAGCAGAGACATTACTTTGCAGACAAAGATTTGTATAATCAAAACCATGGTTTTTCCAGTAGTCATGTACAGATGTGAGAGTTGGACCATAAAGAAAACTGAGCACCAAAGAATTGATGCTTTCAAACTGTGGTATTGGAGAAGACTCTTGAGAGTTCCTTGGTCTGCAAGAATATCAAACCAGTCAATCTTAAAGGAAATTAACCCTGAATATTCATTGGAAGGAGTGATGCTTAAGCTGAAACTCCAATACTTTGGCCACCTGATGAGAAGAACTGACTCACTGGAAAAAATCCTGATGCTGGGAAAGATTGAAGGCAGGAGGAGAAGGGGATGACAGATGATGAGATGGTTGGATGGTATCACCAACTTGATGGACATGAGTTCGAGCAAGCTCTGGGAGTTGGTGATGGACAGGGAAGCCAGGTGTGCTGCAGTCCATGGGGTTGCAAAGAGTTGGATACGACTGACTGAACTGAACTGAACTGATGTGCTTCAGTTTTGGTTAAAGACACTTGTGACTAATGAAAGCCAAAAAAGATTAAAAAAATTTTTTTTGAATTGATAATGAAATGAAGAGAGTGCTTTAATTAGTTAAATTCAAAAAATTGCCTCGACTTTTATTGTCTTAAGTTCCTTTTTGCACTGACTGCATATATTAGCCTTTTGATTGCATAACACATGCCTAGAGAACTTTCTTTATGTGAACAATTTATAAACTATGTCAGTATTTGCATAGTAGTTCATTCTTTCCACCTGAAGTTTCCATGGCCAACATTGGTGATCCCGATGCTGGGAAAAATTGAAGGCAGGAGGAGAAGGGGACGACAGAGGATGAGATGGCTGGATGGCATCACTGACTCGATGGACATGAGTTTGGGTAAACTCTGGGAGTTGGTGATGGACAGGGAGGCCTGGCATGCTGCAGTCCATGGGGTCGCAAAGAGCTGGACACGACTGAACGACTGAACTGACTGACTAATTATTAACTGTAGTCACCATGCTGTACACCACATCCCCGTGCCTTATTCATTTTATAACTGAAGTGTATACCTTTTGTCCCCTTTCATCGATTTCACCTACCCCTCAACTGGCCACCTCAGGCTAACATCAATGTGGTCTTGATATCTGTGAGCTCAGATTTGTCTGCTTTTGTTTGTTTGTTTTTTAGTTTCCTCTGTAAGTGAGGTCATATGGTATTTATCTTTCTCTGACTTATTTCACTTAGCTTTACGCTCTCAAGTTTCATTCATGTTGTTGCAAATGGAAATATTTCATTCTATTACATTTTATCACTAAACAATATTTCATTGTCTCTCTCTCTCTATATATATATATATATGCAATATCACATTTTAATTATCCATTCATATATTAATAGGCATTTAGGTTGTTTCCATACCTTGGCTATTGTAAATAATGCTGCAATGAACATAGAGGTGCATATATCTTTTTGAAGTAGTGTTTTGTTTTCTTCAGCTACATACCCAGAAGTGGAATTGCTGGATTATATGGTAGTTCTATTTTTAATTTTTTAAGGAACTTCCATATTGTTTTCCACAGTGGCTGCATCAACTTACATACCCACCAGCAGGGCACAAGTGTTTCCTTTTCTCCAAATCCGCCCAGCCTTGTTATTTGTTGTCTTTTTGAGACTAGCCATTCTAGCAGGTGTGATATGGTATCTCATTGTGGTTTTCATTTGCATTTCCAGTTTTATACCAATATTGAGCATCTTTTCATGTACTTGTTGACTCTCTGTATGTCTCCTACTGTTTTTTCATCCTCATCAAGGTTTGAAGATTTCAGAGCGAGGTATTAAGAGCTGTAGCCAGCACAGCCTTTTTATCCCAGGGTTTTTAACTTGATTCCTTTTCATTAGAACCAAACTAGGCTCAGTTTCAGTAGATGCATGCTTCACAAAATGCTTTACAATGGAGCAATCTGGAAATGCTATGAAACAGGGCTTCCTGCGATATCTGTGTGGTGTCTCTGTGCATCAGGACCGTGGGAGTCATTGGGCACCTTACCCTGTACCTGCAGTTTTAAGACTTCATCATAGCAGCTTGGATTCAAAGGAAATCCATTGAAGGCATTTGATACAAATGAAATAAGCTGCCTTAATGTTTTTTTCTTTCTTTTCCTAACTCTATAATGTCTCCGTCAACATGGGAGGGCTTTGTGGGCTGATACAATTTGTTTCAAATGGATATGTTTAAAATAACATGTAGCAATTGGCTGCAAAAGGAGAACTGAGTGAACTGACTTCTTGCAGCTGAACTGCAGCTACCCTTCAAGGCAGGAAACGGGATGACTATGTACAGATGGTACAACATGGTTGTCTGGGGTTTGCTCAGCAAACTAGGGGCCTGAGTTCAAATGTGAGGCAGTCTCGTGACTCTCCTGTGGCTTTGGGTAAAGTTCTGGGCCTCAGATTAGTGCATAAAATGGAAATGATGATGATTCCCTCCCGTTGCAGGAGGAGAGTGGCTTGTATAAATCTGTTGGCTGTTAATTTTTTTGAATTAATAATGAAATGAAGAAAGTACTTTAATTAATTATACTCAAAAAATTGCCTCGACTTTTTTTGTCTTAAGTTCCTTTTTGCCCTGACTGCATATGTTAGCTGTTTGATTGCATAACACAAGCCTAGAGAACTTTCTCATCCGTAGCCCCGAGTGGGAAGTGTGGTAAACGGGTTAGAAAACTTTTTCCCCATAGTTTCAAGCATGCTCCTCAAAAGGGCCTGGGCTACACAGTGACCTTAAAAGGGGAAGTCAGGTGAAGTCAGCAATGGAAAATACTCACCCAAATTCTGGGAAATCCATCCTTAACTCCCTTAATTTTGTGCATTTCTATGTGTCAGTCTTTTCCTGGCAACAAGTTGGTATTACTCATTTTATGAGGGACCTTGCTTGTATCCAAAGCTAAGTGGGCCAGTGATAGAATTTTTAATAGGCTGAGAACATGATATCATTCATATATATATATATCATGTAACTTTTTTATGAATTAGTTTTATACAAATTCTTTAAAAGCTTAATATTAGGGTGTGTTGTTACTGCCCTTTACCTTTTGAGAAGGTGCAATCTAGGCAGGTAAACTTAAGAAAAAAAGGATCCAGGTCCGTTTTTGCTCAGTATTGTCTGGACTATTATATCTTCATGTACGTAGCTGTTCAGTCACTCAGTCATGTCTGACTCTGCGACCCCACGAATTGTAGCACGCAAGGCTTCTCTCTCCATCACCATCTCCAGAGTTTGCTCAAACTCATGTCCACTGAGCTGGTGATGCTGTCCAACCATCGCATCCTCTGTCGTCCCCTTCTCCTCCTGCCTTCAATCTTTCCCAGCATCAGGATTTTTTCCAGTGAATCAGTTCTTTGCATCAGGTGGCCAAAGTATTGGAGCTTCAGCTTCAGCATCAGTCCTTCCAATGACAATTCAGGGTTGATTTCCTTGAAGATTGACTGGTTTGATCTCCTTGCATGCTGAGGGACTCTCAAAAGTCTTCTCCAACACCACAGTTTGAAAACATCAGTTCTTCAGCACTCAGCCTTCTTATGGTCCAACTCTCACATCTGTACATGACTTCTGGAAAAAATGATAGCTTTTACTATGTGGACTTTTGTTGGCAAAGTAATGTCTCTGCTTTTTAATATGCTGTCTAGGTTTGTCATAGCTTTTCTTCCAAGGAGCAAGTATATAGTATGTGCATGCTGCTGCTGCTGCTAAGTCACTTCAGTCGTGTCCGACTCTGTGCGACTCAATAGACCGCAGCCCACCAGGCTCCCCGGTCCCTGGGATTCTCCAGGCAAGAACACTGGAGTGGGTTGCCATTTCCTTCTCCAGTACATGAAAGTGAAAACTGAAAGTGAAGTTGCTCAGTTGTGTCTGACTCTTAGTACATAATAGGTACTCAAATAGTTGTTGAATGACTGAGTTTCTGACCTGAAGAGTCAGATTCATGTTGGCTGTGAATTTTTCTGTAATCAGAGCCCTTCCTGGTATCCTCAAATATTAGTGGGTTAGTCCAGACAGTGACCAATTTCATTTACTACTTGTGTATCAGGAGATCAGAGACAAAGGCTTTTTCATGTGGGGGACACTTGGCTCTGAAACCCCTTATTTCTCCCAATCAGACATGACTTACTTTATTTACCTCCAGAGAACAGTCCCAGACATACTTGATTAGCCTTAAATGAAAGATAAGCTGTTGCTGTGAGAAAGGACATGCTTTCAGTAGATGGGCAGACAGACAGATAGATAGATATTAAACAATTTACAGTTTGTGTCTTGACAACTTGGATATTGTAACATGAAAAATGCTATTGAAAGGGACCAGTCCCTTCCTAGCACAGAAGCTACAATATTTTCAGTAACAAAAGATAAATATTTCAATCGTCGTTCCTTAAGACCCTTCACGGACTTTCTATTAGCCTTTTGCGTCAGGTTTGAACTCCTTGGTATGGTTTGCAAAGTCCTTCGGGACTTGGTCTCTCCTTACCTTCTCTACCTCATTTGTTGATTAATGATTCTTGCATCCTCTTTGTCCATACTGGGAGTGAAGTTGGAAATCAGGGATGCTTAAATATCTAGAATTTTTGTGCAGGTTAAATTATACCAAAGGCAGCTTTTCATTACTATCATTTCCCATGTACTGTAATATTCCTGGGGGTCAAAGGCAGGATGTACTCTCATTTTTTAAATAAATACTATGAGAAATAACTGTTATCATTCACTTATAAAATTATCATTTTGTAGGCGAATCATTGTTTACAATATTCAGAGAATAATTATATTTGGAACCTTTTAAAGTTAAAAAATAAACTTAAATTAAAAAAATTAAAAAACAAAAAAACACAAAAAAATAATGATTTTTTTAATTGAACAATATTTGTTTTACAATGTTGTGTTGGTTTCTGCCAAACAAAAAAAAAAAATCAGGCATAAATAACTATATGTGTCCCCTCCTTCTGAAACCTCCCTCCCCAGCCCCCAACCTTTTAAATAAACAGATTGCTGAGAGAAATGTATGAGGTTTCATGACTGGTTAAAAAAAAAATGTGATTGGGTCAGTGCTAACTGAATTTTGATACAGAGAAGGAAGGAGATTATTTCAATGAATGAGTAACTTGGTAGTGACGGAGATTTTTGCCTGCCTGGAAAAGACAATTTCTTCTCCCCCTGTTTTCTCCTTTCTTTCTGAGATCTTAAGTGACCTTTTAGAAACCCAGCTAAGGGCCTTCAGAGTTTAAATATCAGAAACTTTGTTGGTAAAAGAAAATTTTGATTTTCTGGAGGAGGAATGGAAATCAAGGTTTAGTGAAGCAGTAATTGATTACAGTATAAACAAAGGCACTTATTTACATCTGAATATTTTGAATTCCTTTAGATATTTCTCTTCCATTATATGTTTACCCTTTGTAATTAGTATAGAATTAATTAATAAAAAAGATAACTTCATGATTTTTAAGTTTTATAGAAACAGTAAAAGGCTGAGTCATCATCTTTTTAGGTTATCTGTGAAGTTGACCAGTTCACTAAAACCAGGGAGCAATGAAACTTGGAGCAATGAAACTTCACTGTGACCTTCTGGAAGTACTGACTATATTTTTTACACTTTTATCATGGCACCTAGAAGAAGGACTAGGAAATAACAACAAATGTTGGTTGAATGACAAAGTGAATTAATCTGCAATTCCAGTCTTGTATTTCTCAACCTGTTTTAGACAGCGGACACATGGAACAAGCTTAATTAACCTAGAACAGTGGTTCTCCAAGTGTGTTCCCTGGTCAGCAGCAAGAACATCACCTGGGAACTTGCTAGAGATGCACATTTGGGGACCCCGTAGCAAATGTACTCTGGGGGTGGGGTGACACCTCCAATCTGTCTTTTAAGACCTCTGGGTGATTCTGTACACTCCCTGATAGCTCAGTTGGTAAAGAATCCCCCTGCAATGCAGGAGACCCCAGTTAGATTCCTGGGTCAGGAAGATCCGCTGGAGAAGGGATAAGCCACCCACTGCAGTGTTCTTGGGCTTCCCTTGTGGCTCAGCTGCTAAAGAATCTGCCTGTAATGAGGCAGACCTGGGTTCGATCCCTGGGTTGGGAAGATCCCCTGCAGAAAGGAAAGGTTACCCACTCCAGTATTCTGGCCTAGAGAATTCCATGGACTGTATAGTCCATGGGGTCGCAAACAGTTGGGCACGACTGAGCAACTTTCACTTCACTTCACTTCAAGTTTGAGAACTACTAGCCTGAAACAACTTGATGCCTGCTGATGCAGGAGACACAAGACTCGAGTTTGATCTCTAGGTCAGAAAGATCCCTGGAGTAGGAAATGGCAACCCATTCCAATATTCTTTTTTGAAAGAAAGAATCCCCTGGACAGAGGGGCCTGTCGGGCTACAGTCCATGGGGTTGCAAAGAGTTGGACACAACTGAGTGCAAGCATAAAATAAAGCCTAAAACAACAAAGGAAGCCATAGAGGATTGTCTGGACTGGAAACCAATTAACCTGGTCCAGCTACTTTTTTCCCAAAGGCTATGCGACCCTTTGCAAAGGGCAGTGGAAATCTTGCTGGCTGCATTGAATGTGCCTGTCCTGAATGTGGAATTTTAGTTAGATACACTTGTCTCTCCTACCAGGGAAATCTGAGCTGATGAAAATGATTCTCCCAACTGCTATTGTTTCATAGCTCTGTGTCAGTGATTTTATTTCCGATATGTTTTCTCCTCCACGTTGCCCATTTGACTAGCAGTGCCAGGCTAATTAAGGAATTAGTATGTGGCACCCATTCGAGGAGGTGTGTGATTCTCTTTCTGCATCCTGAGAACATTTTTGCAAACACTTTCTGGTTCATATTTTCTTTTTTTAATCAGGCAGAGACATTACAATTAAAATACCGTTAAAGTGATTCTGGCAAGTATTGCAATAAGCATGTTTTTTAATTAAAGGAAGAACAGGGGGATGCATAAGCAGCCTCAGCTAAAGGGGAGAATTTCCTCCGATATCTATTTTAATTGAAATGAAAAAAAGACTCTGGAAAAGCAGCAGCAGCCTGTGTGTGTGTGTGTGAGACTCCCAGGTTGCTAGGTTGAGGTGTTCTGTGCTTGATTAATTAGTAGCCAGCCAGAGAGTCCATTGCCTTTGCCCCCAATCCTTAAAGCCTGATTTATGCCTCACCTCCCCCATGAATATGTGAGAGCCCCGGCATCTATTTCCTGAGCTGCTAGTGGATAGGATTATGGAGCGTGCACTGAGCTCTCGGGGGCTCTCGTTTGCCAGCCAAATTGATTTTCCGCCTCTCTGGCCGGGGACAAGCCCACCTCGAAGGCTTCCAGGCTCTGCTCCAGTGGATCAGGCACAAGCCTAATCCGGATCTCACCAACAAAGGAAGCTGTGTGCATCCCCATCAGAATGCAAGCTCTGAGCTGTGGATACCTTCCTTGAATGCTGGCCTTCTCTTCTTCCTCACCTTCTCCTGACACCTACCTGCATAGCAACAGAGTTCTGAAGGGTACAGTAGGGTGAAGCAGAGCACCCCAGCTCTGCCCCATCACTCAGCCCACACTCCTTATCCAGGGACAGCAGGACCCATCCATCCTGAATGTATGATCATCTCTAATTCTCCAGGGGAAGATAATTCCATAGGCTCCCCCTGTGGAATAACTGGAAAGGTAACACAATACAGGATGCTAAAATTTTTAAGGAATTATTCAGAGTTGACACAAAAAGCTGAATGGAAGCTCATCTATGTGGATAAGCAAGCTGGATAATTTACATCTGAAAATTTAGGTAGTTCAAGCTTTGAGTACATGAATAATCTAGTTTGGTGACACAGATTGATCTAATGAATTGGGGATTGTCAGATTTCTCCCTGCATCTTGCCTCCATACATCTCTGGGTTTCCTTCTGCTTAAAATGGGAGTCATTCTCCCCAAGTTCATTCATTACCTGGCACGTGTGTCCTAACCAAGTGTACTCTTTCTCTGCAACCTTTGCCCTCAGATCCTCCTCAAAATGACACTAACTTTGCCATTGTCATCTGCCACCTTCCTAGTTCTTAAAGCTCTTCCAGGAACCCATCCCAACCTTTTGATTCCTCTCCAGTTTACTTGTTTCACTGACTGACCCAAAAGAATCATTCTACTTCCTCTCTTTAGTCTAGTCTGTAAATACTAGATGATAGTCTTGTCTTTCTTCTGCTCTCACTCTACATGTCTGCCTAGGGAGACCTCATTCTTTTCTATAACTTCAACTCCTATTTATCTCACAAGTATTTAGTGACTGCTTTCCAAGCTCCCCGTATGACAGGCACTGTTCTAAGAACAGGGGCTGCAGCTGTGAATTAAACCTGGACTGTAAGAGAATAAAGTTGTATTACATAAGCCAATAAATAAATAAATAAATAAAATAAATAAACACACCCAAATTCTTGTTCTCTTGGAGTTTATATTCATAAGGAAACAGTCGTATTGCATTTTGTGTTAGACGCAGCAGGGGAGAAGGATCAGAAGCTGGGCGGTGGTTTGTGATGGTTGGGGGATTTGCACACAGTGAGGGTAAAGGCTGTGCTTCAGGGGAGCGAGGGTCAGAGTGGCAGAGGACTGTGAGCTGGGGGGAAGAGACCGGGGAGAGGGGGACGGAGAGGGCCAGCCCTGCTGGGTTTGGTGGGCTTTGACTCTGTGTGTGGTGGAAGCTGTTGGAGAATTCCCAGCAGAGAGGTGATGGATGAAGTTTACATTAAAAATCACATTGTTGTTTTGAGAGTAGACCCTAGGGTTGGGGCAGGGGCAGAGCAAAGAGCTGAGTTACAAGGCTCTATGGTTACTTGGAGATGAGATGTGACTTAGATCCCAGTGATGGATGTGCAAGTGGTGAGAAGGGGCCAGATCACAGGGATGTTAGGAAGGAAGAATGCACAAGATTTCTTGGAGCCTCGGTTGTGGCGTGTGAGAGAGTAAGTGTGGCCTCTAGGACTTTCAAACTGAGCAATGGGAGGGATGGAGTTGCCATTTAAGGAAATGGGACAAGACAAGGAGCTCACTTTTTGGATGTTCTAAGTCAAGAAAACTTTGAGACATCCATATAGAGATACCAAGAAACAGATGGGTCTACAAATCTTGAACTGAGGGCAGAAATGGGCCTTGGGAGTCATCTGGGAGTCATCGGTGATTAGTGTACGATGGAGTTTGAAACCTTAAGACAAGGTGAGAAAAGCAAGGCCATGTTCATAGAATGATTGGAAAAGTGATCAAGGGGCTGAGTCCTGTGACATTCCAAGTGTCAGTGGTTGAGACAGTCAGGAGGAATCAGGCAGAGGAGGCCGAGAGGAGAGGCTGGGAGTGGGGAGGCATCCAGGAGAGCACAGAACTGGGTGGCCGGGCGATGGAGCAGCAAGCAAGGACTGAGCATGCATGTCAGATGCCACGGGTGCTCAGCAAAGATGAGCGCTGAGCACGCAGCCTTGGATTCAGCAGTGTGATCGCCACTTGTGACCTTGATAGGACCAGTTTTGGTGGAATGGCCAAGCAAAGCCCTACAGGGGAGGGTTCCACAGAGACTACAGGAAAAGAATTGGGATAGAAGATATAGCCAGTTCTTTTCCGGTACCATGTGGGATCCTAGTTCCCCACGTGTTAGTCACTCAGTCATGTCCGACTCTTTGTGACGCCATTGGCTGTAGCCCACCAGGCTCCTCTGTCCATGGCATTCTCCAGGCAAGAATACTGGAGTGGGTAGCCATTCCCTTCTCCAGGGGATCTTCCTAACCAAGGGATTGAACTCGAGTCTTCTGCATTGCAAGCAGATTCTTTACCATTTGAGCCACTAGGGAAGCCCCCTAGTCCCCCAACCAGGGATTGAACAGGCACCTCCATCCAGTGAAATCTCAAGAGTCTTAACCACTGGACTGCCAAGGAAGTCCCTTGATGAGTATATTCTTGTATGGTATAATATTTATACTCTAAGTGTTTTCTGTAATGGGGAAAATAGCTACAACTGTGTATTTGTTTTTCTTTAAAACACACTCATGCACACCAAATCATTTTGTGGTTATTACAGAAAATGGCTAATTGTGGGGTTAGCCCAAAGTAGGTTTTGATGTACTTTGCAAACATTCACTAGCTGCTAAAAGTCTCTTTTACTTCCCTTTAAAAGAAATAAAAGAGACATTTAATGGAAACAAATGATTACATGTAAAAAGTTGTGTTCATTTGTTTATTTTGGAGGGGAAGGAACAATAATGATGGTTGATTGATTTTTATAAAATTACCCAAGGTCACTCGTGGGACGTACTCAGCTTTCATGAACAATCGTAACAAGCAGTGTCAGGGTCAGAGCCAAAGGCTGATTTCAGCCCCGCTCTTTATTTCAGCTTTCAGAAATGGGGTCAAGCTCTATAAAGTGGAGAAATAAAGTCCTCCCACTTCCCTCCCGTATTCAAGTAACTCTTCTTTATGTCAGCTCGGTATGTATTTGTCTTAAGCTAATAAAGTGTGCAATGAAACACTTGGGGCCTTGGCACAGAGGTAGATTGAATATAAACTTCCTGTTCTTTCACACCAACAAGCTTTTACCTTGGTTATCACATACAATTATTTCAACCAAAATTAGCTGAATTCCACAACAAATGTGTGTTCAATTGTGTCTGACTCTTAGTCCTCCACGCTCCTCTGCCCATGGAATTTTCCAGGCAAGAATACTGGCATGGAGTGCCATTTCCTACTCCAGGGGATCTACCTGACCCAGGGATCAAACCCAGTCTCTTGCGTCTCCTGTGCTGACAGACAGATTCTTTACCACTAACACCACTTGGGAAGTCCCAAATTTCATAACAAACTTTCTTCCATATTTACCTAGATTTCCCTATACATACTTGCTACTGATAAAGTAAAGAAGGAAGGCTTTTCTGCAGGTAATCACATTAACTAATTACTCCTACTTATAGTACTCTTGCCAACACAAATTATTTTGGGGGGAGCTGAGCTTTTCTCCCTTCATTAGTGTTATTATTAGGTCCCATCAGTAAATGACTTTTTCAAATTTCTGCCAATTTTCCTCAGTATATTTAATATTTTGCTTGATAGTACAAGGGACAAATCCCCAATTTATAAATTTACCCACTAATCCTTGTAATCTGCCTCAAATCCTTTTCAGAATGAGGTGAGGTGTATCAACATTAATAAAATTAAAATAAACCTCATATAAACAAGCCAAACTTACCTAAATAGGCAAGTTTGGCAATAGGCAAACTTACCTAAAAAAGTAGCATGTCTTTTTTCTTAAGAGTAACTATCATAAATAATGAAATTAATGAAATAATTAATGAAAAGTATTTCCTAATTAATGAAAAAGCTACCTGGTAGGGTTTGCAAAGTGGATAGAACGTGAGTGTCTCTGGCAGGTGGTCCTGGGTTCTAGTGCTCGCTCTGCTTCCCCCAGCCCACTATCTGCTCTGAAATATGGAGTGTGATGTTGACCTCCTAGGCTGGTTTGGAAAGGTTGTTTCAGAGAACATCACTAAAGATATTGGCATAGGATATGTGCTTAATACATGTGAGTTCCCTTGTTTTCCCCATCATCTCATTTGAATTCCTCACTGTGCAGGTAATCTCTTTCTCAAGTGACATTCAAAGCTCCCTGCAGTGTAGGTGGTGTCTGGAGAACAAGAGGTCCATGTCTCCATCAGTGTCAAAGGCACACTTGACTGCGTTCTTTGTGGGTGTAGATGTCAAGTGTTCCAGAGACAGAAGGAGCCTCAGTGGGTGCATAACTCTGTTCCACATGTCCCTGAGGAGCAAACAGACCATCCCTTGGCACTGAGTGGGACAGATGTGGAAACCGAGACGTCTAAGGCCCAGCAACTTTGTGAGACATATTGAGGGTCATTCAGAGGCCAACACCAGAGTGGGGACAGGTATCTGATTCAATACTCCGTCTCCATCATGGTTCATCTCAGTTCAGATTTCCTGACTATAGATATGGTGTGACCCATCGTTGGACCCATTGTTCAACCCATGTTCCACTAGTTGAAGATTTGGGACATTAATGACACATGGCTGTGAATGAAAATGTTCTAGTGAATGCAAGAATGTAGCCTGTACCACAGGTCGCATTTCTTCCCTCTTGTTCACAGCCGGATTCATTTATTGTTGTTCGGTCATTCAGTTGTGTCCAACTCTTTGCAACCCTATGGACTTCAACATGCTAGGCTTCCCTATCCTTTACTATCTCCTGGAGTTTGCTCAAACTCATGTCCATTGAGTCAGTGATGCCATTCAACTCATCTCATCCTGTCATCCTCTTCTCCTGCCTTCAGTCTTTCCCAGCATCAGGGTGTTTTCCAATGAGTCTGATCTTTGCATCAGGTGGCCAAAGAATTTGAGTTTCAGCTTCAGCATCAGTCCTTCCAATGAATATTCAGAGTTGATTTCCTTTAGGATTGACTGGTTTGATCTTGCTCTCCAAGGGACTCTCAAGAGTCTTCGCCAGCACCACAGTTTGAAAGCATCAATTCCTTGACATGGGACTCATTATTGCATTTCTAATGATTATTCTTGTCATTGTAATGAGAATGGAAGGGAAAATTAAAGTCAGACTTTAAAATCAGAATTGCCAGCAGGCCCTTTGGAAAACTGGTAAGGATTGTGGTGCTATTCAAGCATCAAACCTGTAGGTCACCAAAGGAGAGTTGCTTCTTGGGTCAGTCACCTTAGAGTGTGATCAATTTGGCATTTTTGAAAAAGGGACATCAGGACAACAGAGGCTGAGGTGTTGAAAAGAGGTGGCCTTTTGGAGGGGCTTGGCAGGTGAGGGTCTCAGAAACAGGGACTCTTCTCAGGCTTGTTAAGATACAACCACTGGAATTACTAAGAATCAAATAGTTCCAGCCTCCCCTTTCCTTTGGCTCCAGATTTCCTTGAGAAGCAAGGAAATCATGACCGAGTTGATGGTAGGATAAGGCATCATGATTGACAGTTCTACTCAGCTCTGTTCAATGGAGCAAAATAATTCCTTGTGGAAATTAGGGTCTATTATCCCAAAGAAATAGAGTAGGAAATGACACTCTACCCCAGTATTCTTGCCTGGAAAATTCCATGGGCAGAGGCGTCTGGCGGACTACAGTCCATGGGGCTGGAAAGAGTCCGACACGTCTGAGAGACTGAGCATATCCAAAGAAAAGGATAATGGATGTTGGTCAGCTAAAGTGCAAAAAATTTCATAATGCCACCTAATTACACTGCCTTTTACCATGTCTTATAATTGTGGCATTATTTTCTTCTATTCCTATTTCCTGTTTACTGTTTCCCTGTTTTTTTAAACTTAATTTTCTAAGCTGCTATTACATGGTGAAACGGTGACCTTCTCATTTCTTATTTAACTACTCCTAAATTTCCAGGCATTTAGGTTATTGTGACTAAAAACAGTATAAATAAAGCTGCTGTGAATTGTGATAGCTAACCTAAGCTGACTTAGTAATACTGTGCTTCTGCTCCTTGATGTCAGATGACTCAACTGTGCTTCTAGGAAAGAAGGTGAGATAAATCTAAATTTCAGCAGAATCATATAAATGAAGAAGGTTTCATCAGACATTATAACTGTCAAAAGAAGCTGAGCCTCATCTTCCCAGAGACTGAATGTCTTCTCTGTGGCTCTTAGGAGGGAAGTTGATCTTCCTGGACTTGGGACCCATCGAACTCAGAACACACTCCATCCTTGTTTCTGATGGTGGAGAACTCCGGATTGGATCTGAGGACAAGCCCTTCCAAGGCAAAGCTCGGATCAAACTCTATGGGAGCTCCTACTCTGCCCGCTTCTTCCCATATGGAGTCAAGTTCCTGGCTGTGAGGAATGGAACTCTTTCCCTTCATGGTGAGTGAGGCAACTGGCCAGAGGAACTGAGGAAGAGCTTTGTCTAACCAAGGTACAGACAATGGGGAAAATGGCTAAAACTACTTACATCTCTTTGGCTGTTAGTTGCTGAGGCAACAAAGTGAATTAAAACACGGGCACTGTTTCCTTAAATAAGGAGTATTTAATATTAATATTTTTTACTGTAGTATTTGCTTTACAATGATATGTTAGTGTCTGCTGTATAGAAAGTAAATCAGCTATATGTATGCATATATGCCCTCTTTTTTTGATTTCCTTCCTATTTAGGTCACTACAGAGAACCGAGTAGAGTTCCCTGTGCTGTACAGCTGGTTCTCACTAGTTATCTATTTTATACATAGTATCAAGAGTGAATGTCAGTCCCAATCTCCCACTCCATCCACCCCCTTGATATCCATGTTTGTTCTCTACATCTGTGCCTCTAGTTCTGCTTTGCAAATAAGTCCGTCTATACCATTAAATAAGGAATATTAATTGTGATGCTACTCACCGCAGAATATACTGTGGTTCTCAGTTATTCACTTGCCTTTCTGCAAGAGGATCATACACCTCTTCTCTCTGTCAGGTAACTTTCAGTTCCTCCCTGTGGGTAGACCATATTTCCTTGTCCCAGTGAGAGTGGGCTTCACCTTGGACTTGCTTTGGTCAATGGAATGGGAGCAGAAATGATGTACTTCATGGTCAAATCGAAGTTTTAAGAACCAGTGTAATACTTTGAACATTTTTCTGTTTTCTTTCTGCTTGAGAATATACCATCTCCTATAGGAACAGGGGCAGTCCCTTAAGCTTGGGCACAGCTACATGTGACCCACCGCTCCCCTGCATTTGAGTGAGGAATAAACTTTTGTTGTCATGAATGACTGAGATTTGTATTTGTAACTGTGGCTTAACCTAGTGAAAACTGACCAATGGGCTTACTTACTGTTACTTAGCCTACACGGGTGGCTGTGTACACTCGTGGCATCACAGACCAAGCAGACAAGCTTGTTGTTGTTGCTGTTGCTGTTTTCCCCTCCTGGGAACAGGGTTCAGTTGGAGTTCTCCCTGGAATCCTGTTACAGGTGAGTTGGTGTTTATAGATTCCTGGGGAAAAAACAGATATTAGGTTATAGTGTGTTTCTGCTACACTTTTGTTTGCCTTTTGCTGACCTCATTGCACTTTGCAAAATAGACATTTTTATTTTCCTCGAGATTCAAGAAATTACTTTGTGTGCCAGGATAACCGTTAGCATCAACTAGAAAATGTAAGTATAGCATGATGTGCGTGGAGTGTCTTTCAGTGGGTACTGATAAACTTTTTATTACATGACACGAGCCAAAGGCAGATAAAAAGTGCAGGCACCAGACAGTGGCCCGATTTGGGTTTCTGGAGAGAAAATGTGGTGTCTTCTACATTGGAATATCTGTGCTGACATAACAAAACAGGACCCTGCTACCTCTCATTCGGTAATTGTTCTAGACATGGCGTGTTGCTATGCTGAGGAGTCAGTCTTTTTTTGCGACATCAACGGTTTGTCCATTAAAAATTGTGGCCCTCAATCATTGTCTCCTAAAAGCCCTCTTCTGCCTTTTTTCAACTTACTGTGAGTAGAAGGGGGATCTTATCATCAAGCATTTATTAAATGCTGACCAGGGACCAGCTAGAGAGATACACACTGGGAGTGCATTTTGTAAGGTTGAAAAGCCCACAACTGTCTAGACAGAAATTCAAAACACCTACAATATTGATTCTTGTATTCTACTTCTAAGCAGTACCTTTTTCTTCCCATTTTCATCAGCTAGCAGTTATATTGATCTTATAGCCCAGATCCAGGAGGGGCTTCTGTCTGTTTACACAGCAGTGATGATCTCCAATGGTTGTTCTAGTCTAACAGCCACTTAGACCACCAACCCAATGTGCTGCTGTTTACCCTTGAGAAAAAGGCACAGATCAGTATTTCAACCAGCCTGATCCTGAAAGATCCTAAAGCTTCAGAAGTATCTTTTGGTTTGAGAGCTATTGTCCTATGAGATACAGATGGCGTAACTCTTGCCTGAAGTGGAAATTCACCTGAAGAAGGACGAAACTCTCCCAATTCTTTCACTCGAATTCTTTCATTCCAGTGCCTTCTTTCTCATGTTCTATTATGAAGGGTCAGAGAAAGACTTTACAAATATACCTTTGTGTGCTTATATTGTAAATGTACTCTGTGCTTCTAACCTCTGTGTTTTAATAGATGTCAAGTTAAGAAAATCCCTAGGACCATTGTTTATAATTAATATACGGGGCAATTAAAGCAAAGTAGATGCCTCTAATGTGTTTTAAGAATCCTGAAATTTCAAAAGTGTTGCTACCTTATCTTGGTGATGTTATTGGATGCTGAAAGCTCAGACACCTCCTCTCCCTGGCTTCCCTCATTTCCATCTTCTCCTCTCATTTTCCTCCTTCTCCTTTCCCAACCCTCTTCCCCTCCCTCCTTTTCCTCCTCCTCTTCTTTCCTATATTCCAAGGGTTAGGGTGTCATCAACAGCTGTCTTACCCCTTTCCTCACAGTCCTACCGATACAGGCATGAATATCATCTCTCTCATGAAGCAAAGCTTGAACATGAACACAGGCAAAATCAAGCTGTTTTCCTGATTGAGTTGCTGCTGCTGCGTCTCATTCATTTGAAAGAAAAAGTGTGTAGAAAAGAGCTGAGCCACTGGGTGGGAAGGATCCCCAGTCACAGCCTGTGATCTGTCAGCCCTCTCCCTTCTCTCTCCCTCACCACCTGAGGTCTCAAACAGACCTCCCCTCTGGCAGCATGGTGCCATAGCATGGTTAAAATCATTACGTAATTTCACTGGCCTTTTCCCAGGGCCAGAGGTGGACCTGGTGACACTGGGGCTTTAGGGGAAAACTAATTATCTTTTCCTGTCAAGTATGCAGAAAAGTGAGCAACTTGATTCAGTGCTTTGCCCCCAGCAGGTCCCTAAAGACCCGACTTCACTCAGCTTTCCAGGATGCTATAGGGAGGGGAGCCACCAACCTTCGTGCACGGAAGATGCTTCTCGGGAAGATTCTGAAAATCAAGGTTTCTGGACCTCTCTTCCAGAATCTGAGTCTGTGGGCTTGGCATGGGATTTGATTCAGGGAGCGCACTGACTGCTCATGGAGAAAGGCTGTTTTTAGTGGTTCATGTAAGTTTGGGAATCAGAAATCAGCCCAGTTCTGCCACTTACCAAGTATGACCTTGGGCAAATCAATCTCTATAAAACCAGAAAAACACAGTTCCTACCTTGTAGACTTACTGCTTGTGAACTGCTCCAAAGTATCCAGTACATGGTAACACTCCAGCACTGTTAGTTATGGCTGTTCTGATGACATTTTCCCCCAAAGCAGCGAGTCCCCCGTACCAATCATCTCATGTGTGTGTGTGTGTGTGTGTGTTCACATGTGCGTGTGTGCTCAGTCTCTCAGTCGCGTCTGACTCTTTGGGATCCCAAGGACTGTGGCTTACCAGTCTCCTCTGTCAATGGCATTTCACTCAGGCAAGAATACTAAAGCGGGTTGCCATTACCCACTCCAAGGGATCTTCCTGACCCAGGGGTAGAACTGCATCTCTTGTGTCTCTGCACTGGCAGGCGAATTCTTTACCACTGCACTGCCTGGGAAGCCCCAGTGATCTCATAGTTTCTTTCAAGGATAAGAGGGGACTTCTACTTGGCATGGAACCAGCTCTGCTTGGAGAGTTTTCTCCTTATTCATTATATTTAAAAAAATTACTTATTTATTTGGCTGCATCTGGTCTCAGTTGTGGCACACAGAATCTTTGTTGCATCATGTGAGATTGTTGTAGCACATGGACTCTTTCGTTGTGGCTCAATAGTTGCTGTGCATGGGCTTAGTAGCCCCATGGCGTGTGGAATCTTAGTTCCCTGACCAGGGATCAAACCCTCATCCCCTGAATTGCGAGGCAGACTCAACCACTGGACCAACAGCGAAGTCCCTCTGTATTCATTTCCTTGTCTACATTTCATCACCACAAGAGAGAAGTTTTAACGTTGGAGGTCATGAAGGAAAAACACTTCCAGGCACCTTTGTTCTGTTTCCAAAACTCAGTGAACACAGTTTTATTTTAATCTCTGTGGTGCAGCTGCTTTCTAGCAGTGGATAAACACCATTGCTGGGCATGATTACAATGAAGGCTTCTTGGAAACCATTTGCATGGGTTCCAGTCTAAGCAAAAGCAGAGCACTGCCCTGCTAATGAGGCTTTTTCAAGTGTTTTATTCCCAACATCCAATAGGAAGAGGCCTGACTGATGGATACAAATTTCACTCCTAGAGGATCACACCAATGGGTCTGCGTTTCAGTGGCAGGCTTTCCCACCTTCTCTGTTCCATCTCATTCATCATGGCTGCCCCTCGTAACCCTTCTGCTCTAGTTGATTTTTATCATAGATTAAAGTTGCTAAGCAAACAGACTTTGTTGTTCAGCTGTCACCAAGAAAGATGGAGCTGAAGGCATGTTTTTCATGTTTTGCTTTTAATGTAGAAAAATTCTGTTATACTCCTATACTCAGCTGCCCTGCCCCTACCCCTTACACACACTCATACACACACACACGCACACACAGCCCAGTATGTCTTTCTCTTTCTCTGGGTTTAAGAGTAGATGGGACAGCTTGGGTACTGAATCTCTGGTGATCAGATGACTCAGTAAATTGTGTCGGCTGTATGCTTTGCTATGTTAATATGGCTAAAGGCTTGCAGATTCTTACAGAGTGTCAGTCTGGGGTTTTGGGGGGCTATTGTCAATGAGGAAATTTCACTCTCACCTTTTGCTCCCTCCCTCTGTCTGCCAATCCAGGTTCACCACCCCAGACCAAGTGCCAATCACGTGTCACTTTTCAAGGGGGTTGCTGTCAGCCTGGGCAACTTGAATTTTTGACAATGTAATTACGGCCCTTGCTTCCACAGTGGGAGGCTGAACAGGATGGTGGGGCTTTTATTGATTGTTCAAAAGGGAAATTTATCAATGTCTCTCACTTCATTTCCAGTTCCTCCCTGAGAAATTTGGCTGACAGTTTCTCAGCAGAAAAAGCCGTCTTCTGGCCTTGAATGGACTTCTGTCTTTGTCCTTTTCAAGAAATTACAAGATCAGGCATTAAATATAAATGGGAGTTTGTGGGGAAAGTAAGACTGTGGGAACATGGTTGAAGGAAACAGTGTAACATTATGAACAGGAGACTGTGATAGGAATAAATAGGAAAAAGGGGTCTAAACAAGCAGGTTTAAATACAGCTTACTTCCCTTCTCAAAATACCAAACATCTGTATGTAAACTCCATGCTTTTTATGAGTACTGTCAATGGGCATGCTTACTGTGTAGCTAAAGTGTATCAGGCTGTCTGGAAGCATGATGTTGTGTGCATGGAGTTGACACATGTGTCCAGGGTGGTGGTTTTCCTACTAGACTCCACAAAATCTGAACATTTCTTGAGGGAACTGCAGAGGTTCTGCAAACAATGAATTATTTGGGGATCAAGCTATAAAGGTTTAAATTGCTCAAGCAACTGCCTCATTGTTTTTACTTCTAGCTTAAATTTATGTTAAAATAGTATTTCACTTGGAATAAAGAGTTCTATTGTGAAAATAGTGATACAAATGACTCAAGTAGCTCATCTCTTCTTTTTCTTTTTTTAATTGAAATACTGTTGATTTACTATGTTGTGTTAATTTCTGCTGTACAGTGATTCAATTACATATATATATATATATATATATATACACTCTTTTTTATATTCTTTTCCAATATGGTTTATCATAGGATATTGAATATACTTCTGTGGCTATGCAGGCTTCCCCAGTGGCTCAGCAGTAAAGAATTCATCTGCAATGCAGGAGACATGGGAGAAGTGGGTTTGATCCCTGGGTTGGGAAGACCCCCTGGAGAGGGAAATGGCAATCCACTCCAGTATTCTTGCTGGGAAAATCCCATGGACAGAGAAGCCTGGTGGGCTACAGTCCATGGGGTCACAAAGAGTCGGACACGACTGAAGCGACAGCATGCATAGGCGGTTCTATACGGTAAGAGCTTGTTGTCTATCCATTCTATATATAATAGCTTACATCCCTCCTACCCTGTTGGTGGGAATGTGAGTTGGTGCAACAACTATGGAAAAGAGTATGAAAGTGCCTCAGAAAACAAAAAACAGAATTACCATATGATCCATCTGTCTTTTGTATTCTCTTGGTGCTGGGGCAGGTAGAAGAAGTGAGGCAGGTGCTGAGGAAGATGAGGCAGGGAGGTTACCTAGCTTTTAACTGAACTGTGCAGTTGTATTCTCTCTGGATAATACTGGTTGATTGTTGATTCTCTCTCTCTCTGATCATTGGAGTCCTACAGAAAACCTTCCCACTCTTTTCCAGTGTGGAAGCTCCACCTGAGTTTGCAGTCCCCTTAGCTTCCACCAGAAATTTGGCTCAGATTAAGCTACCTTTCCCAGAATCTACTTGATCCAGAGGAAACTTACAAATCTTTCCATACCACAGATGTCCTACTCACAACCCTTTGCTCTAAGTCTCCTCTCCCCTTTTCAAATAAGCACGGAGAGCCCACACATAACGCTGCTGTATATGTAGACATCCAATCTGGGAAAAAAGAAGCCAGTCTCCTTTTCTCACAGGCATCTCAAAGGCTGATATCTTTGAAGCCCCTTTTCTTTGATGAAGTGGAGAGAAATAGCCTCAGACCTCCCTCTGTGGGAAGGCAAGGAAAAGGCTGCTCACGGGGCTAATGACTCACCCCCATGACTGAGAATTTCTTTGAATTTCCTCTCTTTGTTGATAGTGTAGCTTGAGGTGGGGTCCATCCAGGAATGGGCTCCAATGGCAGAATTAGATTAGCCTCCTTTAATAAGCCCCAAGGAAAATCTGCACCCTGTCTGTTCATTTCATTGTTCAGTTGCTCACTTGTTTCTGACTCTTTGTGACCCCATAGACTGAAGCACGCCAGGCTTCCCTGTCCTTCACCATCTCCTGGAGTTTGCTCAAACTCATGTCCGTTCAGTCGGTGATGCCATTCAACCATTTCATCCTGTTGCCCCTTTCTCCTTCTGCCCTCAATCTTTCCCAGCATCATGGTTTTCAAGTGAGTCGGCTCTTCGCATTATGTGGCCAAAGAATTGGAGCTTCAACTTCAGCATCAGTCCTTCCAATGAATATTCAGCTGATTTCCTTTAGGAGTGACTGGTTTGATCTCCTTGCTGTCCAGGGGAACTCCCCAGAGTCTTGTACAGCACCACAGTTCAAAAACATCAACTCTTTGGCGCTCAGCATTCTTTATGGTCCAACTCTCACTTTTGTACATGACTACTGGAAAAACCATAGCTTTGACTAGATGGACCTTTGTCAACCGATGATGTCTCATGTAACTTGAGGCGGGGTCTATCCAGTGATGGCTCCAATGGTAGAATTAGATTAGCCTCTTTTAATAAGCCTCAAGGAAATTCCCTGTCTGTTCATGGCTCATGTACAAATATGGATGCTTATCATCTTTTGTCCCTAGCTTGGGTCCTCTTGGTTGGGTTGAGGGAGCAGAAGTCTCTGCTTGGCAGTTTGCTACATATGTGAAAGGGTGCTCCAAAGGGATTTTGGGTTAAAAGAGAGAGAAGCTGTTTTGTGTGTGTGTGTTTTGTTTGATTTGGGGTGGGTGGAGAAAGTAAGCTCAAAGTGAGAGGAAGAATAGAGGAAGATGTATGAGAAACATAAAAAACCTGCTTTCTGTAATCTTAAATTTATAGACGCTTCAATCCAACACTGGGGTTCTAATCAGCTAGTATGTTGTGGCAGATGGGTAACTACTCAGTCAAGTTAATGTTGGTCAGCGTGGTTCTGGACTTAGAACCCTCAGCGTGCAGGATGGCCAGTGACTGATGACTGCTTCTCTATTCAGAGCACATGAGAATTGGTCCCTAACTATATGTCTCTCAAAATACGACCAACACCATCAACAAAAGTAAGACAAATATTCTCTGTTGCCTTGTAAGCCTTCAAAAAAGTCAAAATACAATTATTCTATATGCGCATATCTGGTAAAATCTCAATTTATTCTTAGCTGAGATAACTTAGAATTTGTAATTGCTTGATCTGGGCAAGAGTGACCTTGGAACAATGGATAAGAAAGGGTTCCTTCCAGTAAGAGTATAAAGCACACTTTAAGGAACTTTAAAAATGTTAAAGTGAACATGCTGTTTTTAAGGTCTTAGGATTTTAGGTGTTTACTTTGAATGTATCCTGCTAATTAGAAATGAGTTCTAGCTATTCGATAATCCAAGTACAGCAGGAACCCCACTTAGAAACACATTATAAGCTACTTTAAGTTTCTATATATACCTGAAAGTGTTGGCATTTGTCAGGTCTTTTTTGGTTGCAAGTGACAGAAAACTCCGTTCGAACCCCCCAAATCAGGGCGTTTATTGCCTCATGTAACTGAAAAAACTTGAGGCACAGCTGAGTCCAGGTGCCTCAATGAAGTCATTAGGACTTTGTTTCTCTGCAGCTCTCCGTTCTGCTTTCTCTTGAGTTGCCTTCATTTTCCAATCTGCCTCCTGAAGGCAGAAATAGGTTCCTGTGGCTCTAGATGAAAAAATGGCTCTTTTCCAATGACTATTATACCCCTGAGTAAATTACAACATTCCCCTCATCAAAATTTCACATCCCTCCCTCTGAGTTTTCCCTTTAGCTTTTAACACTCTCTAGCATATCATATTGGAGAAGGCAATGGCACTCCACTCCAGTACTCTTGCCTGGAAAATCCCATGGATGGAGGAGCCTGGTAGGCTGCAAGCTAAGAGTCTGACACGACTGAGCGACTTCACTTTCACTTTTCACTTGCATGCATTGGAGAAGGAAATGGCAACCCACTCCAGTGTTTTTGCCTGGAGAATCCCAGGGACAAGGGAGCCTGGTGGGCTGCCGTCTATGGGGTCACACAGAGTCAGACACGACTGAAGTGACTTAGCAGCAGCAGCAGCATATCATATATAGTTTATTTGTCATATATTGTGCTTATTCTAGTGTTTTCCCTAGTAGAATGTATACATCCCAAGGGCAAAGATTTTCATGTTTTGTTTTGTTTTTTTTCTCATTGACAATATCCTCATTCCCTCCAATAGTGCCTGGACTCATAGTAGGCTTTCAACAAGTATATGTTGTGTGAATAATTGAAATGGAAAGCTTAAACAGAAGCTTCAGGATTAGCTTTGACTGTGTTTGAGTCATAAGCCCATCACTGAAGCTACTGCTATGACCAGGGAAGTGGTGGTCTTATTGGTTGGGATGGAACAAGAAGTGGGACCAACTTTCCAGACCCCCAAGACTACACAATCTGTGACCAAGAGAGGATGGTTTCTTAAGATTAGAGGTGTGTGCTCTAACCAGAATAGGGGCATGGGCAGATAAAAGCAATGGCTTTTATCTTTTTAAAAGTCTACTTTAAAAATATTTGACAATCTGTTATTTTTACTACTTTTGCTAATTTGAAATTAAAATCAATAAATGTTAACTGGATATTTCAAACCTGTTTAGTTTGGCTGGGAAAAAGTTCCAGTCAGTTAATTCACTAAGTAAAACAAAATTTACTAGTGATAGAAAATTTGGAATTAAAAATTTTCTGATAACTGTGTTTCACTTTATCTAGACAGTGTTATTGAAAGAATGAGGTTGAGTCTAAGATATTTTTTACTTAGGGAATCCAGGACTGCATGGATCTTGATCTAGACTGGCTGCTCTTTTGTGTAAATATATACATACTGGGTAATGGCCATCTAAGGCATCAATCCCCAGTATTAGGATTTAGCCCAAGCAAGGGAACCTCTCGTGAGCAATGGTGTGACTAATTCTTGACTAAGCTGTGAAGAGGAAGGACAACTGACCTTTGAAAAAAGTCAACTTTCAGTGTTTCAGTTTCCATACACAAGTTGAAGATGATTCTAAAACATTTCTCATGATGCTGTTAGGTGATTAAATGAAACAAAACATGTACAGCACTTAGCGCAGGAGAGGCATTGAGTGATACCTGCATATCTACTCAGTAAATATTAAATATTGTTGTTATTATTATCATGTGCGTACTGTTTTGATTTGATGAAGCTGCCTTGTTATTCTGAGAGGGATGGGATGGTGTTTGTTGCTTTCCAGTAATCCGTCAACTGGAAACATTCCTGATAGCCCTCTTGTCCAGCCTTCTTCATATTATGTCCATCACCAGGTTCTGACTTTAATTCTTGAAAGACTCACAAGTCCATTTGCTTCTTGCCACTTCCATGACTACAACCTTAGTTTATGATGCCATCAACTTGGGCCTAGACTTTTGTTTAAGCTTTCTAGTTTATCTTTTAGTTGCTATTTTCACCCCTCTCCAATTCATTGTTTACCCTGGAGCCAGAGTGATCTTTTAAAAATGCAGATCTGTTCACATTACACCACTGCTCAAAACTCTTCAGTGGCTTTCCATTGTCCCTAAGATAAAGTCCAAAATTTCTAACCTGTTTATAGCACCCTCTCTGATGTAGGTTCCTGTATTTCCTGGTGTGTTTTCCAACCCTCTCTCATTCTCCCCCACTGCTTTTTGGTCTTAGTAACCTTTTTTCTTAATGATTTTTTAAGACTAAAAAAGATCTTAATGACCCAGATAACCATGGTGGTGTGATTACTCACCTAGAGCCAGATATCCTGGAGTCTGAAGTCAAGTGGGCCTTCATCACTATAAACAAAGCTAGTGGAGGTGATAGAATTCCAGCTGAGCTTTTTCAAATCCTAAAAGATGATGCTGTGAAAGTGCTGCACTCAATATGCCAGCAATTTGGAAAACTCAGCAGTGGCCACAGGACTGGAAAAGGTCAGTTTTCATTACAATCCCTAAGAAAGGCAATGCCTAAGAATGTTCAAACTACTGCACAATTGCACTCATCTCACATGCTAGCAAAGTAATGCTCAAAATTCTCCAAGCGAGGCTTCAACATATATGAACTGAGAACTTCCAGATGTTCAAGCGGGATTTAGAAAAGGCAGAGGAACCAGAGATCAAATTGCCAACATCCGTTGGATCATCAAAAAAGAAAGAGAGTCCTAGAAAAACTTCTACTTCTGCTTTATTGACTACACCAAAGCCTTTGACTGTGTGGATCACAACAAACTGGGAAATTCTGAAAGAAATGGGAATACCAGACCACCTTACCTGTCTCCTGAGAAATCTGTATGCAGGTCAAGAAGCAACAGTTAGAAACAGACATGGAACAACAGACTGGTTCCAGATAGGGAAAGGAGTACGTTTTAACTTATATGAAGAGTGCATCATGTGAAATGCCAGGCTGAATGAAGTACAAGCTGGAATCAAGATTGCCGGGAGAAATATCAATAACCCAAGTAGGCAGATGACACCACTCTTACGGCAAAAAGTGAAGTGAAACTAAAGAGCCTCTTGTTGAAAGTGAAAGAGAAGAGTGAAAAAGCTGGCTTAAAATTTAACATTTAAAAACTAAGATCACGGCATCCGGTCCCATCAGTCAGTTCAGTTCAGTTGCTCAGTCATGTCCAACTCTTTGCAACCTCATGGACTGCAGCATGCCAGGCCTCGCTGTCCATCACCAACTCCTGGAGTCTACTCAAACTTGTCCATTGAATCGGTGATGCCATCGAACCATCTCATTCTCTGTCGTCCCTGTCTCTGTCATTTGGTCCCATTACTTCATGGCAAATAGATCGGAAAATAATGGAAACAGTGACAGACTTTATTTTCTTGGGCTCCAAAATCACTGCAGATGGTGACTGCAGCTGTGAAATTAGCAGACACTTGCTTCTTGGAAGAAAAGCTATGACAAATCTAGGAAGCATATTAAAAAGCAGAGATGTTACTTTGCCAACAAAGGTCCATCTAGTCAAAGTTATGGTTTTTCCAGTAGTCGTGTATGGATGCGTGAGTTGGACTGTAAAGAAAGCTGAGCGCTGAAGAATTTATGCTTTTGAACTGTGGTGTTGGAGAAGACTCTTGAGAGTCCCTTGGACTGCAAGGAGATCAAACCAGTCCATCCTAAAGGAAATCAGTCCTGAATATTCATTGGAAGAACTGATGCTGAAGCTGAAACTCCAAAATTTTGGCCACCTGATGCGAAGAACTGACTCATTGGAAAAGACCCTGATGCTGGGAAAGATTTGAAGGTGGGAGAAGGGGATGACAGAGGTTGAGATGTTTGGATGGCTTCACCAATTTGATGGACATGAGTTTGAGCAAGCTCCAGGAGTTGGGTAATGGACAGGGAAGCCTGGTGTGCTGCAGTCCACGGGGTCGCAAAGAGTCAGAAATGACTGTGACTGAACTGATCTGAACCTTCTTTCAGGGGCTTCCCTGGTGGCTCAGTGGTAAAGAATCTGCCTGCAATGCAGGAGACCCAGGTTCTGTCCCTGAGTTGGGAAGATCCCCTGGAGGAGGGCATGACAACCACTCTAGTACTCTTGCCTGGAGAATCCCATGGACAGAGGAGCCTGGCAGGCTGCAGTGCATAGTGTTGCACAGAGTCAAACATGACTGAAGTGACTAAGTAGCAGCAGCAACCTTCCTTCAGGATTCCCTGTTGGCTCAGTGGTAAAGAATCCACCTGCAATGCAGGAGACACAGGAGACATGGGTTCAATCCATTGGTTGGGAAGATCCCCTGGAGGAGGAAATGGCAAACCTACTCTAGTATTCTTGCTGGAAAAATCCCATGGACAGAGTGGCCTGGTGGGCTACAGTCTGTGGGGTCCCAAAGAGTTGGATGTGACTGAAGCACAACTTTCCTTTAGCTTATTAAATGGTTAATGTATTCTAGATTTTACATTTTTTATATTTTTGAGTAGCAAAAGAAATCCAGCTTTGTTAAGTAAATGGAATGCTCCATAGGCAGGAGCATGTGATTTTTCCTTCAAAGAGAATTCTTCCCCATGTATCATCAAAGCAGTATTATTAATATTACTGCTTTCAGCCTGGTCCTGAAGAAAGAGTATCATTAAATTGGGCATTATATTCAGTATTTGTTAAAAATTGGATTTTTACTGAGATTCTGGCAGTTTATATTAAAAATTTTCAAAGCTACTTTCCATTCTTCCCTCTCATTTAACTCTCACAACAACTCTGTGAAGTAAGAACCACTGGGATTGTTACTTTCATCTCAGAGATGATGAAACTGGGGCCTGGAAGAGGAGGTAACTAATATTCACTCCATCCTCTTCAAGGGCTTATGATGCACCTGGGCTTTCTGCTATTTTACATACACATAGCTGGTGTTTACCTGTGACAGAAAGACAAACATGAGATATTCCTTCCAGGTTTCTGGAATGTTCTTCTTCAGTTTTAATTTTCTCTGGTTATCTATGTGGGGCTTTGTTACTTTTGATTCCCTTTGTAGTATTTTTGATAGGGGGACAAAGAACCTGCTTCTTCCCCAGTTTGTTATTTGCCTTTAGTATTTTTATGGAATTTTCTGATTTCTATAATGGCAAAATTACAGATATCTTCTTTTGTGGTTTCTGCCTTTGATTTCCTGGTTAGAAAATTCTCACCTATCCAAAGACTATATAAACGTTTATCTGTTTGTTTCCTGGTACATTTTTATTTTTTTCACATTAGTGTCTTTAATCCAAAGTCAGAAGACAATGGCCTGTGGGCTAAATCTGGCCCTATTTTTGCAACAAAATTTTATTGAAGCTCAGCTGTGCCCATGTGTTTAGGTGTGTTTATGGCTACTTCTTGATTCCGTGACAGATCTGAGTAGTTGCAACAGAGGCAATCTGGCCTGCAGACCAAAATCTGTTGTTTGGCTCTGAATAGAAAATGTTTGCCAATCCCTTCTTTAGTTCATCTAGAATTTATTTTGATATAGTGGATAAGTTCATTATCTAATTTCTTTTCAAATGGCTAGTCCATTTTCTCAACACTATCAATTCAACAATGCAATTATGCTACTCTGAAAAAATGCCTCCAAATATGTTCATATCCCAATTCCTAGAACTCGTGAAGGTTTGGCAACAGCAACTTTGCAGGTGTGATTAAGTAAAATATTTTAAAATGGGGAGATTATCCTGGATAATTCAAGTGGGCCCAAGTTAATCACACTGGTCCTTATCAAAGGGATACCGGAGGAGTCAGAGGAGAAGGAGATGCAATGATAGAAGCAGAGAGAGGAGTGAGTGTTTGAAGATGAAGGAGGGGCCACAAGCCAAGGGGTATAGGTGGCCACTGGAAGCCAAAAAAGACAAGGAAACAGATTTTCCTCTCAGAGCCTCCAGAAGGAAACAGCTCTGCTTGAATTTTTAGCTCAGTGAATCCAGTTTCAGAATTCTAACATCTAGAATCATGAAACAATACATTTACATTTTTTAAAGACATTAATTTTGTGGTTAATGTGTTCAATCATTAGGAAACTAATACATTCCTTTATCATACGCTAATTTCTTATTTGATAGAGATACAAATAACTGTCTTTTATAAATAAAGAGCTTTTAACAACAAATTTAAGTTCTGGTGTTGGGTGTGAATAGACATATCAGTGCAGTTAATGCAAATAACCAACATGAATTTATGTGGGGAGTGCTTGGGTGTGTTCACAGTGCTGTGTTCACAGGGGAGAGAGATTATTCTTTATTTTTTTGAGTTTTCTCCAATCTTCACCTCATTAGTAATCACAGAAATGCAAAGTAAAGTAAAAGTGATTTTTTTTCCCTTAACAATCAATTTGGTCGATATTAAAAAGAAGTAGAATGTCTGAGGGATGGGCATTCATATATACTGCTAGTGTGCATAGAGCATGTACAGTCTTTCTGTGAGACAATTTGGTAATAAAATCAAACAGCTTAAAACTAGGCATTTGCCTTGATATGGCAATGTCACTTTTAGGAATTTAAAGTAGTGAAATGATCATGAGTATGCCTAAAAATTATGCTCAAGAATGGTCACATCTGCACTGTTTATAAAAGGGAAATATTGAGAAAAAACTGAATATGAAAAAATAATGGGTTAGTATTTAAAACAGACATTTAAAAAGTGATATACTATGATATTATCATGATATTACACAGTATATAATACAGATGAAAGATGCTCCTACTCTATTAAGTGAGAAAATTTATCAAAATGATATGTACAGAATTATTATAGAATTTTTGTTTATACATATATGAAATGTCAACATACAAATATAGGGAAAGGATAGAAAAGATATATATTAATCTGTTGTAATAATTGGTGATGAATGCCTTTATTGTCATCTTGCTTCTCTGTATTTTTATGTTAAACATTACACATTTATTGGTTTTCTAAAAGAAACAATGTCATTAAAAATTAGCTCTTTCTTCACTGTTACTCCATTCCATAGCATAATCCATAGTAATGATTATCAAAACAATTGTCTAGAAATATATCTGGGTTTTTATATATATAATATATTTGACCATGAATAGAAGTGGGTGTTAAAGATAAGTGCAGAAGCCTTTAGCTCTGACCAATGGATCTTGCTCCTCTGTCTAAAGAACTTTCCACACTATTCTGTAGGGCCTAGGAGGCTCATTGTTCAACTGACCTGAAATCCTCACAGGAGCTGGGAACAGTGCTCTAGATATTTCCACTTATCTTACATTATATGATTTCCTTGGTATTTTGAACTTTATCCTTTGATTCTTCTCAGTCACTTTTAAATCGTAGCACCAACAGTAAAGCTCAGATTGGTTAAAAACAAAAGTTAGCCTTTCTTTCATAGCTCTAGAAAAGGCCTTCAATCAGAGTAGGGCTCATTGCACCATCCAGGTAACCTTGGTCAGCCTTGATCTAAACCTTTCTGCCAAATGAATGGCAGAATTCTTAGCACTGGGGGCAGATGTAGTCCCAGGTCTCATTCATTGCAGTGCAGAAATGTTTGCTGACCAGCTGTGGGTGAAGCCCGTTGGTCTGCGTCTATACAGGATGCCTTAGCCAGTACCACTGGAGATTACACCAAGGCTGCAGAAGGCTTTCAGTGCACACACAGAGTTAAGCTTGCTCAGGATTCCCCTGCCAGGGTTTGCCTTCATCCAAGAGAGAAATCACAGCAAATGTTTCTCAAGGGCAGGGAGAAATGTACCTGCAAAATGCTTCATTCCATCTCTTTGGTCTGCCAGATAGTCTTGTTTTAATGCTAATATCACAGTCTTCTAAATAAAAGGGATCTCCTCTAATTCACAAATAGTTTGATTTCAAAGAATTCTCTTCTAAGTTGGTTGTTTGCAATTTGGAATGCATTTGTTCAAAGTTGGTTGAGATTAACACATACACATTACTATATGTAAAATAGGTAATCAACAAGGACCT
Organism: Bos javanicus; assembly: GCF_032452875.1. Classification (NCBI taxonomy): domain Eukaryota; kingdom Metazoa; phylum Chordata; class Mammalia; order Artiodactyla; family Bovidae; genus Bos; species Bos javanicus. The sequence goes on along the minus strand of NC_083890.1, from coordinate 24,104,611 downwards.
ACTGTATAGCACAGGGAACTCCACTCACTATTTTGTAATAACCTTTAAAAGAAAATAATCTGAATATGGATATGTATATATGTATAACTGAGTCACTGCGCTGTACACCTGAAACTAACACACTATTGTAAATCAACTTTACTCCAGTTTTAAAAAGTGCTGATAAACCTTGTGGTTAATGACCCCTCTTGGGTGGGTCCTGCTCACCTTTCCAGGCGCATCCCCACTGCACCTCCTCAGGTCCCCTTCCCTGCCATGCACCTGCGTTCTGGCCTTGCCTCTTCTATGGCGGTTATTTGCATGTGTCATGTTACTCCTCACCACTGAATACATCTTCGCTGCCTTTGCCTGGAGGGCTCTGCCCATTTTGTTCTCTGCTCAACTGTGGCTTATCCTTCAAGACCCAGCTCTGTTATCACGTGTTCTGAGAAGCATTCCTGGAAACAACCCCCTCCTCTGTGTGAGTGAGGTGCTCCATATCTCTTCATTGGTGGACCCCGAGTGTCCTTCTGTCTTAGCACTTAACAGAGTACATTTATGACTTTTTGTGTATTTCCTGTACTGTTTACGGACACTGGAAGACAGTGACTCTGTTCCCTTTATGTCTTTCTTCCCAGTGCTTCACAGATGTTCATCTACACCAAAGAAAAAATAGCATTCATTGTTTTGCTGTGGATAATGGTGAAGCTGCATACAGAAATAGGGAAAATAATTTGCATATATTTGAGAAAAACATTTCTAGTCCTTTTGTGAGTTTCTTTCTGTTTCTATTATGTTGTGAACATGATTTTCATGAAATGATTCTTTCCTCCCTCCCTCCTCTTTTCCCTCCCTTTCTTTTTTTCTTCTCTCTCTCTCCCTCCTCACCCATTCCCTTACTGATTTGGAAAGGTCTTGGCAGTTATTCACTTGGAATAAATTGAAAGATTGAAGTCCTACAAAACAAACAGAAGATAATTAGTGATTTTAAAGTGTGTTAACCCACAATGATGATTTTCTTTCTTTCCATGCCTGTTTGGCAGGATGCTTGTCTGGGCCAGTGTAATTATGGATGAATGTGCTGAAGTGCTTGAACAATAATTTGTAGGAAATACAATTTTGAGTAGAAGTCATTAGTGGGAATAAATGAATAACTTGTTGGTTAACAGGTCAATGTTGAAAACCCAAATAGGTTAAACATTGTATTAACTTATGAGTCAAGAGAACAATCTTTTTTTCTGTAAGCATATGCATAAAATTATTGAGCTTTTTAAACTGTATTTTTATATATTTTTTGATTTGTGGTAAGAAAGGAAGAGGGCCACCTGACCTGAGTTTCTGAAGAAGGACTTCTTCTCAAAATTCTGTAGTGACCTATATGGGAAAATAATCTAAAAAGAGTACAAATGTGTATGTGTGCATGTGTGCAAAATTGCCTCAGTCGTGTCTGACTCTTTGTGACCCTATGGACTGTAGCCTGCCAGGCTCCTCTGTCCATGGGGTTCTCCAGGCAAGAATACTGGAATGGGTTGCCATGCCCTTCTCCAGAGGATCTTCCTGACCCAGGGATCGAAACTGCATCTCCTGTGTTTTCTGCATCGGCAGGCGGGTTCTTTACCGCTGGTGCCACCCGGGAAGCCATGTATTACTAATTCATTTTGCTGTACATCAGAAACTAACATTTTAAATCAACAATACTCCAATAAAAATTAAAGTAGTAAAAAAATCTATCACAAAGAGTTCTGTAAGGTGAAATGACTCACATTTGAAATGTGTACAATGCTGCCTTCATCAGAGAAGTCAGTCAGTGTACAACTTTTAAATAATATTTATAAGATAAAGGATATAATATTTTGCATATCAAAGCTAATTGGGTACAGTTAATATACAGTTATTTCCAGAGGCTAGAATTCCATTATGTGTCCAGTTCTTTGGTTCTGGATTCAGAGGAGCCAGTTTCAGAATTTGGTGCTGACATCTCCTACTGTGTGATTTTGTCTTCCAAGTATTATTTTAACTTCCTAATCAGTACAGTCTGTTAAAAGGACAAAGAAAACAAAACCCAGAAAAGCAACAGTTCTTACTTCAGAGTAACACTGATTAGCACAGGTTGGAATTATTTTAAGTTCTCAATAATGTTCGTGTTATTTTTCAGCTTTTTACATACTGGATATTATATATTTATTGAGGTACATTTCTGATGGAAGTTTGTAGGTGGTTGTCTGGATGGCAATAATCAAAATAGTTTAAATCCCTATGAGTTGAGTGCTAATCAGACTGTGCTAGAAATTGTGACATTTGTAAAAGAGACATGATGGAAGGCCTTGCATTCAAGGTAGGGAGAGAGATATATGTACTGTAACAATTACAGAATAACTTGATATGAAATATGTGGTGCTGACTATAGGTTGCATCACTCAAGTTTCTCCAGGCTGCCTGAACCCTTTCAGCCCGTGATATCTGAGTAGTGATAACAAAGAATATTTCTGCCTGCTTTGACTCTCACAGAACCTCCAGCCCTTCGTCTCTGCCTGCTTGATACAGGTGTTCTCATGACAGGTATCATCAACTAGTCCATTTTCCTTCTATTTTGGTTTTCTTGATCATTGTCTTCCCTTCAGGAAGGTCCTGGGGCTTCCCTGCTGCCATTGTGTTGGGCACCTGCCACGGAAATACTGAGCACAGGGTACCAAGGGTGCAGGCTTTCATTGCTGCCCAAGTGGGCCAACCCCCAGGTGTGGAAATGTGCTGTGTTCCATGATGGAACCAAAGGCCACTAGCTTTGTCACTTGGGGTGCCTCCTGACCATCTGATTGCCGAAACTTTGGGGTGCTTGCTTCTCCATGTTTCGGTCATGATTTTTTCCTCCTTCAGTACTTATTGAACACTTATACAGAAGACACTGAGATAGACATGACATGTGCTACTATGACACTGTGCAGATATAGTATAACTTCTGCTGCCATGTTTAATAGCGGAGATGGAGAACAGCAATAATAGAGGTCAAGCCACATGTGCTAAGGGCCAGAGAGAAGAGGGAGACACTGATATGATAGATGCTGAGTTTGACCTAGTTTGGAAGTCTCAGAGACTTCTCTGAAGGACCAGGTTGAACATCACTCTGAAGAATGAGGCAGAGTAAATTGATGAAAGAATCCCAAGCAGAGGAGTATCAGGTACAAAGTCCATCTAGAGAGTTCCCTCAGGGTCTTTCTTCAGGTTCAATCATGGGTCCATGAGAGAAAACCCATGTCTGAGGCATACCCCATAGCACCCTTGTCGTCCTTGTCCGTCTCTTCCTTTCATGCAGAAGAACTCAATCAGATGACCCACAGACCAGCCAGACATGCCTTGGCATGCCTAGTCCCAGATGTACACAGGCCTTTTACTCAATAAGAACCGCCCTATCACTGTGGGCCTATAGGAGTCAGTGGACATCAGCATGGGCTGAAACGCCTCCTGAAGTCCAATGGAAGAGGTGAGGCTTGAGCTACTCTTAGAACAAGTTGGGTGAAGAAGTCTGGATACCTGGTGGAAGGGACAGGACAGGGGCAAAGGGATAGAGAGAGTCAGGGATGATCTTGTTAAATGAGAAGAGACTTGACTTCCTGGAATGGAGAGTTTATTAAGAGTCAGAGATGATAAAGTGGAGTTTGGTTATGGAGACTCTTGAAGGTCCAGAAGGGAATTCGCGAATTTGTTGCTGAGTACTGTAGGCAGATCATTGTTGTTGTTGCTCAGTCACTCAGTTGTGTCTGACTCTGCAACCCCATGGACTGCAGCAGGCCAGGCTCCTCAGTCTTTCACTATCTCCTGGAGTTTGCTTAAACTCATGTCCACTGAGTCAATGATGCCATCTCCTGGAACTTGCTCAAACTCATGTCCATTGAGTCAGTGATGCTATCTAGCCATTTCATCTTATCCCATCCTCTATCTAGCCACCCTCTTCTCCTTTTGCCTTCAATCTTTCCAAGCATCAGGGCCTTTTCCAGTGAGTTGGCTCTTTGCCTCAGGTGGTCAAAGTATTGGAGCTTCAGCTTTAGTTTCAGCATCAGTCCTTCCATTGAATATTTGGGGTTGATTTCCTTTAGGATTGACTGGTTTGATCTTCTTGCTGTCCAAGTGTTTCTCAAGAGTCTTCTCCAGCACTACAGTTTTAAAGCATCAATTCTTCAGCACTCAGCCTTCTTTATGGTCCAGCTCTCACATCCGTAGATGACTACTGGGAAAACCATAGTTTTGAGTATATAGGCCTTTGTTGCAAAGTAATGTCTCTGCTTTTTTAATGTGTCATCTAGGCTTGTCACCCTGCTTATTTAACTTATATGCAGAGTACATTATGAGAAATGCTGGGCTGGAAGAAGCACAAGCTGGAATCAAGATTGCTGGGAGAAATATCAATAACCTCAGATATGCAAATGACACCACCCTTATGGCAGAAAGTGAAGAGGAACTAAAAAGCCTCTTGATGAAAGTGAAAGAGGAGAGTGAAAAAGTTGGCTTAAAGCTCAACATTCAGAAAACTAAGATCATGGCATGTGGTCCCATCACTTCATGGGAAGTAGATGGGGAAACAGTGGAAACAGTGTCAGACTTTATTTTGGGGGTCTCCAAAATCACTGCAGATGGTGACTGCAGCCATGAAATTAAAAGACACTTACTCCTTGGAAGGAAAGTTATGACCAACCTAGATAGCATATTGAAAAGCAGAGACATTACTTTGCCAACAAAGGTCCATCTAGTCAAGGCTATGGTTTTTCCAGTGGTCATGTATGGATGTGAGAGTTGGCTGAGCACTGAAGGATTGATGCTTTTGGACTGTGGTGTTGGAGAAGACTCTTGAGAGTCCCTTGGACTGCAAGGAGATCCAACCAGTCCATTCTGAAGGAGATCAGCCCTGGGTGTTCTTTGGAAGGAATGATGCTAAAGCTGAAACTCCAGAACTTTGGTCACCTCATGTGAAGAGTTGACTCATTGGAAAAGACTCTGATGCTGGGAGAGATTGGGGGCAGGAGGAGAAGGGGATGACAGAGGATGAGATGGCTGGATGGCGTCACCGACTCGATGGACGTTGAGTTTGAGTGAACTCCGGGAGTTGGTGACGGACAGGGAGGCCTGGCGTGCTGCGATTCACAGGGTTGCAAAGAGTCGGACACGACCCAGCGACTGAACTGAACTGAAGGCTTGTCATGGCTTTCTTTACAATGAACGAGTGTCTTTTAATTTCATGGCTACAGTCACCATCAGCAGTGATTTTGGAGCACAAGAAAATAAAATCTATCACTGCTTCCACATTTTCCCCTTCTATTTGTCATGAAGCAATGGGATTGGATACTATGATCTTAGTTTTTTGAATGTTGAGTTTTAAGCCAGCTTTTTCACTCCCTTCTTTCATCCTCATCAAGATCCTCTTTAGCTTGTCTTCACTTGAGGTATCTTAGTAGGCAGATACTGCAGATTAATGAACAAACAAGGGATGTAATTAAAAAAGAACAATGCACAATCGTCATAGGATTAAAAATTGTTTGTAGAAGGTCTAGCTCAGATGATTATTACATTCATTTTGACATTCTCAAGTTTGAGAATATTTGTCTGGGATAGCTCAGTTGGTAAAGAATCTACCTGCAATGCAGGAGATCCTGGTCAGATTCCTGAGTCAGGAAGATCCGCTGGAGAAGGGATAGGCTATTCACTCCAGTATTCTTGAGCTTCTCTTGTGGCTCAGCTGGTAAAGAATCCGCCCACAGTGCAGAAGACCTAGGTTTGATCCCTGGGTTGGGAAGATCCCCTGGAAAAGGGAAAGGCTACCCACTCCAGTATTCTTGCCTGGAGGATTCCATGGACTGTATAGTTCTTGGGGTTGCAAAGAGTCAGACATGACTGAAAGACTTTCACTTGCAAGTTTGAGATGATGGTAATTCATCCAAATATTCATATCTGCTATATAGCTACAAATATGAGGCTTGCACTCATAAAACACCCAGACTGATCTTTTAGTTATACAGATAGAAGTGTGCTATTTTTGTAATGAGAGTGAATACGTTATGAGATAATTTTACTGCTTTCTAGAGGCTCTGTCAACATTTGAAAGGCCTTAAGTTTATGTTAATAGTTAAAAAATCCACTTCAAAATTCCCTGTGAATTTTTCCATTTATTTTGACTTGACTGTTATTTAGAAGAATGCTTAGTTGAAAAATATCTTTGTCGTGCCAAATTTTGGTTCTGACACATGTAGCTGCTTGTTGATAGGTGCATAGTAGGATGCTCTTTGCTTATTGATTATTATGAATTATTATTGATCACAGTGTATAATCATATTTTGCCATCGTATTTTGTCATTGACAGACATTTTTGATGCATGGTAGAGATGTTTCTGTGTAGACTTTGAAGAACAGATCATAGAAATTCACACATATATAAATATGCATATACACTGAAATAGACTTTATTTTATTTATTGTTCCCAAAGGTTAAAACATACAAACAGCAATAAAATTAAAATTATTTTCTTTAGACATGATTTATGTGTTAATTTTCACCTGCTCTGTAATTAGAAATTTTGAACTCTGGGAATTTTTTTTAAGATAAAATTATTGCCCGAGTAAACTTCAGAAATTATATCATTAACCCAGAGACCTTTCTAAGCCTAGAACAACATTGCTGGTACCAGTACCACCGCTCTCCAACATAGACAAATAAATAAGGAGGGAAGTTTAAAATAATTTGAAAATGATTTATTGTTGGCCACCTCTGTAGTTAGAGAGTCAAATATTCTTACTTTAGTTTAACAAGGGAGGACAGGAAGCTGCTGTGAGCTAAAGGTAAATTATGATCAATTGCGAAGGAGGAGGAACTGTACCAAGGAGAGGAGTTGGGAGGAAGCCTTGTGTTTTCTGAGGTACTGCTCCAGATAAAGCCTGGAAAAAAAAAATCTCTGCCTTGACCTTTGTTGGAAAAGGCCAGAGTAAACTACAAGTCTGACTACCTTCTTGAATCTTTGCTGGTTAAGGAGCAGCTTATGGTTTGGGAAGGGTCCGATAGTTGCACTGGAACCTAAAACAAACCCAGTTATTTAAGGTCACACATTCCACTTTTTTTCTGCTCTGCTTAGCCATCCTATCCCTAGATACACCCCATGTTAGAGTAAGAAGGGATTACTTAACACACCAAGACTTAGGTGGATCATTCTCATGGTAATTTTTATTTTTAACTCTACCATCACCATTTGTACAGTGAGTTGAAGTCTTAAGTTTAGAAATTCGTGGTGAACTTATATCTTGGAGGACCTAATAGTCATTGGTTTTAATTTGGAAGAACGAGGTGATAAATTTTATTCTCAAAACAGTGTGATGCAGGGAAGGAAGAGAGAAGACTAAAATATATTGAGGGGTTGTTATGTGGCAAAGTCCACACTACATGTTTCATAGATATTATCTCATCAAATTGTCTTAAACCCCTAGGAGGGAAAGCTTTGCTGCTTCTGCTTTGTAACTGAGGAAAGTGAAACCCACCTCTAAGTATATTATCCAAAGGAACATAGTTAGAATGTGGCAAGACTGTGATTCAGCTATAAATTTATTATGACTTCAACCCTGTGTTTTTCACCCCATACCATTCTCTGTCTTGAATTATTGTCACCATGCAACAGACAGGAAAACTAATACGCAAAAAGTAATATAGTGATATCACCTTTGGTGATAGCACCAATGCTTATAGAACCTGAAGCCTGATTTCCCAGATTCTTCTTTCACTGAAGTCTTTGGCTGAATAACATCACATTCATATTAAGTTTTAAAAATGTCTAAAGGCAAGTTTCCCTTGGACTTGCTTTAGGTTCACTCCCAGAAGTAGTGGTCACCCATCTTCGAGCAGCTGCCAATGCCCATGACACAGTGTTGGCTCTGGAAGATGCTGTCGATTGGCATGCTGGGGATGAAGTCCTTGTCATCAGCGGGATGGGTGCTGAAGATGCCAAGCCTAAGGAAGAGATTGTCACCGTGGAGACTGTGCATAGTACAGACCTCCAGCTGAGGTCACCCTTGAGGTACTGCATGCCAGCTTGGCTCCATTTAGATGGAAGATGAGGTCTTAACTGTGTAGGTGACCAACACAGCTGGTCAAAAGACATTTGTTTGTCTTTCAATAATATCATTTACATTAAATCACAGTAGACATTTTGGCAAGAAAATTACAAAATATGAAATATTTGGAAGATTTAGACTTCTTAAATAAGTTTCTCTTGTAAGACTAGAACTTTTGTCTTTTAGTAGATGGTCACTGCAATAGTCATCATAGTTCCTAATTTTCACATACATGTGGCTATTTTTTACTCTTCTGTGTCTGAGTTTCTAAAGAAATAAAGTCCCAGATGGAGGATTAGGCTAATTTAATGGCTTACTATTCATTATAAGACTTGGAGTGTTATTTTCAGATTTTTTTTTTTTCTTTTCAGATATTCTCACAACTCCACAGAGAAATGGGTGGCTGGAGAGCACCATGTTCTAAAGGTCATGCTGGTTCTACTCAGCAGGAGTATTACCATACAGGGAAATCTCACTGATGAGAGAGTGCAGTTCCTTGCTTCATGCCAGGGGGCCAGTGCTTCAGAAGGTAGAGAACGATTTGTTGAGAAGTCTAATGGGTGAAAAACAATGTTTTTACTATTCAATGATATGTGGTATGGTTGACTTCTTTTAATTAGTGTGTTCCTAATATAGTAAGAAAGTGAAGTTGCTCAGTCGTGCCTGACTCTTTGTGACCCCATGGACAGTAGCCTGCACCAAGCTCCTCCGTCCATAGGATTTTCAAGGCAAGAGTACTGGAGTGGGTTCCCATTCCAGGGAATCTTCCCAACCCAGGGATCGAACCCAGGTCTCTCACACTGTAGACAGATGCTTTACCTTCTGAGCCACCAAGTCCCCTGCAAACAAATGTTATCTTCTGAGAGCATGTTCGTAAGTCCAATTTGTAAGTTCAACCAAGCTGGCCTAGGCACTCAGCTCACACAATCGGCTATATAGTACTGTACTGTAATAGGTTCATAATACATTCCATACAAGTAATACATAAAAAAAGCAAGCAACCACAAAAAAATAAAGAAAACATTCTCAATCTCACAGTAAGGTACCTTGAAAAGTGCAGTAGCACAGTAAAAGAGCTAGCATATAGGGGCTGGCAAGAGCTACTGACTGGAGGAGAGAGAGGACTTGGAAGATGGTAGAGTTGAAGGATCATTAGCAATAGGAGACGGAGGGCAAGCTGCAGTTTCACTCATGCCTGACATTGACAGAATGCACGCTTAAATCTTTGAAAGTTTGAAACTTGAAGGTGTGAATGTAGGGGACCTGCTGTGTTCTGTAGATTTCAGAATGCTCTTGATAAATCATCATTTCCTCTCCTGCCCTCAACCCCCTTGTGAAAGAGATAGGCAACAGTATCTGCTTGAGAAATTAATTATTTCTTTGAGGAAAAGATATTCCTATTATATAATAAAATCTGGAGAGTTGAATTAAATTTTCAGGTCAGAGGTTATAATGAAATTGATTCCCATCCTTCTCTACAATTCTCAGGAAAAGTGCTTAATGCGAGAGTCCGCGATACAGGCAGCACGTTCTAATGAGTTAGACTTGGAAGGCTCTTCCCTCCCCCCACCATTCCCACTTTTGGAGTTTGTTTTCTGAGTGAAACTACCACATACTTTAAGTAAGTGGTTGAAAAAGTCAATCTATCTTCGAGAAGAATAACAGGCACTGAATCACACTGATGTACCTATTAAACATCTATTTCAGGGATGGTTAGTTTAGTAGGTTATGTTTTGGTTTCCCAGGCTGTAGATTATGAGGCTTTCACACGTTGGGAAGACATCATTTTTCAACTTTGGTCCAGAATGGTGTGGGTGTCAAGGATGACTCCCAGGCATGAACTCTGGATGGATGAGGAGGCTATTTATTGAGATGGGAAGGGAAACAGGTTTGGGGGGTGGGAGGGTAGAGATCATGAGTTTAATTTTGTACATGTTGAGATGCCAGGCCAGCATGTGACTGGAGATGTCTGGAGCCTGGAAGAAATGTCAAGTCCGGAGTTAAAGATTTGAGTCATGTCTATGTATAGAGGCCTGTGGGGATAATGTTGGTATATGGTTGGGTAAGAGGGACTTTGACCCTGCCCCCCACCCCCTAGTCATCTAGTTCACAATTGTGTCATTCTGAAAAAAAAAAAAAAGAAGTTTTCATCCAGTGGGTTGGAATGCAGTGACTGCTAAATTTAACATTTCTGCTAAACTGGCATCTGCAGTCAATTACAGACTCTCTTGGTAATTCTCATACAGGTATTCTCAGATAGTATTGTGCAAAACATGGCATTTAATCATGCTCCAAGGGAGATCATGCCTCTGGGTTTGGGCTATTATAAATCTGTTGTCTCCTAATGAAAAAAATAATCCCTAGTTCTACCACAACTCTTATATATGACTAAAAAATTCCAAAAATAAAATAAAATTCATAGACCTTCGTTTGAAAAATAACTTATCATTCACCTCTTCTTTTTATGGAGCTCGAATATGGAAACAACGTAGCCAAAAACCATAACAAGAGGCCTAGACGCTGGAAAATATGGCTCACTGGCATACAATGGTTAAAATGGTGATAAAATGTACAAATACCAAACACCTCTTTATTCACCTCTGATATCACTTTATGGCAAATAGATGGGGAGACAATGGAAACAGTGAGAGACTTTATTCTGGGGGGCTCCAAAATCACTGCAGATGGTGACTGCAGCCATGAAATTAAAAGACACTTGCTCCTTGGAAGAAAAGCTATGACCAACATAGACAGCATATTAAAAAGCAGAGACATTACTTTGCCAACAAAGGTCCATCTAGTCAAAGCTATGGTTTTTCCAGTAGTCATGTATGGATGTGAGTAAGACTGTAAAGAAAGCTCAGTGCCAAAGAATTGATTCTTTTGAACTGTGGTGTTGGAGAAGACTCTTGAGAGTCCCTTGGACTACCAGGAGATCCAACCAGTCCATACTAAAGGAAATCAGTCCTGGAAATTCACTGGAAGGACTGAAGCTGAAGCTTCAATACTTTGGCCACCTGATGCAAAGAACTGACTCATTGGAAAAGACCATGATGCTGGGAAAGATTGAAGGCAGGAGGAGAAGGAGATGACAGAGGATGAGATGGTTGGATGGCATTGCCGACTTGATGGACATGAGTTTGAGTAAGCTCTGGGAATTGGTGATGGACAGGAAGCCTGATGTGCTGCAGTCCATGGGGTTGCAAAGAGTTGAACGTGATTGAGCCACGGAACTGAACTGATATACATTTTCTGAGACTGACAGTAGATGACTATTAGAATGATCCATAATTTTGTATTAGTGGCTCTTCTTCATTGGTTTATTAACCTGGATAATAAAGAGTTAATTCAGAAGATGATTTCTTCTCTATCCTGAGGTTAGTTCACCCTACCAAATGCCATGTGTCCTCACTAGGGCTCTGCTGTGACTGAGGCGTTGGTGTGGGAGTGGCTCAGTCATTTCTCTGGAGTTCTTTTCCATTTCTTTGATGGCATCATTGCTATGTCCCCAAACCATAAAGCAGCAAAATATTGGGAAAACCCCACTGGACAGCAAAGAGATATGATTACATTTAGCGCTCACATGTCTTCTCTTCAATTATCCACCCACCAGAGGGTCATTTTATTGCACACTCCCTCAGGGGGATCTTTTGGATTGTAATAAGCATCTATTTAGGTTGGGTTTATGGGTTCTAGTCAGCCTTTTTGTGCTAATAATTAAGGTGATTGATTTGGGAGCTTCTGGAAATAATAGAGTGAAGGCAACATCATGTTCTAGTTATCAGATGTTTTAATTAATAATCCAAAGGGGAGAATTGAAGTAAAAGGGAAGTAAGGTTATTAAATAAACAGTCAGGGTCTGTCCTTTGTGCCACAGTGCCTTTCATACTGGGAGATTTGATTAGAATCATGCTGTACCTTCTTCTGTGCCCCTTGACTTCATTCTGTGTCTCAGGTGATTTGCAGAACTGTTTGTATTCCAAGAGTGAGAAGATGCTGGGATCCAGGGATTTGGGGGCCAGAGTCATCGTTCAGTCCTTTCCGGAGGAGCCCAGCCGGGTCCAGTTGAAGGGAGTGCAGTTCCGGGACTTGGGACAAGCCTTCCATGAGCATGTGAGCTCCCTGATGCTGGTAGGAGCTATGAGAGGTGAGGAGGCCCAGGCATGATGTCTCATCTTTCTTCTTCTATATTCAAGGCTCTCTTTGCAATGGGGTCCTGGTAGGTGGTATGTGGGAACATGGGGGATTCAGAGATGGGTAACTATACTGTAGATCTATGGTTCAGAGAGTCACTTGGAGAGCTTATTAGAATTCGCACGTAGAGACCCTGTCTCAGACAAATTGTGATCCAAAGTGAGCCTAGAAAAACTGAATTTTTAACCTTCTGATTCTGGAACAAGTAGTCCATGTTTCCTTTTGAGAAATGTCACTATAGGTACAGCAGATGTGGAGGGAACCACACAAATCCATGTTTTGAATCCTGCCACTACAATGTACTGGCTTTGTGACTACAGATAGATTGATATTAAATAGTATAAATTATCAGTCAAGGCTAGTGGAAAGCACTTTGGGAAGATGTCCTAACATAGAGGAATCCCCTGCCTGAGAAAAGTGGGGAGAATGGCTGAGAACCAGGCTCTCTTCCTGGGGAAGCAGACAGAGTGTGCAGACCTTGACCAGACCTGAAGAGACACGAGGGAAGCAGCAGACATCCAAGGCAGGTGGGGACAAGTAGATAAAAAGATCAGAATCAGAAAAGAAGAACATGGCCAGATGTACTGATAAAGGCTCTGAAATCAAAGTTGGAGGGGTGTAGGAGCATCTAGGGTGAAATTCCAATGCCAGAGTCTGATACACGGAGTTGAGAGATGGGTACAGATGCTGAGCGATGAGGACAGCAGCCCTGTCACAGTTACGCTCCCCTGCCCTCAGCACCTCAACACCCACACAGCCAAGCTCCAGAAGTCAATGCCTGACAAAGCACATCAGGGCATATGGGAGGTTCAATGGGGCTTGAAAAGTGCTAGAATTACAGCAGGCATTGACAAAGTAATCCATGAGGTCACTGAAGGCAGGATCCTGGCTAGCAGCATTTTTTTCTCACTTTAAATTATCTGCTTGCCAAGAATACCTCTCCTAATTTTCTAAGATCTTTTCCACCTTATTTGTTTCTACACTCGTTAGGGGGATGGGTCCCTCACATGGTTCTTTCCCAAGTACATTAGGATGATCAGAATCTTTGTACCCTTCTTTCTGGTTCTTCGGTCTCCTGGTGCTTATAATGCTGAGGAATATTTGATGTGGGTCAGTTCCAGTAGAAGTGAGGGGAGCAGTCACATAGGAGTTATCAATTGAACATAATCAACAGCTCCCCATCAAAAATGTACTCAGTCTGCCTCCTCAACCTCTGCTTTAGAGTACCTGCACATTTATTTATTTATATATTTATTAGGTTTTATTTGAAAAATGGTTCAGTGCTTGGACTTCCCTGGTGACTCAGATGGTAAAGAATCCGCCAGTAATGCAAGAGACCCTGGTTTGATCCCTGGGTTGGGAAGGTCTCCTGCAGAAGGGAATGGCTACCCACTCCAGTATTCTTGCCTTGAGAATTCTGTGGACAGAGGAGCCTGCGGGGCTACGGTCCATGGGGTTGCAAGTTGGACAGGATTGAGCGGCTAACACTTTCACTTTCACTTTTCAGTGCTTAACCAAAGTTTGAAATCCATTGAATTAATACATTATCCCCTGTAGGTCTCTGTTAAAATGCAAATGTGTTTCCTGGGAGGGGGAAACCCATTAACCCAGAGGTTAGAAACTTCTGGCATGCTTGCCAAAGAATCCTTTATTGTTTCATGCCCTACAGGCTCTCATAACCTGTGTGGCCAGCTTGTCCTCAGTCAAGGGAGTTAGAAGGTGTTGGAATCTTTGCTTGGTGTTTCCTTTAGAGGTTTACGGTTCCCTGAACTCATCCACTATAGCTCTGTTAACACATTAGTCCTTACTGGTTGTTCAGATGTACCATTGTATTCTGAGGGGCAAGCAGTGATGTTGTGGTGGAGACCTGGTCAGGAAAAGTCTGCAGCAGGCAGTGTTTCCTACAAGAGTGGATGTGGATGCGCTAACTTATTAGTGAGTGATGTGAAGTCATCTGGTGCTGGGATCAAGGCGAATCTATAGACCTTGTGTTTATGGAGACACTGTAGTTGAGATTTTTCTGCTGCTGCTGCTGCTGCTAAGTCACTTCAGTCGTGTCCAACTCTGTGCGACCCCATAGACGACAGCCCAGCAGGCTCCCCCGTCCCTGGGATTCTCCAGGCAAGAACACTGGAGTGTGTTGCCATTTCCTTCTCCGATGTATGAAAGTGAAAAGTGAAAGTGAAGTCCCTCAGTCGTGTCCGACCCTCAGTGACCCCATGGACTGCAGCCTACCAGGCTCCTCCGTCCATGGGATTTTCCAGGCAGGAGTCCTGGAGTGGGGTGCCATTGCCTTCTCCATGAGATTTTTCTAGATAGTCCCAAGGTCAAAGGTCAAATCATTACATAAACCAAAGCCATTTTTCTAATACTTCAAACATTTGGTATCGATATAATCTCTCTCCCTGTCTGGAAATAATACAAAGCTTCTTTTTCAGGATTTATAATTTTATTATCCAAATAAAACATTTTAATTATTTTAATGTGTTTTCTTCATCAGACTCAAGATACACAAATGCAGAATTTACTTAGTTTTATTCATCTTACACCTCTGGCACAAGACATAATTCCTGAAATATATAGTTGATATTCAGTAAATAGTTGTTCATTAATTGATTCAGTCCACATGTATCGATTTGGGAGGTCATAAAATATGTTCATGGAGCCAGTGTAATGATTTTCTTAAATGTCAGTTTCTCTTAGCACAGTAGAAGATATTTCCCCTCCAGTTCAACAAACCACCATATTCAAATGTGAGAGTTCTGGTCCTCAGACTGATCTGTAGCTTTACTTACAATTTGGATAAATCAGGAATTTGGGATTAACAGATTCACACTGCTATATGTGAAATAGATAAACAGCAAGGACCTATTTATTGTATAGCACAAGGAACTGTGTTCAATATTTTGTAATAATCTATCATGGAAAAGTTTATGAAAGGGAATATGTATATATACACATATATATATACATATATACTCATATGTATGTATAACTGAATTACTTTGCTGTATACCTGAAATATCGTAAATCAACTATACTTCAATTAAAAGAATAACTTCATAGCTCAAGATATAACGACTACCTCTCCTCATGCTGGATGCAGTTTTCAGAGGTCAGAATTGGTCTGTAAGCCTTAGCTGTTTGTTTCTTGAGCTGCTGTCCATTACACTGTGATGAGAAGTGGAAGTGAAATCTCTCAGTCGTGTCCGACTCTTTGCGACCCCATGGACTGTAGCCCACCAGGCTCCTCTGTCCATGGGATTTTCCAGGCAAGAATACTGGAGTGGGTTGCCATTTCCTTCTCCAGGAGATCTTCCCGACCCAGGGATTGAACCCGGGTCTCCCACATTGTAGGCAGACGCTTTACTGTCTGAGCCACCAGGGAAGTCCAGAGAGTAGATACCAAAGATGGCGGCCACCAGGACATCTTGAGAGCCATGCATTCCTCGTGGTTTGGCCATGTTCTCTCTTTCTTAGATGGTTTTCTTTTCTGATGTGTGGCCCTTGGATTCCACTATGGTGATCTTTGGTGTCTTTAAGATACATTGGTCTAAGCTGCCTGTTTTTAAATTTCTGCTGCCAACTCCTTATTTCTTGAATTTTATTATTGTGTGGAAGAATGTTCGTAGTTATATTCTAGCAGCATTTGGGGATGATCAACAGAATGTGAGGAGCCTTTGAGATTCCCTACTGTTTACCGTCCTCTTTGTCGTTCAGGTTCCTACGTGCAGGGTTGCACAGTGCGGCGGTCCTTCAGCAGAGGCCTCAGCATGTCCCAGACCTCAGGCCTGAAGGTGGACAGTAATGTGTTCTATGATATTTCAGGCCATGCACTGCTGGTGGGTAAGTGAAATCGGCTTGTTTAACTTCGACATTCTGGTGGAGGACACGTTATTTTTTAAAAAAGAATTATTGTTCCCAGATTTGAATTTCCAATTTGTAAAAACTTTAGTCTCTGATCTTTAGAAATAGGCTGTAGTTAAAAATTCTAGTTGTAAATTCAGTCTTTAATTAGCTTACTAAGCTTTACCCATAGGAAATTGATTTTTATTTTTTGTTTCTTTAAATTTATTTTAAAAATTTTATGGAAGTATAGTTGGCTTATAATGCTGGGTTAATTTCTGCTATACAGCAAAATGGTTCAGTTATGCACATATATATATATGTATATATTCTTTTTTCATTTTCTTTTCCATTGTGGTTTATCACAAGATATTGAGTATAGTTCTCTGTGCTCTGTAGTAGGACCTTGTTTATCCATCCTCTGTATAATGGTTTGCATCTGCTAATCCCCAACTCCAAATCCTTCCCTCTCCTACCCCACTACCCCCCTGGCAACCACAAGTCTGTTCTCCATATCTGTGAGTCTGTCTCTCAGGAAACTGATTTTTAAAGATAGACATTTCAGTTCATGTTAATCAATATACAATAAATATAAAATTTATTGTCAGCAATTTCAACAGTAATTCAAAGTCACATAAATATGTCTTTGTGCAGCTTCATGAAGCATCAAACCTGGATGTTGAACAAGGAATTAAACATTTTTGAATCCTGTTCTTCACCACTTCTGTGGCTTGTCGAAGAAGCCTGTTTTAAGAATTTTCTAAATGGTCATCTGTATTGACATTTGTTTCCTAAAGTCCATTCCCTTTGTGATGCTTAAAAATATCAGACTGCATCATCTTAAAGCCCTTTAAGAATTTATTTCTTTTAGAATATAATCCAGAATCCTTACTCTGGCTTAAAAACCTTCCTTAGTGAGGCTGCTTCTACTAACCTTGGTATACCTCTCTTGCTCTTTTTCTCTCCCTCTGTGCTCTCACTACACTGACCTCTTTTAATTCTTTCAAAAAGCCACACATTCTCCTGCCTCAGGACCTTTGCACAGCTCTTGCCTTCTGTTCATACCATTCATTCTCCTCCTATAATAGCCCTCCCCAACACTCCCAAATCAAGTCTGTCTGTTTAAACTCTTTTGTCACCATTCATTACTTATTGATTTAAAATTATACATCATGTTTCTGATCATCTGATCAATGTCTGTTTTTCTATTAATACCAGATTTCATGAGAACATCATCTCCTTAGTACTTAACAGAATTTTTAAATAGTGCATTTGGAGATATATTTGTTGAAATAAATCTATTAATGAACAAAAGGTCTTTGGTTATATCAGAATAACCAAATCAGAGGTTTTCACTGAAAGGAAAACTATAATTGTACTTGTTAGCTAGTGTTTTCTATTTAAATTAATTCTGTGATATCATCAGTGGGAAAATTTGCATGTTTCATTTAGGAATGATCTGTTAAGATAAAAGCTGGAAAGGTTCTAACTGTGGAAGGAAATAGTTTAGTGAGAAAATATGGATCATGTAAACTAACTCCAGGGTTTCTCTGATAGCTCAGCTGGTAAAGAATATGCCTGCAAGACCCCAGTTCAATTCCTGGGTCAGGAAGATTCCCTGAAGAAGGGTAGGCTACCCACTCCAGTATTCATGGGCTTCTCTGGTGGCTCAGACGGTAAAGAATCTGCCTGTAATGTGGGAGATCTGGGTCCAATTCCTGGATCAGCAAGATCCCCTGGAAAAGGACAGGTTACCCACTCCAGGATTCACAGGCTTCCCTGGTGGCTTAGGCGGTAAAGAATCCGCCTGCAATGTGGGAGACCTGGATTTGATCCCTGGGTTGGGAAGATCACGGGGAGGAAGACATGGCAACTCACTCCAGTATTCTTGCCTGGAGATTCCCCATGGACAGAGGAGCCTGGTGGGCTACAATCCATGGGGTCCCAAGAGTCAGACATGACTGAGTGACTAGGCACAGCACAAACTAACACCAGCTCTAAAAGGCTATGGGCTAAGGACAATAGAAGTTATCAGGTGCAAGACAGTCTTTTGATTGGAAAAGGACAGGGCAGTCAGACTAACACATGGAAGGTTGGCGTTGCTTATTTTTACCTTTATTGCTGTAAGGGAAAAGTTTGTTGAAACCTGGTGCAGAAATTCAGGGAGGCACCATAACAATATTATTTTAGGGGGAAACAATTTTGTGAAATTGGCATTAACTAGGCAAGGAATGAAACCTGCAGGAGGAATTTATCCTTGAGTGCTTGGATATCGTGAGTGGAAGCTCTTTGACCTCTACTGTATTGTAGGTGATGGAATTAGAATATCTGTCAGTGAATTTTAGATAAGATATTCAATCCATGCAAAATAAGTTTGCAGACTCAGACACATGAAATGACATAGGAAACCCAGATATCTGAAGACCTAGAAGAAAGGGGATCTGTGGGGCTGCTCTGTATGGATGCTACATGGTTGACCTCTCTGTAGAATCCATGTGTGCATGCTAAGTTGCTTCAGTTGTGTCTGACTGTTTGTGACGCTATGGACCGTAGCCTGCCAGGCACCTCTGTCCAAGGGATGGAATGCTGGAGTGGGTTGCCATTTCCTTCTCCAGGGGATCTTCCCGACCCAGGGATTGAACCTGCGTCTCTTAGTCTTTTGCATTGGCAGGCGGTTTCTTTACCACTAGTACCACCTGGGAAGCCTTTCTGTAGCATGGGCCATGCTCTTTTATTCTGTTCTATCTCAAACCTCTGATCTGAGTGTGAGTGTCTCAGATCCTGTCTAGCCTGTTTATCCAGGACATTCCAGATCTTCCATGGGGATGAGAGGGGCATGCAGATGGTTGGTGGTCAATTCAAAGAGCTCAGGGTGGGGCTGGATGTAACACGGAGTGTGTGCCATTTAACTGCAGAGACAGTCACTTAGATTCTTCTTAAGAAGTAAAACAATAGATCTATTTCTTTGTTATTTTTATTTAAAATGAGCTTCTGATTTCTCTGATAGCTCAGTTGGTAAAGAATCCGCCTGCAGTGCAGAATATCCTGCTTTGATTCCTGGGTCACGATGATCCCCTGGAGAAGGGAAAGGCTACCCACTCCAGTATTCTGGCCTGGAGAATTCCATGGACTACCGTTCATGGGATCGTAAAGAGTTGGACACAACAGAGCGACTTTCACTCACACTCTGATTCATGAAGTTCTAGAACTAAAAGGTTCACATAATCTGTGTCTGTCTGATTCATAGATAAAATCACACACACAAATTGAAGCAAGCCACACCAAAACAAGAAATAGTATTAAAGAAGCTCTCATTTTCCTGGGTGGCACGAAATGTGCTGAGCTAACATCATCTTTTGTTCTCAGGTACATCCCCTGAGATAAGGTATATCCTTTGGGAGGTTACTTCTGGAGGAGGAAAGGGTAAATATGTAAATTGGTTTTAAATTTATTACCATCTATTTAAGTTGTCATACATTTTATAGACAGGGCTGCTGGCAGAATGTTAGATGTCTTAAATTTGTTGAACACACTAGATGTTTACAGCTGTCTATATAATATATGTATATACATGATGAGAACTCTAACCTATATTAGTAGAAATAAGAATGTTGGGTTGAGTACATTTTAATTATGTTGACAAATCCCCTTTTCTTAAATTAGACTGGTCAGAACAGAGAAACATAATAAGAAACAATGTGATCATTCGTGTTTCTGGTGCTGAGGGACTCTCCAGTCCTGAAGTGGTGACACCCTCTGGTATCTACATCCGCCATCCCACCAATGTTATAGAGGTAAGAGCTTCAGATCCTCTAGGGAGATCAGAGCTGAGAGGCATAATGTTCACTCTGAAAATTATCCTGAGTGGCAGCATCAGTGTTGTGGGATAAATCATTTACTTGCTGCACATAGGTAATGGGAAACTACTTTATGATTTTTGATTAAACAGCTTTAGGATATATGTAATCATTTCCTCAGAATTCCCATTAACATTCTTTGAGGCAATATCTATATGAAGTGAAATGAAGTAGATATTGATTACTTTCTGGTCATAAAATATCTTCCTGAGTTATATGTGGTGGTCACTGAATTTGGTCTTGATTCTGATAATAATTATTAAAATCTTCATTATGCTACTGTATTAATGTGGTCATACTGTTGCCCTTTAAGAGTGTTCAGAACTGAGGGTCAGCAGAGTTGTGTGGTGAGTGAGAGCGTGTCAGATTCCAGGATGAACAGAGTACAGTTGACCCTTGAACAACACGGGTTTGAACTGCATGAGTCCACTCATACTCGGATTTTTTTCCATAGTAAATGCTACACTCTCATATTATCCACAGTTAGTTGAACCCACAGGCGTGGAACCATGGACACTGAGGAATCATGTATATGGAAGGCCGATTATACATTTTACATGAATTTTTGACTGCATAGAGGGTTGACAGCTGCAATCTCTGCAATGTTCAAAACTCAGCTATACACTCTGTTGGCCTTGGTTTTTTTTTTTTTGAATCCCATTATTTATTACAACTTAACATTACTTTTTCTTAGTAAATTTCTATCTAAGCCGTTTAAGGAATTATTTTTTCTGGTAGTTTAACCACAAATCTGTGAATGAGGAATGGCATCAGAGTAGTGGGTAGGCCATTTAGTTTCCCCTTTTCCAAAGGTTTTGTCCCATGGACTATGAAAGGGTTAAGGGCCTCACTCTTCAGGACATGGCTCTGAGTATCTACTGTGATAATTATGCCAAATTTCTGAGGAATGGAGAGAATGAACATCTCTCTCTCTCTCTCTGATCATCTGTTTTTAATTACCTTCAGCTGAATAACCCCTAATAAAAGTCATGGTTATCTCTTCAACCCTCAGCTAGACTCTTAATTATGTTTATTCCAAGCACAGCACTTACACAGTATTTTAGGTGCCTAATAGGGGCAGCTAATATGCCAGTGAGGAAAGGAGGCAGAACTGCATGGATCGAAGGAAACCCAGCTCTAGACACAGAGCAACGAGAGCAACATTTAACTTGTTGGTGACCACAGGGCTTGTGGCATAGCCATCCCAGAAAGCTTTGGGGACTTAAGAGCTATGTTTTGTATAGTTTCTTGGATACTATGATACATGATTCGCAGAATCATGACTACTTTGAAATGCCTAGAAGAAAGGACACCTTCAAGATGCCCAGCTCATCTTCTTGTAGGAGACTGCTGCTGCTGCTGCTAAGTCGCTTCAGTCGTGTCCGACTCTGTGCAACCCCATAGACGGCAGCCCACCAGGCTCCGCCGTCCTTGGGATTCTCCAGGCAAGAACACTGGAGTGGGTTGCCATTTCCTTCTCCAATGCATGAAAGTGAAAAGTGAAAATGAAGTCTCTCAGTGGTGTCCGACTCTTAGCGACCCCATGGACTGCAGCCTACCAGGCTCCTCTGTCCATGGGATTTTCCAGGCAAGAGTACTGGAGTACTCTGCCTGCAGTAGAGACTAGAATGTATCTAAATCCACACTGAGTGTCAGGGGTGCTGCCTGTTTTGCTTCACTGGGTAGAATCTTTGGGGCAAGTGTCCTGACTACTAGTTGACTAGTAAGAAATGAGCTGACTAGCAGCCACTATGAGGAACAGTATGGATGTTCATTACAAAACTGAAAATAGAGTTACAGTATGATCTGGTGGTCCCACTCCTGAGCATGTTTCTGGAAAAAATTAAAACTCTAATTCGAAAAGATACATGTACCTCAAAGTTCATAGCAGCACTATTTGGAAAAAGTGAAAACTCTAATTCAAAAAGATACACTCACCTCAGTGTTCATAGCAGCACTATTTATGATAGCCTAGGCATGGAGAGTTCTTGCCTGGAGAATCCCAGGGACAGGGGAGCCTGGTGGGCTGCCGTCTATGGGGTTGCACAGAGTCGGACACGACTGAAGTGACTTAGCAGCAGCAGCAGCAGGCATGGAGAAGGCAATGGTATACCCCACTCCAGCACTCTTGCCTGGAAAATCCCATGGACAGAGGAGCCTGCTGGGCTGCCAGTCCAGGGGGTTGCTAAGAGATGGACACGACTGAGCGACTTCACTTTCACTTTTCACTTTCACGCACTGGAGAAGGAAATGGCAACCCACTCCAGTGTTCTTGCCTGGAGAATCCCAGGGATGGGGGAGCCTGGTGGGCTGCCGTCTATGGGGTTGCACAGAGTTGGACACGACTGAAGCGACTTAGCAGCAGCAGCAGCAGCAGCAGGCATGGAAGCAATTTAAGTGTCCACTGACAGATGAATGGATAAGGAAGATGTGGTGTATATGTATATATATATGTAGAATTATTTAACCATAAAAGAATGAAATAATGCTATCTATAAAAACATGGATTAGAGATTATCATACTAAGTGAAGTAAGATAAAGAATGGCAAATATCACCTGATATCACTATCTGTGGAATCTAA
Organism: Bos javanicus; assembly: GCF_032452875.1. Taxonomy (NCBI): domain Eukaryota; kingdom Metazoa; phylum Chordata; class Mammalia; order Artiodactyla; family Bovidae; genus Bos; species Bos javanicus. The sequence goes on along the minus strand of NC_083890.1, from coordinate 24,082,070 downwards.
AAAAAAAAAAAGGTACAAAAGAACTTATTTACAAAACAGAAATAGACTTATAAACATAGAAAACAAGCTTATAGTTACCAAGTGGGAAAGGGAGAAGTGGAATAAATTAGGAGTTTGGGATTAACAGATAAATGTTACTATATATAAAATAGGTAAACAAAGACCTACTATATAGCACAGGCGACTATATTCAGTGTCGTGTAATAACCTGTAATGGGTACGAGTATGAAAAAGAATATATATGTTTGTAATTGAATCACTTTTCTATATACTTGAAACTAACACAAAACAAACAAGCAAAACAACATGAAGCAAAAGAAATGAGCTGGCTATAGGTGCAGAGAACCAGAGGCCCACATGCAAGCTCATAGGTCACCTGAGACTCTGTAGACTGATCTGTGTAACAGTGCACAGTCAGCAAAGAATATATTGATCCCAAAACACGTTTTTTTTGATTCCTGTTAGATGCCTTCCCTTTCCGTTCATTTACTTTCTTCCTCTTTACAAAGTTAAAAAACAATACAGTGCATGCATTTGGAGAATGAGATTTTAGTTTAAGGTGGTAACATAAGTTCATTAAGTACATTCATTGGGTATATTCCTGACATTTTCATCTTCAATGATCTTAAGATTCTGTTGTTAAAATTCTGTTATAAAATGATCTTAAATTGGCTTGTTAACTTTTAGTCCCTAACAGTGTCTGATATGTAATAGTTGCTCAATAAAAATTACTTGCATATAATAAATAAATGGATGTAGGTATAATTCCATAATCAAAGAATGGGCGGAAGAAAGAGGAAATTAAAGAATGGATCACAATATCCCTCAATCATTTTGATGACTGAAAAATAAGGTGTTTCATCTGTGTCAGCATTTAGATCTTGTGGAACTCATGTCTGAGTGTTAAATTTTGCGCAGTCCCCTCCAATTTTGCAGCTGTGCCCCTGGGGTTCTGCTGTACTGTCTCTTTTGTATTCTGTTGTCTAGAATGTGCCACAACCAAGGGACATAGGTATAACTGGGCATATGTGTCAGAACCTAAAAATTAGGAACTTCTCTTAGTGCCTATGAAGGTCATTTCAGTCATTGGACAAATAGTAAGCTTGTGTTTATTGTATTTTAAGTGGATGATACACAGAAAAAATGTATCTTAGAAATATATTTTTATTCCAAAGTGATAATCAGAAGGCTACAACAGTGATGGGCTGGTGCGTGAGGTGCAGTTTGTGAGAGGTGTGTGTATGTGCAGTTGGGCAAAATATTTTTTTTTAAGCTATGCGTTACTATGATTCAATAGGATTTTTCTTTTTTAAAAAGTTTTAATTTTGAAATAGTTTTAGACTTAGAAGTTGCATAAACAGAACCGAGAGTTCCTATGTGCCTTTTCCCCAGCTTCCCCCAGTGGTACCTAACCATAACCATTGCCATAGAGCAGTGGCACAACCAGGAAACCGGTATTGGGACTACATTATTATGTAAACAAAAGCCTTTATATTTGAAGGTGACCTAATCCCAGTGGCTGGACAACCAATCCAGAAAGCCTACATTATAGACATTGACCTTGAAATCTCTGGCCTAGCCTGGCAGGCAGGAAGAAATGGAGTTGATCCTTAATTAAGTCTCTGCAGTGATTTGTAGTTGTATATTGTTCCTAGATCCAGAGACTAGGACCAAATGTTCTGCCCAGTGCATGGAATTCACCTTGGCTGTCAGGCAGCCATCTTTACAGTTCACTCACCTTCAACTCTGCCTGGTATAAGGATATTTCAAGTGAGATATTCCTTTTTAGTTTTCATAGCTGCGAGTGGTTCACTTGCCTCATTGCCCAGGCTGCCACTAAGCTAAATTTGGGGCAGTTTCTGTGAGAAGCAAAATCTTAGCTTTGCGTCGTTCTTGCTAGTGAGGGCTCAGTATGGTAGTCCTGTTTGAGTGTCCAAGGAACTTGAGGTGTTCCTTTATATACTCCTTAGATAGGTTTCGCCAGGCTTTCCAGCAAAGATCGGTGGTGGTTCTTCCATGCATAACCTGTAGCATTGGGAGCACTTCATCAGTGTCCTGAGTCTCTGACTCCTTTATGGGCATTTCTTGTTACCTGCCCAGATGCTTCATCTTTCTCATAGACTGAACCTAGTTTGACCTCAGGCTGGAAGGTTTTTGCTCTCTATCAGCGAGAGACCGTACACTCTGAGTGCTCCAGAACCTCCCATATGTATGTGGGCTTTGAACATTTCCCATGACCAGACCCCTATTTAGAATAGCCAATGGAAAACCCCTAAAGACCAGTCCTTTGGAAGCATCCATTTGATTTGTAGGGAATTTGTTCTGGTTTGTGAATCAATTTTGTAAGGAATTCTGTGTTTAAAGGCTGATTTCAGCTCTCTAGCTCTCTCCACTCAATAGCTAATGTATATTTAAGAGCTGCCTGAAGGGTTGACTCACTTTTTTTTTTTTTTTTAGTGACTACAGATGCACACCTCAAGGAGCTGGCATACTTGGGCAGTTAATTTCTTTCTGGAATTTCTCTTCCTTGAATGTCCATAATACATTGACTTCCGCAAAGAATTGATTTCCACACAAAATTCCTTGCTTGCCTTAAACCCTTCCCCACAAGCCGCTGGCTACCTGCATACATATGTGGTTTCTTCTCATGAATCGTTTGTAGCATACCCAATTGGAATGGAGAGTAAAAAGGGCTGGAAAGTAATGCCATCCGACTGTTTAAGTGCTTCTTTTATGAAAAAAAGTGAGCCTTATTGGCTAACAGAAGACCAAAGTTGCAAATATCCTGCCCAACTATAAATGCACTTGGAAAGCATTTACCTATGATCACCCAGGTGCTCCAAAAATACTAATGACACCAGGGCAGATGATTTAACAAATTATTCATTCTCTCAAACTACATGCCTGTCTAGCCAAGACAATGAATAAGGATGAAGTCCTTGGAATATATTCTGGAAATACTTGAATCTTTCCCTTCCTGGTAGAGTCGTGGTAATGAATTAGCATCTCATCGCTAATGAAATAGAAGTGTACATTCAAGTTGAGAAGATCATTTCTAACCTCTTGTGAACCTTTCTTGTGGTTTGTATACTTGCAGAAGAGGCAGGTGTTTCAGAAGCTCCCGTTATCTAACTCTCAGTTCTCATATACTCGTGGCCTTTCTAGTGACTCATAGGGCAGTGGGGACATAGCCACTCTTCACTGGCTGTGTGGAAGGTGGAGCTTCATATGTGCTCCTCTGAGGAAGCTTCCTGTTGTGTAACCATAACGGAATCAACAGTCACATTGCTTGCTTGTGTTTCTTTGAGGGCACTTTTATTTAGTGCTTCCCCTGGGTGCTTGGATCTGTCAACTTAGGAACAGCGATTCTTTCAAAGCTGAGGATCATAAGTGCATGTCTTGTTTGCTAGCTGAGCGAAGAATTGCGATAACTGATTCAATTGCTAATAAGTGTTCTTTGGGGGAGTGTCTAATGGAAGATTTGATTGTTTAAAAAGATATAAATACCCTCCCAGTAAAAACTGTCAAAGTATTCTTGTTATAATTACCACGTTTTTATATTTAGGTTGGTCTTTCATCAACATTTGGAGATAGGATACTGGAAAATGGGTATGGGTCATTTCAAGAACACATACAGACTATTTTTTTTAACCATGCTAATATTAGCATGGGCTTCCCTGGTAGCTCAGATGGCAAAGAATTTGCCTGCAATGCGGGAGACCCAGGTTTGATCCCTGGGTTGGGAAGATCCCCTAGAGAAGAGAATGGTTACCCACTCTAATATTCTTTACTGGGAGAACTCCATGGACAGAGGAGCGTGGCGGGCTATAGTCCATGGGGTTGTGAAGAATCAGATGCAACTGAGTGACTTTGAGCAAGAGAGTATTTGGGGCCATAACATTTGGGGCCATAAAATTCTTTGGTTGTGAGAGCCTGTCCTCTATAAACCAGCATTCCTGATTTCTGTCAAATTAATGCTAGTAAAACCCCTCTCTTTCTGAGTTGTGACAACAGAAACTGTCTCCAGAGATTTCCACATGCTCTCTGGGGAACAATATCATCCCAGCTGACAACTACAGCTCCAGACTTGCCCAGTCCCCCAAGATAATTGGGGTCTTAAAGATGGCCCAGGTCCCCTGAAGTCACGTTAGCATCTTTAATAGTGATTCAGCTTCATATTCAATGATATCCAAAAGTCACTTTTGGCATGTGGAAAGATATATGATTGGAATTTTAAGTGGCTTCAGGAAGTGGAAGAAGAGCTCAGAATCCAAAAGAATGAAGTGCAGTAGAGAATGGGCCTCTGGTGCACAGATAAAGAAGGTGTTCTGTGGCGGAGTGAAAAAGTCCTGGCTGGTGGGATCCAAATCCCCGGAGTGAGCGAGCCTTCAGCGCCCCCAGTGGATGAGAGGCTGATTCAGGAAACGGCACCTATGATTATGTCAGTAAGCCCTGGCCCACCTACCAGGTCCCAGCAGTGTTGTCTCCCTGCCAGGCCTCCCATCTCAGGGTCAATTCTGGCCTTCACTCACACTTCTCCAGAAGCCAGCAACCTCCAGGGGCTGGGGCACTGGTTTCTCCTTTCGCATACACCAGGAGTTGAGTATTGTTGGTTTTAAAACATCCTATTTCAGGGCTCCCTTTACCCCTGTCACACAAGGTGTAGAGCTGAGACTGGGCAGCTTGTTCCCTGGCTTTCCTTCTCTGGGTTCCCATGGGACAGGACAGATGCCCACAAGTACATAGGATGTATCTAGCATCCTGATCTGTTGGCTGTTCATTCCTCCCACTAAAACAGAATAGCCCACATAGCATTGACTATTGCCTGGGGTTAAGAGGTTGTAAAGTCAGTGGCTACAGGGATCAGCCTGATATCATAAAGAACTGAAGCAGGAAAGGTGGGGACTTTCCAGGTGGGGACTTCCCAGGTGTTCTTGTGGTAAAGAATCCACCTTCCAATGCAGGAGACATAAGAGACGTGGGTTCAATCCCTGGGTTGGGAAGATCCCTTGGAGGAGGGCATGGCAACCCACTCCAGTGTTCTTGCCTAGAGAATCCCATGGACAGAGGAGCCTGGCCAACTACAGCCCATAGGGTTTTAAAGAGTAGGGCGTGACTGAGTGACTTAGCAGCATGCATGGCAAAGTCATCCATAGTCCAAGACAGCAGGCTCTTCTTAGCTCCAGCTAATCTATGGCTATCCCACAGGAGTTGGGCTCAGAATTTTTTTTAAAAAGTGTCTGAGTTTTTATCTCAAGTCTCCTGGTTTTAAAATGGTGCAATAAAATGCACATTTTTGTAAACATTGGATATAACCAAGCAAAGTACCTCTGTGTCCAGTATTACACTCTTTAGGGAGTTGGCTTTCTACTCTGTCTTAAAATATACTATATAATGATGGATATTTGCAGGTATTTAATTGAATTATATAAAAATAAGCTCATTGTGTTGTTTGCTCAGAATTACAGCCCCAAACTCATATCATCAATTGGAGAATTTAGGTTTTATATGAGCATGAAGTGAAGTGAAGTCGCTCAGTCGTGTCCGACTCTTTGTGACCCTGTGGACTGTAGCCTACCAGGCTCCTCCATCCACGGGATTCTCCAGGCAAGAGTACATGAGCATATAAAAGGCATTAAATTATTTAGAAGGTAAATCTTATCAAGAATTATAGGTGATTGAAATGATTGAATGGTGACAAGAGTACCTTGAGGGGATTTGAGTTGTATTTGAACTCAGCTGCTGTGTCTCAGTGGAGAAGGTAGTGGCAACCCACTCCAGTACTCTTGCCTGGAAAATCCCATGGATGGAGGAGCCTGGTAGGCTACAGTCCATGGGGTCTCTAAGAGTCGGACACGACTGAGCGACTTCACTTTCACTTTTCACTTTCCTGCATTGGAGAAGGAAATGGCAACCCACTCCAGTGTTCTTGCCTGGAGAATCCCAGGGATGGGGGAGCCTGGTGGGCTGCCATCTATGGGGTTGCACAGAGTTGGACACAACTGAAGTGACTTAGCAGCAGCAGCAGCAGCAGCAGCAGCTGTGTCTCAGAGCTAAGGCATGGATAGTGCTATTACTGGCCTTCAGCCCGTAGTCAAATCAGGGATTTGTTCAGAGGATCAGAGAGAACTCTTTGTGGAGACTTGGCTTTAGGAAGGCCTTTGGCCCCAAGTGTTTTTCACATAACAAAGAGAAGAGCTTGGATTAGGTGATACAAGTAAGCTTGTCACTGTGGAAATTTACAAGGATGTGTTAACATGAGATTCCAGCTATTGAGGTGGGGAAATTAAAGTCCAGTTGAACTGCCTGGAGGAGGAGGAATGAGGATATATTTGTTTTGATTTACAGTGTTCTGTTTAATCTCTTCTCTACAGCAAAGTGACTCAGTTATACATCTTGATGTTCTTTTTCACATTCTTTTCCATCGCAATCTAGCACAGGATATTGAATACAGTCCCCTGTGCTATACAGTAGCACCTTGTTGTTAATTCATCTTGCATATAATGGTTTGCATCTGCTAATCCCAAACTTCCAGTCTATCCTCTCCCACCCCTCTACTCCCTTGGCAACCAGAAGTCTGTTCTCTATGTCTGTGAATCTGTTTCTCTTTCAAAGATATACTCACTGGTGTTGTATTTGAGATTCCACATATAAGTGAGACCGTATGGTGTTTGTCTTTCTCTCTGACTTACTTGGCTTAGTATGATAATCTCTAGGTTCATCTATGTTGCTGCAAATGAGATGATTTCATTCTTTTTACTGGTTGAGTGATATTCCATTATACATACGCAAACCTACACACACACCCCACAGCTTGTTTTTCAGAATGAATGTATGATTAAGGTATATCAATATGACTTGGTAGGAATTAAGTGAGAAAGAAGAATGAGCACATTTAAAAGTCTTTCCAGCGGCCTTATTGTAATGGACTAACTATGATTAAACTATATTTAATTTCTGCAGGGAAACAGGGTGTTTGCTGCTGGTTATGGCTACTTTTTTCATCTTGTGACCAACCGAACATCCCAAGCTCCACTTCTCTCATTTACACGGAATAGTGCACATTCTTGTACAAGGTAACTTTGGGGAAGTTCATCTACATTTTGGGTGTAACTTTTTTTTTTTTTTTTTTTGTAGAAGACTCATAGAGAAGGTTGAATAATGCTTGGCATCCATGTAAGATTTGATGATATATCTGAGTGAGCATCTTCGGTCATCAGTTTGGTGGTGAAGGGAAGGGGAACAGAGAGAGAGGTCATTTGAGGGGGCACAGGACACAGGACGCCTTTTGTGGCCAGAGAACAATTTCATAGAGAAATGAATTAAACTCCCAAGAGACTGGGGGCACTTGGGAGGCCAGAATGCCTGAGCTCAGGAGCTGAGTGGGGAGACGAGGTTTGGAGAAGAGGCTCTTTGCCTGTGACTTGCACACTGTGAGATGACAGTGACTAGTTCAAGGTCTTTGCTATTTAGAGGATGCAGTCATCTGCTAAGAGCAAGGACTGGGAACCATGGTAGAAAAGTAAGGAAAATGTGAGCTTCAGAGTCAGTCGGGACTTGATTCAGAGCTGGACTTTGAGTAACTTGCTTTTTTCTAAAGAGTCAGACCTTTATTTGTAAAATAGGGCCACATCTCTACTGAAAGTTTGATTTGAAAATTAGAGATGACTTATGTTATACACCTAAGAGAACATCTGGAATATGGTAAGAACTCAATAGTTGATAGAAATAATTCTATTAAACAATTTATTATTGATATTATTATTTTTGGCTGTGTTGTGTGGCTTGTGTGATCTTGTTTCCCTGACCAGGAATTGAATCTGCAACCTCAGCAGTGAAAGTGCAGAATGCTAACCACTGGACCTCCAGGGAATTCCTCAATATAAATGATTCTGATAATAGTTACATTAGTAATAGTGAGACAATATTGTAATGATGGGAAATTATAAGGAGACTAGAATGAGGATTAAGCACCATTGTTCAGCCATGTTGAAGTGCTGGCTGAGGTAGGATCAGTACATGTGTCATGAAATTATTATTAAGATAATGAAGTTTTTTTTTATCTAGCAGCTTTCAGCAACCCTGGGATATGAGGGGAGAAGGTATCCAAAAATGCCACAATGCTAGGCCATTTCAGGGAGAAGCACAAAAGTTGCACGGGTTATAGGCTCTGGTATATGGCTTCCTCAGCAAAGGGGTGGATCTAGAAGAAGGCTGATGGAAGAGTGGGGCTCTGTAGGGCTAGTCAGGGGTGTCCAGGTTCCTAGGAAGGAGCTGATAGAATTTACAGGGGCTGATGGAATGGAATAGCACCACGGCAACCTGCACCTTGTTGAGATCCAGGAGCAGGTCACAGAGGGTCACAGAAAGAAAGGCTGAGCGATGGGCAGTGACCCTCAGAGAGAAGACCTCGTCTTCAGTCTCACTTATTCCCTTATTCAGTATCTTCAGTTTTATATTTTCCAATGAGTGAGACATATGGAATGCAGAAATCAGCCAAATTTCACTCTTTATCTTTCTCCCCAGGTCTGGTCTCTTTGTATACCCTAAATTCCAGCCTCCTTGGGATAATAGTGCTGGCTCCACCCTGTTCCAGAATTTCACAGTTTGGGGAAGTGCAGGTGGTGCCCAGGTATGTTTCTTTAATTTTTTAAAGTTAGAAATGTCATTCGTTTTCTTATTCTGCATCTGTACTTAAAAGGCGATGATTGGTTTCTGGGGGAGGATTGCTATATTATCGCAGCTTTAAGGAGCCAACAGCATCATAGGTGTGTGTGTCAAATAGTTGTTGAATGAACAGATTCCTCATCAGAAAGCCAAGGTTTGTCCATTGCCTCTGTGGTGACTTTTCAGAAGCTCTAAGGGAACAACAGAATCGTAGAGATTTGCAACCAAGAAGAATCAAAGGAGGTCATCTATCCTTCCCCTCACATGCTTATTTGGGGAAAAGATTAAGGCTCAGAAAGTAAAGGGATTTGCCAAGGGTCACACCGTTTGTTAGTAGCAAAATCAGGTGCAGAGTCCAGACTGCAAAAGTTGTGTGCTTGATACCTAACATCCGCTTTCAGTCGTAAGAAAAAGTGCTGTTCATCAATGAAACACAAAAATTCCAGGTCAAAGTGGCATTCTCCCCTTTACCAATGGGCCAAATTTTATTTTCTTTGAAAGAAAATGTTAATGTTACTCATTTACTTTTCTTTATTGCAGTGACTTCTTATAAGAAAGCTTTGTATGCTCACTATTACCAATACCATGTAAAAATTATCCAGGGTCTCTATTTGGTGTTACACAGAGAAAATTACATACATTTGGTCTCTGCCATGGAGAAATATGGAGCCTAAGATACAAAGATGAAGAGATACATCTACAGGACATGCAGAAAATAGAATAAAACATATAATTAAGTCACAGTAAGAAGGTTAGGTATTTATTTCACATATTCAACATAAGGAAAATGATCATAGATGGGGGGAAAGTTACAAGATACAAAATTGGGGTAGCTAACAGGAAGAATCCCAGTTGTACTAAATATTTTGTTTTCATTAAATTTGATAAAGTACTTTGTTTCTCATTAGCACAGTGAATATAGTGGGGACAAATCCCTCTTATGCAGAGAGACAATTTGTACCTTCCAGAGGGTCTGATGCCTGTAATGAAGTAAAAACTGTTGTCAAATTTGTTCAGATCATAGCTATATTGTTTACACAGACCTCTGTGTCTTCAAAGATCTATCATTCTATAAAAGGTAATGTAGAGTGGGAAATGCAAGCTATTCAGTTCTTGAAAAGTCAAGCACAAAAACTAATTGACAAGTAAAAGCACTAACCTATGGTAAATCAAGGTTGCTGCTGCTGCTGCTGCTGCGTCGCTTCAGTCGTGTCCGACTCTGTGTGACCCCGTAGACGGCAGCCCACCAGGCTCCCCTGTCCCTGGGATTATCCAGGCAAGAACACTGGAGTGGGTTGCCATTTCCTTCTCCAATGCATGAAAGTTTACCTTGGCCTTAGTTAATAGAAGACTCCCACTTGAAGATACAAATGTAAACATGGCCCTATTTAATAAACAGAGGGGTGACTGTGTAAGTTTAACTGGCAGTCCTGACCTCCACCCTGATTTTCAAAATGGTTGAACTGAGAGCTGGGAGAAGTAAAAAGTCTTGCTGAAGATCACATAATTAGCTAATATCAGTGCCAGGTTAAAAACTTAGGCCTGGGTTCCCCAAGCTAGTGTAATTCTTTCAACTCTAACAAGCGTGTTTGGTTAATCCTTGATCCTTGTTTGGAGCCACTAACCTAAGCTGTATACACATAGAATGTATTTTGAATCTATAGTCATGCTGAATTACTTATTTCATATTTGCAAGTGTTTGACAATCTTAGTTAATAACACTGAGGTAAATATTAAGTACTGAAGTTCCTGGATGTTTTGTTTTTCTCCATCAATTTTGTGTGATTTGACAGTTGCAAGCTTATTTTAAATACATGAAGAATTCACATTGACCTTTATAATGCATCAGTTGTTGGGAAGAAAAATGAAAAGCACAGAGGGGATGTTACAAAGGGGGCTAGTTAATGCTGACCTCACGGCAACTTTGGGATGCCTGCACAGATATTGATGGACAAAAGCAGCTTAAATATGATATAGCACACTCATTTGTACTTAATCAATAATTAAAGAAGCTACAGGAAATCTGCAAGAAAAGCCGAGCCTCAGACCTTTGACATAACGTATATTGTTGCTTTTATAGATTTTTAGAAGTAGCAATCTTCACCTGAAAAACTTCCAGGTTTATGCATGCAGAGATTTTGGAATTGATGTCTTGGAAAGTGATGCAAATACATCAATTACTGACAGCTTACTACTGGGTCATTTTGCCCACAAGGTAAGTGCCTTCATGTGATTCTTTTAAGTTGTTCATCAAAACAGAATCATATGTTCTGGGTCCTTTGATGATTCAGGATATGTAGTTTTAATAGAATTCTTTAGCAAATCTTGTGTTTAGTTGGTCAAAGTTAGAGGATTCTTTGATTTGTAGCAGTGGTGATATTTATCATAAAATTCAAGCACACATAAGATTTCGGTGTGTTGTGTTCATATAAATCACAAAAGCCCTGAGTGGCTCACAGAACTCTTATCTGGTTGCGATTTAGGGTTTTTATCCACACCAATTAAAAAGTCTAATAATTTTAGGTTCATTTACTCTAACCTCACAAAGTTTATGAAATAATGTGAGTCCATTTCGTCTTTATGGACTGTGGTTTGCCAAGTTTCAACATCAACATTTTGTTCATAGGGTTCTTACTCTATTTAGGGCCCCCTCCCATAAAAAAAATTGTGATATAAATTTGTGTTGTTTGCTGTAGTTTACTAGGGTTTCTTAAGTGATCCCCTAATATTTACCTCAGTGTGTGTATCTATGTGATAAACATCAAACTATGGATGACTTCCCCACCACTGCATGGCCAGCGGACAAGAATGTAGCTGAGCTGAGGACTTCTTGGGTAAGAAGTACTAGTTCTCAAGGGAAGTCCGTGGCTGCCATTGGTTTCCAACCTATAATGAGTCCCTTCATTCTTTTTCTTGAAGGAGTTACATGCGTTTTAGTGTCACAGTTCAGAATAATCATAGATGGAAGGGACCTAGAGTACTTCTGGGGACCAAGGGAAGAGTGTTCTCTTTAGCTCATTCCTGAATGCTTTGACCAACTGACGTTTAAGTGATAAGTTTTTACTTTGCTGCTTCCTTTGATGATTCATAACTACAGATACCAATATTGAGTTTAAAAAATCACTTTCTTATTAAGCTACATTTTCCTACGTTTAATTCTCCAGCTTCCTTCCTTCTTTCTCTTCCGAATCCTTGTTTTTAGGAGGGAAATACCTGCCAGTTTTTCCTTTTCTCTGAAAAGATTACCACCTTGAGAGATGATTCTTCTTTTCAAGTTCCTTAGTTTTCAAGAGAGATGAGACCCAGATTTAGATTCTGTGATGCGGGTTGACCTAAGGCCCATAAATTTCTCAGAAACAACCTTAGAGAAGATGCTAAAAACAAAACGCCCATCAAGCTGAAGAACCAAGTGTCCTGGCAAATTAATGTCACAACATCTTAATTGATGCTAAATAGACATCATAATTAGTGGAAGAGTGACATAAATTAAGATTCAGATTATGACAAAAGGGTGCTTATCATAACAAATATAATCTCACCCCTGGGGTATAATTCACCAGCGATGCAATACAGCTGAGAACTTCTCAGTCTCCTAACAAGTAAGTGCAGGACCAAAGTCCTTGGATGGAAAATGTTAAACAATTTTTTATAGGCATGATCTAGGTCTTAGTTAGGCATCTGAATCTTAAAGCCACGCAATTTATTGTGTATATGAACGACATTATCACATATACACAATGGAATATTAGTCAGCTATTAAAAATGAAACTGGGCCATTTGTAGAGACATGGATGGACCTAGAGGTTGTCATAGAGGATGAAATAAGTCAGAAAGAGAAAAATGTTATAAATTGAGGCATAAATGTGGACCCTAGAAGGGTGGTACAGATGAACCTATTTGCAGGGCAGGAAAAAAGATGCAGATGTAGAGAACGTGTGGGCACAGAGGTAAAGGGGGAGCGGGATGGGTTGGGAGATTGGGGTTGCCATATATACACTATCACGTGTAAAGTAGATCACTAGTATATGCAGGGAGCTCAGCTCAGTGTTCCGTGGTGACCTAGAAGGGTGGATTGGGGAGGGGGTGGAAAGGAGATCCAAGAGGGAGGAATATATGTATACATATAAGTGATTTAATTCATTGTACAGCAGAAACTAACACAATATTGTAAAGCAACTATATCCTAATAAAACATAAATAAAGTCATGTAATATTAGAGATAGATAATACCTAAGAGAAGATCTAGTTAGAACTCCTGAATTTACAGGTACAGAAATGGAGGCTTTGAGAAGCCATATGAGAACCCAAGATCATGCCCAGTATTGTGGAGCTTGGACACCTGGATATCACGCCTGGTCCAATACTCATTTAATTACATATGGGAAAATGGCCTTGGCACAAAGTATTTATTAGTGCTTACTCCAATATTCTCTGAAGTGTTTTCCATGGAAGGCTAGTTCCAAGAAAGGGTCTGAGAAAAGGAAGATTCTTAGGTTAATTACATATAGGATGTGCTAGGCACCGTGGTAAAAAGTCTGCCTGCCAATGTAGGAGACACAGGAGATGCAGGTTCGATCCCAGGATTGGGAAGATCCCCTGGAGTAGGAAATGGCAGCTCTCTCCAGTATTCTTGCCTGGAAAATTCCGTGGATAGAGGAGCCTGGCAGGCTACAGTCTGCAAGGTCCCAAAGAGTCAGAAAAGACTGAGTGACTGAGCATACACACACATACACGTGCTGTTTACCATCCCTCCCATCCTCTGAAATTCACATTGCATATTAACCCATTAAAGTCTTTGCAAAGTTCTAGGGTTAAAAACAAACAAACGAAAAATCTATAAATCTTTATTTAGCACACTATTGCTCAGATTTATTTGGGAACTGCTTTATTGCTGTATAAAATTGTATTAGTTCTTTTTTTTTTTAAAAACGGATGCCAACCTCTCTTGGGTTGTAGAAATCTGACTTTAGCCTCTTTCTTTCAAATCTGCCATTTCTTTAGGAATTAAAAATTTCAGACACTTTGGCTTAATCATTCTCAGACCTTCCACCTTCCTGTTTTGGTGACACACAATGATCAGTGAGTTATGTTTTAAAACAAACACTAGTTTCTGGAAGAATTGTTTATTAGAAAGGATTTTTTCCCATTAGACAATATTTGTTTATGTTGGTACTTTCATACCCAACATTACCTTGGTTTTGAGATGAGTAGAATAATTTTCAGTGAGAATGGCTTTATTATGCAAGAAAAAGAGGTGTGCAAACCATCATTATACATCCAAGCTTGGTTTATTCTGCTATACTAGCCTTGCTTTTAATTAGCACCCCCTTCCACAGTCTCCAAGATGTCCTGATTTGGATGTAAATTATGATCACCCCACTTTTGGAAGTGTCTGTACGATGGTTGCCTTTTTGCTGTTATTGTAATTCATTCAAGCAAATGATACTACTTAAAAAAAAATCTTATTCGGGAAAATGCTGCTGAGGTTGCTTCATTCTATTTCTCTCAGGGTTACTTTTCATTTTCACTGGTGGATCTGTCTTCCTCAATTTAGAACTTTCATCTTTTTGTTTCTCTAAATTCCATCCTAGGTCTCCTTCTTTTCTACATATACTTGCTCTCCCTGGGAGAAATCTCATTTTCTCTAGTGGTTTCAATTACCATCCACATGCTGATGTCTCCCATATATTTGCATTTATTTCTACCATTTTATCTTGTGCTTTCAGTTTGGAATTCATTATCTATGCTTTTTTCCCTACTTTTCAAACTTGATTTGTCTTGCATTGAATAATATCTTTTTTAATATACACTCATTTGAAAGTTATTCATTCTGTTAAAATCATATAGGTTCTTGGACTTAAATTTGTGACACGCCTGCTCATCTTCACAAAGTTTTAATTAACATTGGCACTGTTAAACTTCACCTGAGCCATGCAAGGACCTTAAACTTCTTTAACTTCTACACCCTCTCGTCTCATTCATTACTTTTCTCTAGTATTTGTTCTACTTTTTAAAACAGATGTTTCATGGAAATATGACATTTACGGGGAAAAGTGCACAAATCACAAGTGAAGCGCTCTATGAATTTTTGTAAAGCAAAATCACATGCATACCACCCAGATCTAGAAATAGAACATCATCAGTTCCTCTAAAACCCCTAATGTCTGCTCCCAGTTAACCCCAACCCCTAGCCCCCAGCCAAAGGAGAACCATTATTCAGACTTCTCAAGTATAGGTTAATTTCCAATCTGTTTTTGAACTTTATGTAAATGGAATCATACATCGTGCAACTCTAATGTGCCTGGCTTCTTTGGCATATTATTATGTCTGTGAGATTCATTCATGTTTTTATCTGTTTCAATAATTTATTCTTCCGATTGTTATGTCATTGTTGTTGTTCAGTCAATAAGTCATGTCCAACTGTTTGCAACCCCATGGTCTGCAGCACACCAGGCTTCCCTGTCCTTTACCATCTCCCAGAGTTTGCTCAAACTCATGTCCATTGAGTCAGTGATGCCACCCAACCATCTTGTTATCTGTCATCCCTTTCTCCTCCTGTCTTCAATCTTTCCCAGAATCAGGGTCTTTTCCAATAAGTCGTCTCATCACATCAGGTGGCCAAAATATTGGAGCTTCAGCTTCAACGTCAGTCCTTTCAGTGAATATTCAGGATTGATTTCATTTAGGATTGACTGGTTTGATCTCCTTGAAGTCCAAGGGACTCTCAAGAGTCTTCTCCAGCACCACAATTCGAAAGCATCAGTTCTTCCCTTTTATGGTCTGTATCATAGTTTTTAAAGCCATGTTGCTATTGCTGGACATTTGCCTGTTTCCAGTTTAGGGTTATTACAGAGAAAGATGTTATGAACAATCTTCTATATGCATATCTGTTGAGTATGTGCCAGATTTTAAAACTGCTGGCTCAGAGGCTGGCCCTTTAGCTTTAGTGGATGATGCCAAACCCCACACAATCCCAGGTGTTTAACTTGTACCACCGGTTTGCAAAAAGTGTTTCAGAGCTAGGTCTTGGAATTTCTCTTGACCAACATTCTGTAGAATTTCTTCATGTCTCTGTAGTGTTCTTGTTCCTATTTGCCCCATCTTCCTCTTTTCTGATTTAACTCTCATTGTTTTAGCCTATGGCAACTTTTTAAACTGATGGTCTGTGGAAGGTAAAGATTTTGACCTAAAAATGGAGACCCCGTTCTTGGAAGGTTGTTACTATAGACCACTAGGTTGGAGTTCACTTTGCCTTGATGCTTTGGAGTTGATGCTTCATCGTCTTCTATCTTCTAGTCCTGAAGTTAAAGGGTTTTTAGATGCTTCATGGAAACCATATATAGGATGGATAAACAGGGAACTGTATTCAATATCATGTGATAAACCATAATGGAAAGTAATTTTAAAAGGGATGTATATGTAACTGGAGGACTTCCCCAGTGGCTCAATGGTAAAGAATCTGCCTGCAGTGCAGGAGATTTGGTTTGACCCCTGGGTCAGGAAGATCCCCTGGAGAAAGAAATGGAAACCTACTCCAATATTTTTGCTGGGTAAATCCCATAGAGAGAGGAGCCTGGTGGGCTACAGTCCATGGGATCGCAAAACGGTCAGACATGACTTAGTGGCTAAACAACACAAATGTATATAGCTGAGTGACTTTGCAAAAACACACACAAAAAACCCAGTTTATAGATACTCTAATTCTAAGTCTTTTATATGTAACCTATTAGTTTTTCCTCTTTGGAGATTTTTGGGATCTCATCCTTGTCCCTGGTATTTGTAATTTCAGTATGATGTAACTTTGCTATGGCTTTTTCTTCTAACCACTCTGCTAGGCAGTAGGCAGGACTTTTCAGTCTGCAAAGTCATATCCTTTCCTTTTGGGAAATTTTCTTTACTTATTTCTTTGATAATTATGTCCTCTATATTTCCTGTTTTATTTAAACTCATTATTTTGATATTAGCTTTCCTGAATTACTTTTGTAATCTTCGTAATTTCTCTCTGATTTCCCGTTGCCTTTTTATCCTACTTTCTTAGATGTTTTTTTCTATTTAATGTATTAATTCTACTCTCCTATTATTTTTTTTCTGAAAAATTTCTTTTTAGGCTTCTTCTTTCATGAACATGATAGTCTTATTTCGCTGATGTTATTAAGTTTCCCTTCTGATTTCTATACTGGCATTGTCTCCACTGGGTTTTGTTTCTCCTGTTTGTTTCTTTTTCTCGCTGTCTTCCAGGTGGAGACTCTTGACAGTTTCTGGTGATCCTCAACATACATCTATTTTGGGCAGTGGAAGAGTGAAGCAGTAACAGCTTGATTAGATGGTGTTTGTTGAAGAGGTTTTACAGGAAATCCTGGAAGCAGTTTTTGTTGTTTTTTAGACTTTTTAATATTTATTTTTTTATATTGACATACAGTAAAATGGACTTTTTGATGTATAGTTCTGTAAATTTTTAACATATGAGTAGATTTATGTAATTACCACTAAGATATGGAACAGTTGCATCAGCCTGAAAAAGCCCTCCCTTTGGCTCCATCTCTGTAGCTACACCTTCTTTTCACATCCCTGTGGAGGTCACTAATCTATTCCCTGTCACTGCAGCTTTTTCTTTTCAACAGTCATACGAATGGGATAACATAGTATGTAACCTTTTGAGACTGGCTTCTTTCACTGGCAGATACCTTTGGTATTTATCTAACTTGCTGCAAGAAACAGTATTTTATTCCTTGTTATTGTGGGGGACAGTATTCCACTATATGGATGTACCACAGTTTATTCATTTGTTGAAGGACATTTGAACTATTTCCAGATTTGGTGATTGACTACAAATAAAATTGTCTCAACCATCTGTTTAAGGCTTTTGTATGAACCTAAGTTTTCATTGGAGAAGGCAATAGCACCCCACTCCAGTACTCTTGCCTGGAAAATCCCATGGATGGAAGAGCCTGGTAGGCTGCAGTCCATGGGGTCGCTAGAGTTGGACATGACCGAGCGACTTCACTTTCACTCTTCACTTTCATGCATTGGAGAAGGAAATGGCAACCCACTCTGGTATTCTTGCCTGGAGAATCCCAGGGATGGCGGAACCTGGTGGGCTGCTGTCTATGGGGTCGCACAGAGTCGGACACGACTGAAGCGACTTAGCAGCAGCAGCAGCAGCAGCAAGTTTTCATTTCTCTAAAGTAAATGCTTAGGAGTTGAATTCTTAGGTCAGTGATGTGTGCATGCATGCTAAGTCGCTTAAGTCCTGTCTGACTCTTTGAGACCCCATGGACTGTAGCCTGCCAGGCTCTCTTGTCCATGAAATTCTCCAGGCAAGAGTACTGGAATGGGTTGTCATGCCTTCCTCCAGGGGATCTTCCTGACCCAAGGATAAAGCTTGTGTCTCTTACGGCTCCCGCATTGTCAGGCACGATCTTTACCACTAGCACCACTTGGGAAGCTCCTAGGTCAATAATAAGATTATGTTAACTTTGTTAAAAAGTGCCAAACAATTTTCCACAGTGTTTATGCCATTTTGCATTCCCACCAGCAGTGTATGAAAATTTCAATTATTTTTTTTCTTTATCAGGGTTTGCTTTGTCACTAATTTTTATTTAACCCTCTAACAGGTGTGTAGGATATTGCATTGTGATCCTTTGTGATATGTATGTGCTTTGCAAATATTTTCTCTTAGTCTGTAGCTTGTCTTTTTACTCACTTAGTTGCTTTTATTCATGTATTAAAATTGTATTTCATTTGGCCGGTTCTCTTATTTTTCTTTCCTTATCCCCCTTCCAAATCACAGGGAAACCTGTGTATGTCAGCTGGGATCAAATCTCCCAGAAGGTGGGAACTGAGAGTTTCTAACACAACCTTTGTGAATTTTGATGTCACTCACTGTGTGGCCATCAGGACCTGTTCAGGCTGCTCCCAAGGACAGGGTAAGTTGTTTGAGTAGATAAGACAAATAATAAAACTAGTAAATGAGTCCAGTACGCACATAAGTGTGATAAATAGTGTCAAAGCCATTGGGAATCATTATTTCTTTTACTTAACGAGATTTAAGAGGAACTAAAGATCTTCTTGATGAGGGTGAAAGAGGAGAGTGAAAAAACTAGTTTAAAATTCAACATTCGAAAAACTAAAATTGTGGCATATGGTCCCATTACTTCATGGCAAAAGAAGGGGAAAAAAATGGAAGCAGTGACAGAGTTTATTTTCTTGGATTCCAAAATCACTGTGGATGGTGACTGCAGCCATGAAATTAAAAGACGCTTGCTCCTTGGCAGGAAAGCTATGACGAACCTAGACAGCATATTTAAAAGCAGAAACATCAACATCACTTTGCTGACAAAAGTGTGTATAGTCAAAGCTATGGTTTTTCCAATAGTCATGTGCAAGTATGAGAGTTGTACCATGAAGAAGGCTGAGCACCAAAGAATTGATGCTTTCAATTTCTGGTGCTGGAGAAGACTCTTGAGAGTCCTTTGGACAGCAGGGAGATCAAACTAGTCAATCCTAAAGGAAATCAACCCTAAATATTCACTGGAAGGACTAATGCTGAAGTTCCAATATTTTGGCCACCTGATGTGAAGAGCTGATTCATTGAAAAAGACCCTGATGCTGGGAAAGGCTGAAGGCAAGAGGAGAAGGGGGCGGCAGAGGACAAGATGGTTAAATAGCATCACTGAATCAATGGACATGAATTTGAGCAAACTCTGGGAGATAGTAAATGACAGGGAAGCCTGGTGTGCTGCAGTCCATGGGGTCTCAGAGTTGGACATGACTTAGTGACTGAACTGCTCAAATCTCCTAAAAGAAATTCTAGAGGAGGCCAGGTGCTCCCAATATGGTTCTTGCAGCTCCCCGGCCTTTCCCTACCTGGTGCCTGTCATACTCTATTATGATAGTTCCATGTCTCTGCTGGATTCTGAGCTTCACAAATGCAGGGACCACAGCTCTCTCTCATATTGAAGTATAGTTGATTTACAATATTGTATTAGTTTCTGTACAACATAGTTATTCAATATTTTTATGGATTACACTCCATTTAAAGTTCTTAAAAGTATTGACTATTTTCCCTGTGCTGTACAATATATCCTTGTAGCTAATTTACTTTGTACATAGTAGTTTGTACACCTTAAGCCTCTCCCTTACTGTGCCCTACCCATGTCCCTCTCCCCACTGGTAGCCACTAGTTTATTCTCTATATCTGATCACACCTCTTTTGCTCAGAGTTTTATCCTTAGTAACCAGTAGTCTGGTGCCCAGTAGGTTCACTGATTAAATCAATGAATGGAGTTGGATGGATATACATATGGATATGAACTAATACACACACAAGCTTTCCTGAAAGAGCTAGAGTTCAGGAACCTTATGGTTTCAACAGCCCAAGGCTTTTTGTACACACAGAGAGACCATAAGAATTTTTGTTCACTTGTTAACCACATCTCAGAGGTGGTGAGAAATACCTTGGAGAACTCATGGGCTAAGGCGAAAGAACTAGAGAGCAATCTAGTTGATTTGATCGTTGTAAACAGACAAACCAAGTGGTTCAAGTAAATATGCTCTTGTGGTTTGAATTGCCAATTTAGATAATTGTTTGCTTTTTTAATTAAATGAATAATCAGTAAGTCTCCACTTTGCTTTTTATCCCCCCTCTATAGACAGAGCCAAAAATTGTTTTTATTTGGGTGGCATCTGAGTTTAAGATTGTAGAAATAATAATAGGAATGAAAAATGCCTTAAGACAATCACTTCAAATATTAATTCCTCAGTTAGAAGCTTCACTGTCTCATATCATTCATAAGACACTGAAAAGGAGCAAGATACTCCTTATGAGCTCTGATTTCTTCTCCCTGGATGTCCTTGGCTAAGCCATCTCTTTCATTTGTTTAAAAACTATTTAGTCCAGATTCTGTTTAAGGACCTGAGTGGTACAGAGATGAAAAGCACATAGTTCTTGTCTTCCAGGAGCTTTCCATCTAGGCACAAGAATAAATGTCTGAGCCAATGAATGTAATAGTATGATGAATCCAATACTTGAGGATTGAGCAAGGTCAATGAGGCGAACAGCAAGGAAGGGGGTCAGGTAGACTTTATCATAGATTGCCTTGAGCAGGATTTAGAAGGGTGAAGAGAAGTTTGCAAGAGGAAGAGGCAGAGAAAAGTTTTTACATGTTAGGAATAGCCTATGCAAAAAAAATTCAAAGAGCAAGTTATGATTAAGAAGTTGCAAAGAAATACAATATAGCTGACTTATAGAACTGCATGTGGTGTTAGATAAGCAACAAGTTGCTTTCCTGGTGGCTCAGATGGTAAAGAATCTGCCTACAAGGGAGGAGACCTGGGTTTGATCCCGGGGTTGGGAAGATCCCCTGGAGAAGGGAATGGCTACCTAATCCTGTATTCCTTCCTTGAGATGACAGAGGACAGAGGAGCCTGGCGGACTACAGTCCATGGGGTCAAAAAGAGTTGGACACGACTGAGTGACTAGCACAGACACACACAGAAGTTTCTGAGGTGGAATTGTAGCATCTTGAATGAATGACAGTTGAGTGCACAGACTCTACTGGGATGCGAATGAAAGCTTTAGGGCCTCTCTTTGTTTATATCTTATTTTACATTTTTCCTTTTTTATGTATTTTATAAGATTCATAATACAGCAATATGGTAGCATATATCTAAGAGATGTGTCCTGAGTTTTTAAATTTTAATGACAGGGTGGGGTGAGTATTAGAAGACCACTGCCATTGTTTCTTCCTGGGCAACTGACTAATAGCAGAACCAGTGAATCATATGAAGGGGGTGCGGGGGAAACCCTGCTAAGACATGTAGCCCGAGAGCTGATACCTATCAAATGTGCTACTATTTGTCCATGTGATTGATTGAATATGGCTTTTGAGGGCAAATGTTTAAAGTATAAATCTCATAAGAAGTGGGGTTAGATTTGCCTTAGAAGAACTAGAGCAGAGAGATGGAAAGACCAGCCCTCAGGACCTTTAGCATTTGGTAATTAGTAATGTTCGGTGTCACTCCCAGTAGACCGCCATTTCTCACCCTTGGCATTTGGGACTGGATAATTGTTTGTTGTGGGGGCTCCCCTGTGCCTTGTAGAACGCTGGGTAGCATCCTTGCCTCTTCCCACCAGATGCCCTGCTGTCCACTCAGTTGTGACAGCCAAAAATGCTTGCAGATGGTACCAAATGTCCCCTGCAGGGCAAACCACCCCTGGTTGGGAATCACTGCCTGAGAATACAGGCTGCATGAGGACAATGCCCCTACTACTCTCATTTCACTCTGTCTGCAGCACATAGCACAGAGCCTGACACATAGTCAACTCAGGATATATATTTTTTCTTGGACAAATAAGTCAGCAAATTGTTAAACTGTATAAATATGCAATTTTAAAATACTGAGAATAACTCAGTGACTTCAGTTGCCATTTGTGATCACCTTCTTTTGTGCCCCTGTGTCACAGTCTTTCTCCCAACTTACAGGTGGGTTTACTGTGAAGACCAACCAGCTGAAGTTTATGAACTCTCCGAACTTGGTAGCATTTCCATCTCCTCATGCAGCCATTTTGGAAGACTTGGATGGGTCTCTGTCTGGAAAAAATAGAAGTCACATTCTTGCTTCTATGGAAACACTTCCAGCTTCTTGTGTGGTCAAAGCTAGCTTCAGCCAGCTTGTCCATGGCAGTGTCTGTGAGGAAAATGTTCTCTTTCATCGAATGTCTATTGGTTTGTAAGTTGAATTAACTCTACATTTTGGCTTGTCAATGGACACGTATATATCATTCAGGTTGTTGATATTTGTAGAAGAGAAATTGTTTTGCAGATTCTGTTTGGTGTATTTAGTTCTACAGAAGTGATATGGGATAATTTTGACAGCTGTCATATTATAAGTTTATGGTAGTTTTAGGCTGATTTAAATGACAGCTAATTTTCAATAACAGTGGACCACATCTCATAGCCCTTGACCACTTATTGGCATTTTGAGTTAATAATTTCCTCTCAAAAAGACTTGCAACCAACAAAAAATTGAAATGTATTTAAATTAAGAGGAGTATTAATAAATTCCAATATTGTCCATTCTCATTTATATGCATCTCCTCTCCCTGAGCTCTTTTTAAGTGTTTGCTATCCTCCAGGGAAGCATTGCTGATGCTCCCTATTACTTGTGAAGTTGCTTCACACCAGTTCATTTTCCTTGTTAATTTTGTGAGCTATTGGATTTGTACAATACATATCCTATTTAATATTGGAGCAAGAACTCCTTGTTTATGCTACTTGGCCTACTATTAAGTCAGGAGCTTGGCTGTTTATAATGCATAATAGGATTGCTTCTGCCCCCTTTAATTTCCAGGTAATGATTGCTGAGTGACTAGGGTTCTACCATTTACCTATTTCAAATGCATTGTATATAATTAGCCACACTCCTTTCTCTCCTTTGTTTTAAGTGTCCTAACTTCATGAATATTAAGTCAGGTGCTTCAGCCAGATCATGCTGGCATCTTATTTAAACAGGTAAACTCCACAGAGAGGGAGTCAGTATGGTCAGGTTTGTACTAAGTCTGCATTCTGAATGCATATGCCATCCGTATCTTGACATTCTGCTTTAGACACCTTAGTGATACCCTGCTAGCATGGAATTGTCTGAAAACATTCCACTTTTGCTTTTCAAGCTGTTTATTATTCTATCTAACGTTAATGGACCCAATTCCAGTGAGTAATAACAGTATGGAGCAATATGTTTTCATTTCTAATCATTTTGATTATGCAGAGCATGCCTTTCATTCTTAGGGATGCATCCTGATTTTTATTATTTTTGTGATTTTAAAAAAGATGTTTTTAATGGCATTTTGAGGTTTACAAAAGTGAACCATTTATTTCTTATATGCATGTTTTTTAATGAAAAAATAGATTTGTGTAGTTAAAAAGAACATTATGTGCTTGTATAACACTGATTTCTCTGGGTTCTTGATATTCCTTTTCTATGTCTTGAAAACCTACTGAGAGACTGTCTCTGAAGGTGGCATTTAGCAGTGTGGCATTAGAAGCCTCTGCAGTTGTAATCCTTCTGAGCATCTGTTCTTGGAGGTCTTCAGGGCAGGACACCTAGGTGCTTGCTCTGGCAGCAAGTCATGGTCCCAGCACTCAAGGACTGACAAGGTCTAAAGGAGAATAATCCTGATACTGTATTCTGAATAGATTCAGAAGATCCCTACTAGGGTGAAACACTTGCCTTGGTTTGTTTGGAATTTTCTTGGTTTTAAAATAAAAAATCTCATGTCCCAGAAACCCCTTCAGTCTTGAGAAAACCAAGATGGTTGGTCACCCTACTCCCTAGGCTTCTGTTTAAACATTTTCAGGTTGATTCACAAATCTGGGGACAAATGCTCAATGACTCCAAGCCCAAGGGAGGCTCAGCACACTCCCAGTTCTGAGTCTCTTAGCCCTGTGTCCTCATCTCTGGGGTGAGATGGTTAGATTAGATGATCTCTAAGGCCTTGCTAGTCAGAGTGCATTGGTGAGACCTGGGACTAGATGCAGAGAATCTCAAACTCAGCCTAGACGTTCTGAGTCAGGACCCCTGGGGAATTTATACTCAAGTTTTAGAAGCACTGCCTTAAGATCTTTCTAACTTGATCTTCCAGATTCTATCCCCAGTTATTTGTGTTCAGTGACTTGATCTCTGTCCCAGAGCATTATAACTTCATTAGGAACATGTCAGAGCTAATGAGCAATTTGAATTCCACGTAGATACAAACTTTGTGGCATTTCGTGGAGAAAGGACTGATTTGCTGTGCTATTTTCCCTGGAGCGTGCACCCTAAGAGTTGATTTGCAAAGCTCTCACAGTCCCCATCTTTTGGGGTTGCTTGCTGATGGGGATCTGATGTGGCACATGGTCCCTGCCCTCTTTCCTTTCAACATTTAGCCCCCTCCTGCCTCCTCAGCCCAGGTGCCTAGAGGGTAGGGCGTGAGGTCTGCACAGCTGCCTAAACGGGGCACCCCTGCCCCCTAACTAAAAACTGAGTACTTGGGGCGTGAGCTCTTCCTCGGAGGCTCCTCCTGGCCCATGTTCACTATAGGTTCTGTGTTTGACATTGACAACCTTCTTCCCTCACTACCTTTTCCAAGAGTGATGGGCACTTCTGGTTTCGTAGCTTCCTCTGACTTCATCCTCACAGTTGTGTTGACCAAGGCATAGAAATGTTTAAAGTTGGCAATAATAATTAATATTTTGGTGAAGAAAAGTTTCCTACCCTCTACAAGGCAGAGTCGAAGTTCTGTTTTGTTAAAAATAATGACATTTTAGTCTGGGTGAGTTCTCTCTCACTACAAGTTCTAAAATGTGCTTTCTTAAGGGGCCACTGGTGTTCAGGATAGCATTTCTTTCCTGACTTCTGTTTCTACCAATCTCTTTCTCTCAAACCTCATCCTTCCTGATAAGACCAGAAAGTGGTAGCTCTACCAGTAGAAGTCAGGACCTCATTTCAGAAAAATGTCAGCACCGTTTGCTCCAGAGGCCTCATCATGGCAAAATAGCTCACATAGTCCCTGGATTCATTGATCCTAAATTTCTTCTGTGTAGAGATGCTTACCTGGGACAAGGATCGTGTCACCAGTAGGGTACTGTGTGCTCCTTCTAGACCTCCTTTGTAAGCTTTTCTTCCTGACCCTTCAATGCTAGTGTTCCTTAAGATTCTTCAAGAAGCTTTCAAGCTATTCTCTTCCCAAATGATCTGGACTGTTCCATAGCCTCAGTTAACATTCACTGATGGTGCTTTATGGAAGTCCAGACCCATTTATCCAACTGCCCTTAGGATCTGCCCTGTCCAGTATTGTAGTCACTTACCACAGGTGGCCACTGAACACGTGAAATGTGGCTCATCCAAACGGAGATGTGCTGGAAGTGCAAATTATGCATCTTGTCTCTAAGACTTTGTATGAAAAAAAGGATGTAAAATAGCTCAATGATTTGTTTATATTGATCATCTTGAAATGATAAGATTTTGAATATATTGGGTTAAATATATTATTAAATTAATTTTATTTGTTTCTTTTACATTTTTTAATATGGCTATGATAAAATTTAAGGTTCTATCTGTGGCTTGCATTTATGGCTTGCATTGTATTTCCATTAAGTGGTAGTGCTTTCAATATTTCTGTTAGAGTATTCAGCAGCCATCTCAAACACAACCTGTCAAAACCAAACTTAAGGTCTTTATTCCATGGACCTATTGGGTGTTAAGAATCTCTGGGTGTTCAGACAAATGATGCAATTACCTGAACCAGAAATGGGAGTTATCCTTGACTCATCTGCTCACAGAAATCACCTACCATGTCCAGTCCATTTCATCTCCTAAAAAAAAAATCCCTTTTGAGTTTTACTACTTCTGTCCTTCCCAACTTCTCTAGTCCAAATTAACACTCAGATGCCACCTGTTTAACTGCAGCGGCCACTTAGCTTGCCACCTTGCTGGGATCCTGTCCTTAAACTTGTGAGTCTTTGTAGATCAGATCTGGTCCTGCCATCCACACATTCCCTTGCTGAGGCTTCATCAGGGCCTTCCCAGTGCCTCCCAGTGAAAGCCTACCATTTTTAACGTCTCAAGGGCACTTCATGACCTACTCCTTTTTGTGGTATACTTCTAGGATCCTTTCTCAATGCTCTGCCCTCCTTTCCCTAAATTTTAAGCTTCAGCCACACTCAACTTCTTTGTGTTTTTTGATCCAAAAGGTTCAGCTTCCATGAACTCAGCATGAAGGTAGTTTACTCTGGTGAGCTTCCCTGAGCTTTCTGCACAGCATTGTATCCCTGCTGTGTGCTGGCTGTCTGTACTTTCTCTAATCAATACTCACACTCCTACATAGCTTGTAAATCACCCCTCCCTTCTCATTCATGGTAAGTAGGACAAGGACAGTGGGATTTGTTTGCTTCTATTATGGTACCCAATACCACGTTGAACATAAAGTGACTCAATAAAATTAGTATTGAATACATAAATATCATTTAAGAAATTGTGGACTCCCCCAAATCTTCCTCTCATGTTCTTATTGTCCATTTCTCTCTTAGGACCTATTTATGAGGAGTCCACAGCACTTAACTTTTCTTTAGAAGATCCAGGATTAAAATACTATCCTGTCGTTATTTCTAAAATTCCTAGAAACATCAAATACTTAAGAATATCCTTTCATAATGTCTTCTGGGCTTTTGCTTGCCTGGGGCTGTCAGTTGATCAGACAATTTATTTTAACAGCTGATTTCTTCTCAACCCCGCCCCTACCCCACCCCTACTGAAATAGCAGTTTGCATACATTTGCAAGCATTTTCTTTTCCTGGTGGTATAGATGCACAGAATTGTGATGGGGAGAATGAGAACCAACTTTCACAATTACCATCTGGGAATTATTTGTTTTTTTGGTTTAGAGCACTCTACAGCTCTTTCAGTTGATACAGATTTATTCAAATATCAGTAAATCAAGCCTTGATCTGTCTTCCAATTATGTACTGAACCGAATGTGGGGGAAATTAAAAGAGTTTACAAGATGTTGTAGGTTGGCCAACCAGTCGTTCTGAGTTTTAATAGGAAGTACATAAAAGAAAGTCTGGCTATATGCATATGTTTGAAATTATTTTTCAAAGGCTGAAGAATAAAGAAGTAATTAAGAATCATTTGTGGGTATAAATCATAAACCACCCTCCCTCCGCCACTTCCTAGGTATGTTCCTGGACAAGTTACTTCACCTCTTTCTGCTTCAGTTCTCAAGACAGTAAAAAGAGCAAAATGTTACTTCACTCACGGGGTCGTTGTCGGGCACGAAGTAAGTGCTCAGTAAATGTTGTCTTTCGAAAGCCTCTACATTTATGATTGATAAAACAACATATAAAGTTACTACTAATAGAATAAAATATAGATAATTATGTTTCTGAGAAACAAATGCCTGGCAAGGGAATTAAGTTTGTTCAAATGAAACTTAATCCAATTCTTGAAAGACAGGGAACACTTTCCAATAGTCACGAGACATCACACTGATCCAGAAACCTCCCAGAAAGTCGTGGAATCTGGAGTCTTTCCAGACACAGTTTTTGATTCACTCATGCCCCCAATGCTTTCTGTTTCTTCCTTCCTATTTCTCCTAGAAAAGGTTAATGTTGTTGTTGATCACCTTGATTCTTAGATCTTGCTTAATATCCTCTCCTGTAGAGCTTACATTCAGTGTTTACCTATGGAACTGCTCTTAATGTGTCAGTATTCAGAGTACGAGGCACCCCCTGCCTCTTGAATGTAAAAGTAAAGAAGAGTTCAAATGGAAATTGTGGCCTAGCTTTTCCTCTAACAATCGCCTAACTCTCTTCCTAGGGATAAATAGGCATAGCATCACTAATGGTATCTTTTCAGTTCTCAAAAAAATAAAAAACATGTGAGACAGGGAAATTCCAAGAAGTTTTATCCTCTCTAGGCAGCAGAGGTTACAGAAGTAAAATAGAAGAAGAGCTAAACCTAAAAACGGAGCCCAAACCAAGGAATAGCATCAATAATACTCCACGGTTATTAAATTTCATGAATAATAAAGGGGCCCAGGGGTGTGCTGGTACCTGTTTTACGACTAGAATAAAAAGCCTGATTTATAGCGTTTGCCTAATTCCTTGGTGGAAATACTCTCACATGACTGGGCTAAGGCTAACATCATGATGTCACTGAACATGGAGTTGGGAAGAAGGGCTGGTGTCGGTCAGTCCTACCGTACCAAGTGTGCATAGGGATAAAAGGGAGAGTGGGCTTTGTAACTACCTGCCTGCATGGAATTGTTTTTCAATATTCCTGACAAGTAGTTGTCTACCTTGCAGTTGTGTAGCTCTAAGGGTAGTATTCTCATGTTCTGAGATAGCCATACCAACTTCATCCCACAGATTAAGCTAGAGATGCAATAGAATCTAAAGTATGGGTAGATAGAGTATAGATAGCTACTGCTTCTCTTCAAGGATGAAGGTATAACAGGCAAGAATTTTTGTCAAGTATGTTGCAAAAACTGTAAATACTATGTCTGAGGAGATGCTAGGCTGATTTGGGGACTTAACAATCATTATTGCTTTAGCTGACTCTGAGAAGAGATAAACAGAAATATACATCAGCAAAGTCATGGAGAATGACTTTGAATCCTCCATCATGGAGGACCCATGATGTCAGGATATACCTACCAGAAATGCAAGGATTATTATTTTTCTGTTGAAGCGTAGTTGATTTACAATATCGGGCCAGTCTCTGCTGTATAGCAAGGTGACTCAGTTATATACATATATATGTTTTTTGTAAACATTCTTTTCCATTGTGGTTTACCACGGGATAGTGAATATACTTCCCTGTGCTCTACATTAGGACCTTGTTGTTTATCCGTTTTAAATGTAATAGCTTACATCTACCAACTTCACGCTTTCAGTCCATCTGTTTTCCTTCTACTCCCTTGGCAACCACACGTCTGATCTCTACATCTACGAATCTATTTCTGTTTTATGCTATGCTATGCTAAGTCACTTCAGTCGTGTCCGACCCTGTGCGACCCCATAGACAGCAGCCCACCAGGCTCCCCCGTCCCTGGGATTCTCCAGGCAAGAACACTGGAGTGGGTTGCCATTTCCTTCATTTGAGCCATATTTTAGATTCCACATTTAAGTGATATCATACAGTATTTTTCTTCCTCTTTCTTAGTTTACTTAGTATGATAATCTCTAGCTGTATCCATGTTGCTGCAAATGGTATTATTTCATTCCTTTTTATGGCCAAGTAATATTCCACTGGCCATAAAAATCATTTTTATCCACTCATCTGTCAATGGGCATTCAGTTTGCTTCCATGTCTTGGCTATTGTGAACAGTGCTGCTATGAACAGAGGGGTGCATGTATCTTTTTGAATTATAGTTTTGTCCAGACATATGCCCAGCAGTGGGATTGCTGGATCATATGATAATTCTGTGTTTAGTTTTCTAAGGAACCTCCGAGCTGTTTTACACAGTAGCTGCACCAGCTTACATTCCCACTAACAGTGTGTGGGTGAAGTGAAAGTGAAAGTGTGAGTTGTTCAGTCCTGTCTGACTCTTTGTGACCCTATGGAATGTAGCCTGCCAGGCTCCTCTGTCCATGGAATTCTCCAGGCAACTATACTGGAGTGGGTAGCCATTCCCTTCTCCAGGGGATCTTCCCAACCAAGGGATCAAACCCGGGTCTCCTGCAGTGCAGGCAAATTCTTTACCATCTGAGCCACCAGGGAAGCCCTAACAGTGTAGAAGGGGTCCCTAGAAATGCAAGATTATTAAATCGCATGGCTTGCATCCCTGGACTTGTTCTATTTTTTATGTGAATTTAAGGATTGTTACAAGTTTGGGGCAAAGACTGAGGGTTATGATTTCTTTTCCCTTTTTAGGTTTCTTACTCAGAAGGAGAAATATTTGTTTCTCCGTCAATAAGAGTGTATACAGAAAACTTCTTATTGATACACATCAGATAGTACTGGGTGATGGCAGATAGGTAGATAGAATAGTCATCTTCTGACAAAGGCTTCTTTTTTTCTTTTTGTTAAAAATGTGTTTGTTATTGTTATTTACCAATGGGGAGAGGCAGTTTATTTATAAGCCACAAAAGCAAGGGGATAGCACAGTTAGTTAGCAATCTGTGTAAGATGGGCTACTTATGCAAAAATAAGACTCTTCAAAACAAAAGACGTGGAGAGCCTCTGACAAGAACTTCTTAGGAGTCCAGTGTATTTTAAAGATGCTAGAGAAAAATAATAGGAGAAGGCAATGGCACCCCACTCCAGTACTATTACCTGGAAAATCCCATGGACAGAAGAGCCTGGCTGCAGTCCATGGGGTCGCAAAGAGTGGGACACGACTGAACGACTTCCCTTTCACTTTTCACTTTCATGCATTGGAGGAGGAAATGGCAACCCACTCCAGTGTTCTTGCTTGGAGAATCCCAGGGACGGAGAGTAGTGGAAAGGGTCGCATGGTGGGCTGGTGGGCTGCCTGGTGGGCTGCCGTCTATGGGGTCACACAGAGTCGGACACGATTGAAATGATTTAGCAGTAGCAGAGAAAAATAAAGCCACAAAAATCTGTTGGCTGTGCTCAACATTTTGATTTTGTCTTATTTGTGCAGTAAAAGATGAGAGTAACATCAGCAAGCATGAATATCCAGGCGATGCCGACAGCACCATTTGGGGCTAGTTATTATGATGTGTTGGCTTAGGAGATGCAAAATTATAAAGGGTTTACTTCACAATTGTTCCAAAGAGAGGGCATTTAGAGCTCAGTGAAGTGTTTGTCTTAATACACAGAGATTAAGTGTAAGCCAATGGTAAACACAAACCGGGGAGTTAATATTTGTTCTCATTGGTGTTGTTGATTACCTAACAAATCCTCTGTGGGCAGTATACACTCAACAGTTCCACATAGTATCTGGGCACTAAATTACAGAACTGTTGATGCAACGAGTATTGTGACTTGGGACTTTGGTTGGGGAGTTTATCAAGTGATAAACTTGATATTTATCAAGTGATAAACTGTTATATTTCTAAAGGAAGATGTCCCTGAATTAAAAACAGCCTTGGTGATTTAAAAAAAAAAAAAATGCTCCCTCATAGAAAAGGAAAATCTTGTAGTTTTCTTGTCTTTTTGATTGTATCCAGGAGCTGTTGTTGACACCAAGGTAAGGGTTAACATTTCAAATGGACTGGTTGCCTCCTGATTTCTTGCACATAAAACCACGCGAAGTTCGGGGAGAGACTTCTTCCCCTAGTAATGAAGCTCTCTGCTGCTAATGGCCCATGCAGACTCCCTTGGCTCCTCCAAATTAGAAGTACTTCAGTGTGCTCCTTTGCTTCATTAACAGTAAAGAGAGGGAGATTGGTGGCTATTTAGGGCACGGGGAAATTAGTGGCTATTTAGGGCAAGAGAAAATTGTCGTAATTATGGTTGGTAAATTCTCTTCATGGTATTCTTCTATTCTGAATGTTCTTTGGGTGCTTTTCAGAAGAGCCCACCACTGGCACCGCTGGCATTTGGCCTAGAAGGACGGGAGCTGATTTGACTACGAATTTTTGGCCCTCAGGGTGACAGTCAACACAAGGCGTTTTGCCTCCTCGAAGACTGGTCTTTGTCATTCGGGTTTGGTTTTCAGAATGCACATGCGACCCTTTCCACTACCAACTGTGACAAAGGAGTATTTGATAACCTCCATCTCTACTTGTATCGCTCTAAAGAAAGCTCATGCCATCCACAAATGCCTGTGAAATTGTGTCCCATATGAACCTCTGATGATATAGATGGGGCAGCTTGGTAGAATCCGAGCAGTGTATGAAGAAGGAGGAGGAAAGAATGATTTAGGATCACAATGTGCTATGGTTGGTTCTCCAGTTGATCAAGGAGTTAGCATCAGTTTGGATACTGGTTGGAAAAATCAGTTTGGATACTGGTTGGAAGAATCAGTTTGGATACTGGTTGGAAGAAGGGGATCAAAAAGAAACTACAGAAGTCCTAAAGATAAGTAGAACTGAACTGATGTTAGCATTTGAAAATAGGGTCATGTGTATAGGGGTCTTTAGAAACTGGGGAGTATGGCCTGAAAATGACTCCTTCAGTAATTGCTATTACGATCTGTAGTAATGGAATCTGGATAAATTAGATCCTAAAACTGATTTGTAAATGTCATACTGATAGAAAATTAAGAAATAATTAAGTCTCATCAAAGTGACCAGGGGGATTCCTGAGGCCTCACTGCTGGAATGAAGTATTTCTGGACATAAACATGATGTCTTAAGAGAAGAATGACAAAATATGGGTTGGTAAGGCAAAGACAGTGACAAAATATAGACCAGAGGAATTAAATGGGAACAGATGGATGCATTTGAACAAATAGAATTCTTTTGTTCTATAGTTAAAAATAAAACCAGGACTCTAATCTAAAAATAGTTTAACTGAGAACACTCCACTTGGATAGAAGAAATCTAAGTTCATAAGGAAATCTTCGCATTTTCCTAAGCCAGGCCCATTGTTAGTGCAGTTGCTTACATGTGTGCAGAGGAGGTTTTCTGACCACTCAGTTCAGTTCAGTCGGTCAGTCATGTCCGACTCTTTGCTACCCCGTGGACTGCAGCATGCTGGGCTTCCCTGTCCATCATAACTCTTGCAGCTTGCTCAAACTCATGTCCATCAAGGCAGTTGATGCCATCCAACCATCTAATCCTCTGTCATCCCCTTCTCCTCCTGCCTTCAATCTTTCCCAGCATCAGGGTCTTCTCCAATAAGTCAGTTCCTCGCATCAGGTGGCCAAAGTATTGGAGTTTCAGCTTCAGCATCAGTCCTTCCAATGACTATTCAGGACTGATTTCCTTTAGGATGGACTGGTTGGATCTCCTTTTAGTCCAGGGGACTCTCAAGAGTCTTCTCCAACACCAGAGTTCAAAAGCATCAATTCTTCGGTGCTCAGCTTTCTTTATAGTCCAACTCTCCCAAAGAAAGACAATGCCAAAGAAGTTCAAACTACTGCACAACCGCACTTATCTCACACGCTAGCAAAGTAATGCTCAAAATTCTCCAAGTGAGGCTTCAACAGTATGTGAACTGTGAAATTCCAGGTGTTCAAGCTGGATTGAGAAAATGCAGGGGAACCAGAGATCAAATTGCCAACATCCGTTGGATCATTGAGAAAGCAAGAGAGTTCAAGAAAAACATCTACTTCTGCTTTATTGACTATGCCAAAGCCTTTGACTGTGTGGATCATGACAAACTGTGGAAAATTCTTAAGGAGATAGAACTACCAGACCACCTCACCTGCCTCCTGAGAAATCTGTATGCAGGTCAAGAAGCAACAGTTAGAACTGGACATGGAAAAACAGACTGGTTCCAAATTGGGAAAGGAATACATCAAAGTTGTAAATTGTCACCCTGCTTATTTAACTTATATGCAGAGTACATCATGTGAAATGCCAGGCTGGATGAAGCACAAGCTGGAATCAAGATTGCTGGGAGAAATATCAATAACCTCAGATTTTCAGATGACACTACCCTTATGGCAGAAAGCAAAGAAGAATTAAAGAGTCAGAAAGAGTGTTCTTTCTGATCACTAAAGATAAATGTTCAAGTCTTCTTGGCAAATATCTTATTGATAATGAGGTTGACTGTATCAAGATCTGATAACTTATCATCAAATGCTTATCTCTTTTGATTAATACATTTACAAGAAGTATTCTAACACTCTTGTTGTTTTCTGGGTAGACTTCCCTGGGACAAAACATCACTGAACAGCCAGCAGCCAAAGTGTTCTAATCTACTTAACACTCATTTATTGATTCAACAAACATTTGTTGAGCACTCACCATGTGAAAGACAGTTTTATTTCTCATTGCAGATTTTAAAATGGAAATTCTGATTTATCAGTGAGTATTTCTTGGAATTTTGTCTTGTGATTCATTTTCCAGAGCCAGTGTCTCTGTGAAAGCTAAAGGGCTGCACTTTCAGAACCTGAGATGCTCGGAATTATTTTCGGACTGTGGGGAAATTCCACCTGATATATTGACCTTGGTACCCATGGTGGCCACCTCATTTGCCTCTTTGGGATTTCAACTTATCTCTTCTTATCACATTTGTTTTACATTTATTTCCCAGAAGCCTGTCTTCATTTATTAAATATATTAGTTGGGCCAAATTGTGCTGGATGATATCCTGGGATGCTGGGACTCATGTCTTCGTAATGATTGAGGGGGGATGGCCAGACAATACAAGGAAGAAAATTAAGCCTTCTCCAACTTGTCTGAAATGAAAATTTAGGAATAAATTTCATACATGGAGAAGGAATTTGAGGATGTGAACTCCCCATAACTGGAAGAAATAACAAGATAAAATCTGGAGGAAATTCCCATAATGGGTTGGATGTTAGAACAAATGATCCCCATATCCACTTTGAGTAGGAATATGAGCCCAGATTTCCATTAGTTCTAATTTAAATCTTGGTATACATGAGGGAAAAAAAGGTCCTTCATACCCCAAACCCAAAGAGAGGAAGAAGCCCCTCCATTTCAAGATTTTTTTTTTCTTTTGACCACACCACATACAGTATCTTAGTTCCCCCATCAGAGATCAAGCTTGCATCCTCTGCAGTGGAAGCACAGTCTTAACCACTGGACCACCAGGGAATTCCCCACCCCAAGATTTCTAAAGGTTCAGTGAATGCTGTGTAGAGACATCTGGGAAACGGTAGTTCATTTATTCCAAATGCCCTGAGTATTCTTTATCCCTTTTTATCTATTAACAGATGAAACAAACACATTTTCTTACAAGAAAGAATGAAAGAAAAGAAAGTGAAGTCGTTCACTTGTGTCCGATTCTGCGACCCCACGGACTATAGTTTACCAGGCTCCTCCGTCCGTGGGATTTTCTAGGCAGGAGTACTGGAGTGGGTTGCCATTTCCTTCTCCAGGGTTTCTTCCCGACTCAGGGATCAAACCTGGGTCTCTCATATTGTAGGCAAATGCTTTACCATCTGAACCACCAGGGAAGTTTTACAAGAAATATACATCAATTACTATATCACCAGGGCTAAAGCTCATGAGAGGATGTGAGCGTGTTTTTAAATGACCAAATATCCTGGATAAACCTTGAGACAATAAAATAACTAGACAGAGTGGCAAACCAGGTACATCTGAAGTTCTTTCTTCGATGAGCTATAGGCAGACTTACTGGGCTTGAGATGGTTATTGAATATATCGATTATCACGTTGTTTCACAGCTGCTACAGGAGATACATACTGTTGTCTCCATTTGAAAAAAAGAGAAATGAAAGCTTACAGAGGGTAAGTGAGTCCCCAGAATTCATACACTTAGTTCATGCAGATATAGACTTCCAATTTACACACAGTTAACAATGGTCCCCAAATGTTTAACACGAAAACCAGTCTCCTCTTTATACTGTGCCACTCAACTGTAAATTGACTTTTGATTTGCTCACGCCACCCCTCACTTTGAAAACCCAACATCCTCCTTCATTTCATTTCCTTCTACTGTGAGAATTTAATTATCTGCCTGCAGCAACATGCCACAGTTGAAGATTCTCATGAAAACTAAACCAAAGGGGAAGGACAGTCATATTATGTGTGTGTGTGTTTTTTTTTAACTTTTGCTTTAATTTTTCTGTCACTTTGACTTTCTTTTAGGGTCTAAGCAGGTGGAAAAAATGTATTTATGATCTGGTAAAGACTTAAAAAATCACTTTCTAGGAGAGTTGACTCATTGGAAAAGACTGATGCTGGGAGGGATTGGGGGCAGGAGGAGAAGGGGACGACAGAGGATGAGATGGCTGGATGGCATCACTGACTCGATGGATGTGAGTTTGAGTGAACTCTGGGAGTTGGTGATGGACAGGGAGGCCTGGCGTGCTGCAATTCACGGGGTCGCAAACAGTCGAACATGACTGAGTGACTGAACTGAACTGAACTGAACTGATGGGGAATAAGGTGTAGAAACCCAAAACTTTGTTTCTACCTGTGACGCTCACATAGTACGTTTGCCATCCTCTGTCTCTATTTTCCTCATGGTGAGATACCATTCTTCTAGAAAACTTTTCTGTAAATTGGGAAGTTGGCACCAACTGCTTTGGGGAGAGCTCCTCCATGCAGTTTTTGTTCGTATTGTTGTTGTTTATTGTTTAGTCGCTAAGTTGTGTCTGACTCTGCAACCCCATGGACTGTAGCCCTCCAGACTCGTCAGTCCGTGAGATTTCCCAGGCAAGAATATGGGAGTGGGTTACCATTTCCTCCTCCAGGGAATCTTCCCAACCCAGGGTTTGAACCCGCATCTTCTACATTGCAGGCAGATTCTTTACCACTGAATCACCAAGGAAGCTTTTGCTCGTATAACAAATATGGTTTGGGTACCCATCTTGTGCAGAGTCCGATGCCAGGGGGCAGGATACAGAAAAGAGGAAATGTCTCTAACTTCAGGATGTCGCGGTCTTTGTTAACAAGCAAAACTGCAAATCCCTCTGGCACTGAGTGATCATGTAAGGCCACGAGAGAGGTCTCAGGGTCCTCTTTGTTCTGGGGAAGCTACTGAGGCCATTGCTGCTGGGCAGTTGGAGGTGGACTCTGTGAGTCCAGGCACATCAGGCTCTGGGCGTCAGCCACTACTCCCCAGAGAGATAACTAATAACTATATAGTGTGTGTTCTGCTGCTGATAAACCTGGGCCATGGCAATATTCTGACCATGGACATTTCTCTGTTAAAATAATCGTATCTAGTCCTGGCCTGTATGAACTCATTAGAGTGGCATTGATTAGTGGCCTAAGATCTGAGTGTTACAGGCCACTGCAGATCTGAGTGGAGCACACATGATCCAACAGCACTCTCCCACTGGGCATTTTGACCCATGGTGTGACTTCTAAAACCTCCATAAGCACTGGGGAGACATAATGGAGAAAATGGGAGATGGCTTACAGCTGATGGGAGAGGAGTGCCTTAGATCCAGGATGGACAAAAGCTTACCACCCACTTTTTTCTTTTAAATCTCCCTAGAGCCAGTGCCCTGAAAGTTTCTCAAGATTTAACCATAACGGACAGCAGAAACAAGACAACCACTGTCAGTTATGTGCATGACACTCTGTCTAACCCTTATGGCTGGATGGCCCTGCTCTTGGATCAAGAGACCTACTCCCTGCGATTCGAGAGCCCTTGGACTAGCAGCGCTCTGCAGGTAACCCTGACATCCACTCGCTGGTAGATTCCTTTCCCCAGGGGTTCCCAACTTTCCTTCTGTGACATAATAGTCTGCAGGTATTAGCCTCTTCTGGTGCTGATCAAGCAAACTGCAGCAGAATTTTTGCCAGATGAATGTAACCTGAATTTGAGATATGATTTTTTTTTTTTTAACTTGAAACTTGTAGAATCTGTTTAAACCTCACTTTGAACACAATATGATTCTGCCTGAAAATTTAACTTTATTAATACACTGACAAATAGCTTCTAAGCATCCTATAGATATGCAGTCCTATGTTACAGGTTAAGAACCAACCTACCCCAGGGAAGTGTTTCATAGCCAAAAGGAAATATCTTCCCAAGGCATTTTTACATTACACACTGCCACCTTGTGGTCAAAGAGTAACTTGCAATGAAGGTCTGTCCTTTCCATTGTTAGGTTGAAGGAGTCAGATGGTTAGGGGAGGGATGGTAGGAATAACCATGTGGAAAATGGGTGCATTTTCCAAATAGCCCACTGGATTCCCTCAAGCTCCTTTTCTTCCTTTTAAGCACATTTCTTTCTTTCAGTCTCATCACACACACTTTCTTCCTAACGGTCATGAGATTAGTTCTTAGGGAGCTGGAGGCAGGCGTGCCATTTGTTGTTCAGTCGCTCAGTCAAGTCCAACTCTTTGTGACCCCTTCGAATGCAGCACACCAGGCTTCCCTGTCCTTCAATATCTTCCGGAGTTTGCTCAAACTCATGTGCATTGAATCAATAATGCCATTCAACTATCTCACCCTCTGTTGCCCCCTTCTCCTGCCCTCAATATTTCAAAGTAGAATCTTTATGATACCTTCACCAGGGCTCTCAGGAAGGGTGCCCACCTCTCTCTCCTTCCCTTGAGGTTCCCATGAGAACATTCTGGAGAGGTGAAGGCAGTAGAATGGTGACTCTGGAGGTGGACACCTGGGTTTCTGTCCCAGATCAGCACTCGCCTACGTCATGATGTGGGAAAATTTACTGAACCTCCACCTGCCTCAAGTGTCCTCCTCTATAAAATGGGGACAGCACTAGTAACAGTTCCCAGGGCCTTTCAAGGATTGAATACCTGGATAGGAATGATACCTGAGCACGTGGCGAATGCTCAGCCATGTTAGCCGTTACTATTATAAATGAATGGCACTCCTGCCAATGCCTGCTATTTGAATCTTGGGGAAAACTGGGTGGGAATTCTAGACGTGGCTCTGTCTCTTCCCACTGGTTAACCTGAGACAAATTACTTCGCTCATCTGAACTTTGGTTTTCTCCTCTAGATTGTTAAACAAGAAGAGGGCTTCTCTGGTGGCTTAGATGGTAAGGAAAGTGAAAGTGAAGTCACTCAGTCATGTCTGACTGTTTGCGACCCCATGGACTGTAGCTCACCAGGCTTCTCTGTCCACGGAGTTTTTAAGATGGTAAAGAATCTGCCTGCAGTGCAGGAGACCTGGGGTCAATATCTGGGTTAGGAGATCCCCTGGAGAAAGGAATGGCAACCCACTCCAGTAATCTTGCCTGGAGAATTCCTTGGACAGAGGAGCCTGGTGGGCTATACTCCATGACCAACAAAGAGTTGGTCACAAAGATTGAATGA
Organism: Bos javanicus; assembly: GCF_032452875.1. Classification (NCBI taxonomy): domain Eukaryota; kingdom Metazoa; phylum Chordata; class Mammalia; order Artiodactyla; family Bovidae; genus Bos; species Bos javanicus. The sequence continues at coordinate 24,043,052 of NC_083890.1, read as the reverse complement.
TTAACACACACACACACAAGAAGAACCTTACAGCTTTCAGTCCTCACATTGTATGATTTTTGTAGCTCTAGTTATGAGATTATTGTGCAGTAAATTTAAGTAAACCCATTTCCCACAAGAAAAGTACCCGGTGTGAATGGTCCTGTTTCTAAACTACTCCATCCTGTTCTTTGTAACTCTTTTATTGGCAAGAGTTTTCCTTTCTAAAAGAGCACTTTTGTACTTTTCTCTCACTTCAAGTACTCAGCAACATTTGACAACTTTGCTCCTGGAAATTACCTGTTGCTGGTGCACACAGACGTGTGGGTTTACCCTGACATCCTCATAAAGTGTGGGAGTCATGTGGGGCGGTCCCTCTCATCTCTTCCATCGCCTGGCCAGGACCAAGGCTGTGACTGGTTCTTCGACAGTCAGTTGAGACAACTCACCTATCTGGGTAAGTATGACTGAATGAGCATGTGGAGTGCATGTAGTCAGAAACCACTCTTCCTTTTGGAATTTCATTGGTGCTGCGAAGTGATGAAGAACTGAAAGGAACACCTGTGTGCTGTGATTAGGTGATTGTGCTCCGAAATCAGACTGCCTGTGTTTAAATCCCAGCTTCAGCACCTGCTAGCTATGAGACACTGAGCAGGTATTCTTTCTAAGCCTCAGTCTCCTCCTCTGTAAAATGGAATAATAAAAGGGCCTACATGAAGAACAGGAAATTAAGTAAAGGATAAGATGTAAAATTCTTTAAAACAGTGTCTGATCCAGAGTGAGTGCTTAATAACCTGTGATCGCTATTCACATTTTTCCTTCATGTTAAGCATTGTATTTGTAGAAAGGTCAACTGCACATGTAAAGACAGGGTGGCTGGCTGCCATCACAGGGACAGGGGACAGCAAAGAGTGCAAGGTGACAGAGAGGCAGGATGAAGAACGTAGTCAGTGTGGAAGGTGAGAAGCTTTGGAAGGCAATCTGAGGACAGGAAGATGAGATGTACAGAGTGCTGAGGACAGGGGGATGGGCTGCCTCATCCTGTGTCAGATGCAGCATCAGGGTGCAGGATCCAGGGGCCTTGTTTCGTGGAACCAGAAACCCTACTGTGACTGCTCAGTAACAGGGGCCGGCAGGATTTCCTTACTTTCTTATTGTGCCTGTTTCACGGAAGCCGCGTATGTGACTCAGGGCCATAGATTTCTTTTGACTTCCTGGAGCTCATCTCTTATTGCCTTTCCATATTGTTTCACTGATCACTCTGAGTGCCATGATGTCTACTTATGCTAACCTTAGCTCAGTGGTCTGTAGGAAGGAGAATCTGAAAAAATGAGTCTCTAGAATGACAATTTTGTTACAAATTAGTCTTCATAGATCTTGGTCTAATTCAGGACCATGTCAAGCATGGGAAGACCCAGCCTCTGCCATGAGCCAGACTTGGCCCTAAAGGCTTAGAGAGCTGGTAGGTGTCCCAAGTTCCACGTCTCCATCACTCGTGCCTAGCCATAGGTCGGCTGAGTCGGATCACACTTGGGCCCTGGTACTCTTACATTTTCATAGCACGAGAGAAGAGAGGAGGGTGTTTCCCGGGTTCTTAAAAGTGTTTGCCAAGTGGATTGCTGCATATTTCATTTGCACTGAAATGTACCATCCAGATTTTATTTTGGATTTGATCCATCTATAAATGTAACCTCAAACTATAAAACTTCAAGATGGACAGAGATGCCTGACACCATTTTACCACTAAAGTCAAATACAACCATTAAGTAAGAGCAAATAGTTGCTGTTAACTTTAACTGTGGCTATTCATTTCATGTATATTTTGAAACAAAATTTTAATTTCAAATTGCTCTTATTTTAAACCTTAACATGTTTCTGAGGAGCCTGTCTTGTTCATTGATGGGATTTTGTTCACGAATTGCACTCTAGTTTGAACAGTCAAAAAAAGCAAGCATGATAAAGGAACATTTGTGGCATAGAGAACAAAAAAATCAAGTCATGCAGTTACAGATTTTTCTTCCTCTTTGATGGCATTATTTATTGAATTAATAGCAAGTTATACTATTGTGCTGTATTTATACATATGTTCTAAATGCACGTCTGTATAAGTGTGTCTGTATTTATATGTATATTTGTATGTACATATAGAGGATGTAGGTGAATATTTCAATATAAGCCATTTTTGTTAGGCAGATGGCTTTTATTAATTAAAGAGTCTTTGTATCAGAATCCTTTAGTATCTCCACTTTTGAACAATGTGAGTTGGTCAAGGAACAGGAAGTCACCGGGGGTTGATGGAATGTTTAATAAAGTTAGGGACCCTTGTTCCTTGGAGAGGATTTCCAGGACTCCAGGTCGTGACTTTCCTGGTCATTTGTGCCTTTGAGTGCGTGGAGTACATAGGTGACGAGAGCCAGTCCTGTTCCCATTCCCGGGCTGGCACAGTGAGGACGTGAGGGTTCGGGAGGAACCAAGGTTCACAAACAGGTCCCCCATGGTGGTGGCCCGTGCAGCGATATTGGGTTGTGTATGATGGGCTGTGACTTTGTATACCCTCTGTGTAAAGTGTGCACCACCACCGTGAAGTTGATGAGGAGGCGACCATGTTTTCCATAGACCAACCCCACTACGGCAGTGACATAGTTGTAGCTGACGCCTCACAAAGGCTCAATGCAGTAGTTCCAGTTACATATTGATTAGCTTGTTGTGAAAGTCACTCAGTCGTGTCCGACTCTTTGCGACCCTATGGACGATACAGTCCATGGAATTCTCCAGGCCAGAATACTGGAGTGGGTAGCTGTTCCCTTCTCCAGGGGATCTTCCCAACCCTGGGATGGAACCCAGGTCTCAGATTCTTTACCAGCTGAACCACCAGGGAAGCCCTGATGAGCTTGTTACTTTCGCCTAATTGTTTTTTGGGCTGTGCGACTTTATAAGTCTGTGACGGGGTAACTTACATAAAGTACATTTAATCTAAGAAGAAAAGAGAAGACTTCACAGTCAAAGTAGACATATTTCTGGAATTAAAAAAAAAAAGAAAAAAAAAACTCAAAGCATTGTGTGTACAGAAAGTTCATTTTATTGTAAGGGAGCTGCTTGACCTCCTCCAGGTCCACTGAGCTTCCTGTCAGACTCTGGGGGGTGGGCGTCGGGGAGACATTGCTCTTTTACCCGCCGGCCTTCAGTTCGGAATCCTGCTCCACTGATGTTTGGCTGGCCTTCACTCATTCCTTGACCACTTCTAAGTGGCCCTTCTTTTGTATTGTTTCTTCATAACCCTACCACATCCTCCTCGGAGAGGAAGTTTTAAAAAAATCCCAATTATCTTCATTTCCTCCATTTGGCTCCTTGGTGTATGATTTAAGATGCCTGACTCCTTTCCAACCCAGCGAGATTGGCAGAGGGTGGAACCCAGGCATTCTGGCTCCTGTCTGTGCCTCTCCACTAGGGTGTGCTGCCCACTCAATAATCGTGGACCCCTGACCAGCCAGGCTGGGGGGTGCCCGGCAGGTTTCCGGGGGAACGCTTCTCACTGATCCCCAGTGACAAAGAAAAAAATCCCGCACATACAATATTCTTTGACCCTTCCTTTTTTCTTCTTTACCAAGGCAAGTTTTGCCTTTGTTCGGCAAACGTCTTTACAGAAAGCAGCTTCTTTGGAAAGCTCACGGCCAGAGTTTGGGGCTTCGGGCTTTAATCAGTGGCTGGCTGGTTATTTTACCTGGGGCATGGAATTATAAATGTTCGCTTCCTCTGTGGCTACATCCATACAATGAGGTTAAGCTTACTTATCTATTGGAATTGTGGTACAAAACACCCAACCTCTTCAAGTGTGATTAGCATGCGTTGTTACTTCACTATACACTTTCTCAGTAGATGATTTCTCTAAAACGGTTCTTTCTTCCCCCACCTCCGCCCCCACCCTGAAGATGAACAACCTCAGGTGCCTTGAACTCAGCGTACCTGTCATAACTTGTCTGCAAGAGTCTCATTCTATTTTCCTTGACTAGCTTTTGTAAGATAACAGATTCATGATAACATGACATGGATGATATATGGGTCCCCTGATTGAAACTTAATACCACTTAAGCAATTGTTACCCACAGACTAAGATAACCTCGCTCATTTAAAAACATCTCTCTTAAGGAGATTGGTTCAGGTTGCCTTTCTAATGCCCCTGAGATTTCTGCCCAATGAACCGCTTAAACACAGACCACGAGTGAAGTCCTTGCGTGCTATAGTTTGTGTGAGGGTCCCGGAGGGGCAATATTTGCTAGAATAAACTGTTATGAATGGCAGTCACGAACTGTCACTTCTGCGCCATGCTTGTGACAGGTTTGACTGTAAAACAAGAGTTCCTTTATATTTTCAAAGTCGGAGTCAAATCCAGAGAACCCCTTTTTCAGTTTCCGCTCTTGGATTCACCAGCACTCCCATCTCTGCCTTACGCATGCAGTCAGATTCCCACTGCCTCTGTCCCTGCAGTTTTTTTTTTTTTCCCCAGGAATGTTTCAGTTCATGGTGAACTATTTTTATTTTTTAGTTACATTAACGCTATGAAATAATTAGTCAGCTAATTAATCTGGTGTACAAGCTTTGTAGGATTCTTCAGCTGTCAGTCAGGCCCAGGCCCGAGGCCTACATCTAGTCTCAGCACTCTCGCCCATGTGATTCCCGTTGCCATGGCTACTGGGTACATCTGCTGACACCCTACTCTCTATTTATTGCTTAATTAAGAATTTCACGCTCAGCCCTTATCTGCCTCTAAGAACAAGCGCACACTGTTAAGAAATTCCGAATTTAGGCCTGGGCACAAGGAAAGCCTTTCTTGCGGGGCTTGGCTGGACTGGAGCCTCCCTAACGATCTTCTCAGCATCCCAGCCGCCACCCTTCAATCAAAAATCATTAAATGGGGCAGAGATAATGAGCATGTAGCGTATCAAAGAAGGATGTTTGCTTGGCCCAAAGGAGGAAAAGCTGCTAGGCCCCATGCTCTGCTCCACTTCAAAGGCAGAGGAGACCCCTTGTCACTGGGGCCTGATAAAGCCTCATTTGTTCTGGGCTTGACTTATGCAAAAGGTCTGGTATGTCAGAGTCCCATCTCACAGACGTGGGATTCCCTCCCCCGGCACCACTTCTTGCCTCCACCTCCAACGGCCCCCTCCCTGGCCTTCCGCACACGCTCGTGTGTCAGCTCTTAGGCAGCTGGGCCCCCCAAAGCATCAGGCGGAGCGTGTAATCACTGACTCCACGCTGACAATGGCCACTTGTAGGGGGGTGGCCAGGAGGAGGTCTTCATCACAATAGGAACACAATTATTGCAGCTGCTAGGGAGGGCTATGCTTCTTCCTGTAGAAATAGAATAGGACTTGCCCCAAACAGGAGGACAAGGTTGGGGGGAAGTGGTGGGGGTGGAGGGGGTGGAGAAAACAATCCTGAGTTGATTATTCATATTCTGACTCTTGGAAGCCTGATGCAGAACCAGTGGGGTCCCAGCAGCTGTTCCCGCACCGTCCTCTTCTAATAATCGTGCATTCTGTCTGAGGTCAACTTACTTTTGACCCCGTCCTTTTTATACAGGGACGAGGCTCTTTAGGGCAAACTGTTGGGTTGTGGCAGGGTGCATTAAACACTCACAGCCCCTTCCCCTTGCTCTATCCCCCGCCCAACCAGCAGCCGGTGATAAATTCATATCAGATGCCGAGCTATTCACGCTCGCCCTCCTGAGTTCACACAGCCCCCACTCGCGCAGGGGAGATGCAGCCGAGCTGGGATATTGTGCGAGGTGGCAGCTGAGAAAGTCCGCCTGCTAGGCTCAGAGGCTCCCATGTACCACCTTCTTCTCATCAGACTGAAAAACAGACACGTCTAGCCAGGCTGGCCACTGCTTATTTCCAAATGTCCCACTCACCAGGATAAAGACAGGCTCTTTGGCAAGAATCCGGGGCTGTTGTCCATGAGGGCAAGAGGGCTGTGGATAGAAAGGCAAATGGACTTTATTGTCTGTTCCTATTACTCCAGAGAACTTAAGTCACATCACACTGAAGTCTCAGAAAAGATGCTTTAATTTGAGAGATCCTGAAAATAAGGAGTGTTTTCCCAACTGCCCAGGTTTCTCTCTCCTCAAAGCGCTAAGGTCCTGGGATGGAGCTGACTGCTATCTGGACCCTTCTGTTTCTCAGTGGGTCTAGGAAACCCCATGCAACTCCTCTAGGAGGAATCTTGCCAGAATCTAAGGAGGGAAGACTCAGCTGGCTCCCCAGAGCTCTTGGGGAGGATTCTGTGAGCAGGGCAGAATCATAATCCTTTGAAACTCTGTACCCATTCCCATGTTGAGGCCCTCTGAGGCAATCTATGGCATTCTAGTTAATAAATTAATTTACATTCTTATAGAAAACTCATTCCCCAAAGATCCCCCAAGGATTTTGTACCAGTAATATAGAGAGTTGACTTCAGGGACTTGCATGACAAACCTTTATGGCAAAAATAGAATGGAACAGGAGCTGTGGATGTGAGAAGTGATTTTTGCTTCCCAATTACAAGCAACTTCTCCAAAAGGAGAAGGAAGAAATGGAGAAAAGGAAAGAAAGAAGGAAGGAAGGAAAACCCAGGAGTCAGAATCAGATACTTTTTCTAGGAATCACTCAAGATTAAGGAGCTCATTCTCAGTGATGCTGGTGGCTGGCTTTGGTTCATGCAGGTCACAGGTGGTATAACCAGTATCGTGACTTGGATTTTCTGACTGTTTCAGTACTGTTTCTAGTATATTAGTGTTTTGTTTTGTTTTAATCCAAGCTTATGTTCCTACCCTTGTAAACCAAATCTTCTTTCTTCTATTTGTAGGAAAAACCTATACTTATTAACAATGCTTCTTAAACTTTAAGCATTAGAGTACCACCTTCGTACTTTGTCACATCCTACCTCCCGTACTATTACTTCCTTGATAATTTTCTTAAGTCGACTTCCACACTGTTTTATTTTTAAAGTCCATCTCTTTTTAAGCAATAATATCCATAAAATCATGGGTTTAGTGACCTACTTGCTTTCTCTAAAATATATTAACATCCATAACTATTAAAACTTTTATCCTACTAACATCATCACATTTACTTTATATTTTGGGAGTAGACTTTGACCTTCAAGTTTTTGGTATAAATGATGAAAAGTAAGAATTGTGAATGTAAGGATCTTTTTTTTTTTTTTTAAATTCTGGGTCCCTTTCCTCATTTGCTAAGAACACCTGCCTCTGAGTAAAAATCACATTTTGAGAGTAGGGTACGAAAAAGGTTGTAAACTTCCTTCCATAAGCGCTTTCTAAGTGTGCCTCCTGGGCACACAGCTGGAATGCTTGCTTCCAGGTTCCCTGTCCCCTGCCAGAGGCTCTGGTTCTGTAGATCTGCACAGGGCCCAGGAATCACGCACCTGCTGCGCAAGTGCAGCCAACATTGCTCTGAGTCAGAATAACAATTGTGATTGTTCTCTGAGTTAATTAAGAAGGTATAATTGAGCTAACTCTCAGGACTGTTTAATGTAGATATATTTGTCGACATCTCGATCAAATTCTTTTGCTCTTAAAAAATTACACCCTTTAAAGAATGAATGTTGGGAGTAATAGGAGACTCTTAGAAGGATTTTCATATCCTATTTCTTTGAAGGTCTTGAAAAGATCCTGAGTGATGAGGGCTAAGGTGACTCAGTGGCTGTCTCTGAGAGGCTGGAACCAGACAAGAGTGTGGTCCTGCAAATCAAGTTTTAGCTGCCCAAGAACCAGTTAACAAAAAAGCCTTCTCTGTGGCTGGGTGAAAGAAGTGATTTCTAGGGAGCAAGAATTGAACAGGGAGGGAGAAGCAGAGCAGGAGGGTACAGGAGTTGTGAGAAGTGGTAGAGGCCAACAGGGCAAGTGAAGATGAAAATGCCAAGAGAGGATCAACCCAAGAGCTGGCCCATGAAGATGGTGCTGGAAGTGGGTCCAGGGCCCACAGAGATGGAAAGCAGGCATGAGTTGATAAGACTGGATGGAACTCACAGACACAGAAGTAGTTGCTGTCTTCTGTTCTGTCCACATGCAGATAGAGGGTGACTCATCCTAGATAAAGGTGGGCTGAGGGAGAAGTCCCAGGGTGTGCATAGTAAGTTGCCTACATACAAGCGAATTGAGTTCCATAATTAATGCGTAACTTGTGCATAAGTCCAGCAAAGTTAACCTAGGTACCCAACTAACACAATCAGCTATATAGTAGTGTACTGTAATGGGTTTGTAATACTTTTCACACAATACATAAAAACCGAACAGACCCCCAAATAAAACATTTTTAAACTTGCAGTATAGGACCTTGAAAAGTACAGTAGTACCATACAACAGCTGGCACACAGGGGCTGGCGAGTGAGCAGGCAAGAAGAATTACTGACTGGAGGAGGGGAGGAGGTGGGAGACGGTAGAGCTGAAGGAGGGTCAGCAAGAGGAGACGGAGGGCAAGGAGCAGTTTCAGTGACACCTGACGCCGATGGCCCTGGCTCTGGTTCCTTATTGGAACAAGATGCACTTGCACCTCTTTGAAAGTTTGCAGCTTGAAGGTTTGTATGTAGGGAGACTTACTGTACAATCCTCAGAGGCCAGGTGAGCAGGGGATAGAATGAAGAAGAAAACAGGCGAGGGATCTATTGCTAAGATGCCAGATGGTTTTTCTTTTCAGATAGACAGGTACTCTTCCCCTCCAAAATTCCAAGAGAAAATGGGACCTGCTCTGGGAGAGAATCAATTAATTTTTCTCTTCCCTAGGGCCCTCATGAGGACAGAATTTGCCAGCACAACACATCACTCTGGCAGGCACTAGAATCAGATCTACTTGAGTAATTCCTCTCTCACCGGGAGCCATTTTCTTACACGTTTTTCTCTTTCTCCTGGATGTCTGTGTTTATAGCAAGCTTAGATCATATAGCACTCATCAGAATAATTTGGCCATAATTGACCCAAAGACTTCTTTTCTTTTTGAGGACCAACCAGATATTCTTACAATCTGGGAAGGATCAACAGCAGTGAGTTTCCATTGATAAACAAAGGAGATTAACCGTTCTCATCTTACAAACACAAAATCAGAAATCATAAGCACTGAGAAAACATATGTACAGTATCACAGCTTGTGTTAGGCTCTTAAACTCTCCCTGAGTCAATACCTTTAGTCTCAGATGATTTTTATCCTTCTTTGTATGTACCCAAATTGGAAATGACACTGCATTTATACTGTCTTTTATAGAGTCAAAGCACTTTAGCAAACTTTAGTGGATCTGGTTAAGTTGCTTACAACTTGGAATACTAGGGCTCATCATGATTAGGTGCAGCTGTCAAAAGAGTAAAAGCATTTTTTTTTTGGTTTTGTTAACTGGCTCCTAGAAAAATGAGCATGTCTTAATAACAGTATTGATGATGACTCACATGTATTGTTCATTGAAACCAAGTCCTGTGCTAAGTGTGTTACCTGGATTATCCCATCTTTTCTTCCTGATCACCCTATGATGTAGGTAATAGGATGATTCCCATTTTTAGAAGAAGTGAGTGAGGCTCAGAACTTGTCAGTTACCCATGTAGAGGACCTGGAAGGTCTAGGATTCAAATCCAGGCTGCTGAATTTCACCCACAAGCTTCCTGTTTACTCTCTGTGGTCTCTCTCAGCCTAGAAAGAGTGTTTGGGAAGAAGCAGCCTACTGCATCAGCGCACGTGCTCAGAGGCAGCCTGCAGGGGCCATGTGGTATAGGAAATCAGACTTTTCTCGTTTTTCCTACTTTTGGTGCCTGTGCCGCATTTTCTCTGCTACTGAAACTGCTTCTCTTCTCATGTCTGCGTTGAGGAAGAGGTTGCTCTGAAGGTTGGGGCCATCTGTATACCTGTAGAGGCTGAACAAAGCCAGAATCTGCCCAGCTTGGAAGCCACTGGTACAGAGGTGCAGGCGTGAGAGCTCGCTGCTCCAGGGAGCCTTGGTTTACTAGCAACAGGGCCTGGGTGAGGGCTTTAGTGGACAAAGGAAAGTGAGACAGCCTATCATGAGAGTCAGAGATGTCCAGGGTTCACCTTTTCCGTCTTCTGGGTAATCATCACTGCTGCCTATCAGGACTGTATAGTCAGTGTTAACTTCAGCGCCGGACGCTGCACTGCTGGTGGGATCCTTTACACCCAGGGGATTCTGGATGCATGGATTACTTTCCCTTTACTTCAAATCCCCTCCTCTATGTAGTGGGGAAAATGCTGTTTCTATTCTCCCCTAAGTATAAATATTATATATTTTGGGTTAAATAAATCATTATAAAATTGCTAGAGTCTTTGAAAAAGACTCTTTACATGTGACTTTTTTCACTTTTTTTAACCTCAGGGGCTGTGTCTTAAGGAAGAAGGCACAGATGTACTAAAATTTACAAATGCCTGGAAATTATTAATAAGGATAATTGAAATAGTTTTTATTGAAATCTAGTTGATTTACAATGTTCTGTTAGTTTCTGCTGCACAGCAAAGTGATTCAGTTATACCCACCCCTACACACACATATATTCTTTTTCATATTCTTTTCCACTTTGGCTTATTACAAGATATTGAATATTCCCTGTACTATAAAGTTGGTCCTTGTGTTTATTTATGTATAGTGTTGTGTATCTGCTAATCCCAAACTCCTACTTTGTCCTTCCTCCATCTTTGGCAACTGTTTGTTTGTTTTCTATATCTGTGAGTACAAGGATGATTTTTATAACATCTTTAAATGAGCTAACTTCCCTTTCCAAATGATTCTCGGATTTTTTTTTAAATTTACCTTTCCTAGAGTTTGATTCTATTACAATATTTTATTCCTTTCTCTTGTGCAAGGGTATTTTATTGTTATAGACTTATGCATGTTTTTAGATGTCATTTTGTCATAAATTTGACTTTTCTTTCTGATTGAATAGAATTTTTTTACTACTTTGTCTTTGAGTTCCTTTAAAAGGGTTATTTCCTGCCTCCAATTGTTTAATTTGTTGAAATGGTGAGTTATTAATACATCCTGGCATCCAGAGTAGAGCAGTTTATCTAGATTGGTTAATGAAAGTTAAGATATACATTCCCAGCAATGTCTAGGATCTTAAGGTACAGGAGAAAAATCCCTCTCTCAGAGATTTAGAGACAGACCTTAGGATAGAGGCAGTCCTGAATTCACCACAGTTGATGCACAATAATATTTTCTCATTGAGAGTGACCTTGCTATAAGTATCATAGTTTGGTTTTAGGAGTGCTTTTCAACTTTAGCAAATGCGTATAGATCATTGTGAGTAGAAATGGATATTAGGACATTATAGGAAAAAAAAAAAGAGATGTTGAGCTGGTGTCTTTATTATTAATTATTATTATTAAGTTAGAAAAGTGGGTGAAATGGGCAATTGTATAAAAAAACAATATAAGCAAAGTTTTGGAAGGAATGATGAAGGAGAACACATGAAGAACAGGTTGGCCATTGTGCCTGGTCTCAAAATGTGTACAGTGTAAGGAGAAAGCCACAGACACACACATTTTATAATAGGGAAAATATTTTTCACTGAAGTATAGCTGATTTTCAATATTATATTAGTTTCACGTATCATCATGATTCTGTATTTCTGTATTCCTGAAGATGATATTCTACTATAGGTTATTATAGAAAAATTTAAAATGGAATAATCAACAAAGAAAGAATAAAATCAGAGAGGTCTCATCATGGGTGTTTTGTGGACTTAATGTTCTGAAGCTTATGCTTTGTAATTAGAAAGAATGATCCTTGGTCTACTCCAAACCTGCCACAGAGGAAAGGGTTTAGTGCTCCAGGGAGAGGCAAATGGGGGGCATGAGTGGGACCAAGGCCCCAGGGCTGCAACCTTCAGCATCATTGGGCTCTTCAGTGGTGGGAGACTTTGGCCTTCATGGCATCTGATAAGGCAGAAAGGTAATTAACCAATGAGAGGCAAGGTGTTACTGAAAAGTGGGGTTCGTGCACCTGATTACTAATTAATCAGGCGTGAGAGCACCTTGTAGATGCATTCACTATTTAATTATAGCAGCCTCTCTTGGCAAAGGAGCATATGTTCCCAGCTTAATCTACTGGTTTATACTGACATCAAATTGTCATTATCAGAAGGAATCAGGCCTTTTGATTATTTTCACTAATTTATTGAACACTTAAAATTAATGAACCCCAGGCCTTTCAAATGTGCTCAGTTGGTTTGGAAGATAGGAGGAGAAAGTGGAGGGGGGGGGAGGTTGGAGAAACAACTTCATTAAAAGGACAATTTGCCTGGATAAAGGTAAAGCAAATACATTTCATGGGTGATCTGAATTCTATTGGTGAAGAACACATGAATTCCAAAAGCTGAGCCTCCAAACTGATGGAAGGGAAATAGGATATGAGGGATGTCCTGCTGACCAACACTGGCATCCAAAAAACATATGGTTAAAGGATTTTTTTTCCCCCTAATTATTTACGTGCCGATTCTCTTGGAAACCTTACTGTGATTAAGTTTAATCGAAAGCAAACAATCAAAATCAAATGTTGGAAATCAATTGTTAGACTAACTAACAAGGACTGCATTTTTTTTTAAAATTTTGAAAATGTAATTAGATTGGGGAGAATTTAACATAAAGTCGTCTTTCTCACACATGAATATCTGTTGTATTAAGAGAATCTTTGTATCATATCCAAGTTGTGATTCTCTTTTGTATTCAGTTTCAGGTGAGGGCCAAGTTAAAGTAGTTCTCCAGGTGAGGAAAGGTGTGGACCCGACTATTTCAGGTGAGTATTAACCCACCAAATAGAACTGCCGGATGCAAAAAGATGTCTTCCCATCATTTTATAAATTTCTCCCATCATATTTTTTTGTAGGGAAGGGATCAGCCCTAACGCTTTTATGTCTGACAAGTCCTCACTGCGTCACCCCTACAGCTAAAATATACGTATGCATGTCAAAGAAAGATATAAGTGGTGCATTTTAAAACATTGGAAAGTAAGAATTACAACATGTAAATAAGCACGTTTCATAAATTATGGACCATATGTGCACATAGGAGTCCAGATCTGCAGATGGGCCATTAGGCCCCCACCAAATGGAAAGAAAAATTCAGGGTATCTCAAAACTTTAATTGTTCCCAGTAATTTCAGGAAATCAGGGTAAACAAACCCTCCCCAAAAGTCAGATGGTTCTGTGAAATCTTCCTAACTCATAAAAGCTAAACTCTCAAAGACTAAATGACTCATAAGCACCTTCTAATGTATTACGTTGTTTGTTTTTGTTTATTCTGAGGCAGTTTAACTATACATTTGCAGCCGGGATAAATCTTTTCAAAGGCCGAGTTTTCCTTTGATTTCCAGTGGCATTTTTTTGTGTTATGTCAGAGAAGAGCCAGGCTAATCAGAAAATGATCTAATTCCTCCATTTATTTTATTTTTTTAAAGTTCTCCATTTAAATTAATAAATTAACGAGGTTAAGGTATTGCACTAAAACTATAAACTGACCTTGACTATTCCATGCTTATTTGCCTGAGAAGAATGGGATTCTTTGTTTTTATATCTGTGAACTGCCATCGCCTTTGCTCTTTATGTTCCTGGTCCTTTTTCACTTTTTTCCTTTAGGTGACTCACAAGTCTCTGTTGAATCTCCCATGTGATGTGTAGGAGGCCACAATGCTGAGCAAGATGGAGTGCTCTTTGATTTCATGAGGTCTTATGGTCACTGGGAGGTGTCAATCAAATGACTAATTAATCAAGGAATATGTTCCTTTTAAAATAATTATTACCAAAGAGAAGTATCGTGATTGTTTTTATATTCAAACTCCCCCAGAAGACATGCGATTGGTTGGGTGAGGCCTTATTTTGTAGAGAACCACCTGTAGGGGGAGCTCTTATGCCAGGTCCACTGGGAGGATCCCGGACCATCTCCACCTGTAGGCGGCCATTCCTGGTTCAGACAGCTTTCATCAGCATAACATGCCACTCAGCACTTAGTGTGAAGAAGTCTGTACTAAGGACTCTTTGGAAGGACATTGTGGGTGGCTGGTATCTGGGACTTTTCAGCAGGGGTCAGTTTAACTAGGAGATGCTTCACTTGACCTGTCAATTGCAGCATGCTGGATGAATAGAAAGCTGGTGCTTCACAGAGTTGTAGAATTTTAGTAAGAGAAGGAACCCCATAAAGTATCCTATCCAACTGCCTCATTCTACAAATAAGGACATGGAAGCCTAAAGATTAAGCAGTTTACTTAGTCACATTCAGTGGTTGAGCCCGGATGAGGACTCAAGTTTCCAACTCAGGCCAGTGTTCTTTCTGTTATACCGTGTAAACCCTAAAGTGTTCAAGCTACCTTTTTTGGTATATTTTAATTTGTGAGTTACATTAAATTTATTGTATATAGCCAATTTTTGTAGCTTGTATAGATTGGGACACAAAACTATCCTAAGACCCAGGGAGTCATGGAACTAGTATGTTACCATTTGTTATATTCAAATATTTATTATTAATATGGTTCCAAGGGATTGATTGATCGCTATCATGTGGGATATAAGCACTAATGTCAAAATTAAACTATGGGCGTGTATTTTGTTTAATGGAGAGCTCTATGAAAAACAGTAAAATGTTTGCAATATCAAAAATTCTTTGACAAAACAAGAATGGAATACACAATGGAGTTCCATCTATATGCTCCCATTAAGAGATTCAATGAACATGTAACGCAGAAAATATATTTTGGGTTTAGGTGTTCTGCTACAGAGTCTTTTAGCCTTTAATTGAGGACCTAACCTGTGTATAAGACTGTGCTGGTCATTGTGGGGACGTTGGAAACGCCAAGGAAGCAGAAATTAAAGTATGTATGGGGCAGTGTTGGGAAGAAGCAGAGAAAGTGGTGCTGATGAAAGCTGTTGTGTGGTGCTTAGTCAGGTTGGGGTAAGGATGTATGCTCGTCTGGGTCAGGATGGTACCCAGTTTTCTGAAGACCCCATACAGGTCTTAATGCTCCTCCGACACTGTGACTTCACTGGTTTTCTCTCGGTGTCCATGGCGCTTTATAAAAGATGAAGGAGAGGAAGAGGATGAAGCAACTCACATTAGGGGAAAGTAAAAATATTTCTGAGGAGCTTTTACCTCAGCCATGTTGTCTTTTCAGTGGGGGCTAATTGCAAATATTGTTGACAGTATTTACAAACATTCAGATGATTGGACAGAGAAGGAAACAGCACCCCACTCCAGTGTTCTTGCTTGGAGAATCCCAGGGATGGGGGAGCCTGGTGGGCTGCCATCTGTGGGGTCGCACAGAGTTGGACACGACTGAAGTGACTTAGCAGCAGCAGATGATTGGATACTCTTTTCCTAAATTTGTGCTCCCTTTCCCCACAGATTGGGTTTATTTCCTTTCTTCTGGCTTTGAAATCTGTCAGCCTTTCTCCTATTTCAAGTCAATCCATCCCTTCTAGCATCTTTTGAACTTTATTTTATCAGCAAATGAAGTTAACCTCTCCATCATTCCTGGCTCCTTCTGTTCAGTACCTCTCAATTAAAAAAAAAAATCAAAACAAAATTCATAGACACTGAGTCTTCCACAAGTTGACATTGCTTCTGCAGACTTATCAAAAGATGAGCCTTCTCTTGATGCAGAGCCATAAAAAGCACTGTTTATAATAGTCAGGACATGGAAGCAACCTAGATGCCCATCAGCAGATGAATGGATAAGAAAGCTGTGGTACATATACACAATGGAGTACTACTCAGCCATTAAAAAGAATACATTCGAATCAGTTCTAATGAGGTGGATAAATCTGGAGCCTATTATACAGAGTGACGTAAGCCAGAAAGAAAAACACCAATATAGTATACTAATGCATATATATGGGAATTTAGAAAGATGGTAATGAAAACCCTGTATGTGAGACAGCAAAAGAGACACAGATATATTGAACAGTCTTTTGGACTCTGTGGGAGAGGGCGAGGGTGGGATGATTTGGGAGAATGGCATTGAAACATGTAAAATATCATATGTGAAATGAATCACCAGTCTAGGTTCGATGCATGAGACAGGGTGCTCGGGGCTGGTGCACTGGGATGACCCAGAAGGATGGGATGGGGAGAGAGGTGGCAGTGGGGTTCAGAATGGAGAACACATGTATACCCATGGCTGATTCATGTCAATGTATGGCAAAACCAATACAATATTGTAAAGTAAAATAAATTAATTAATTTAAAAAAAAAGGAAAAAAAAAGAAGCTGGGTAAATGAAGGATTAGATGGCAATATTTGGCTCACATAATGAATTGGAGACCATTTCAAGTGGTGACTGTTGTTGACTGACAAATTTGAGAGGGAAATGTTGGTCTTGAACAGTGTTCATGGACTCCAGTTCTAAGATAAGTCTAATTTATCTAAAAAGTGGGAAGACAGATCAAAGGCTCAGGATCTCGGATCATTTCCTCAATAAGTGTTTTGCATGATCAGACCTAATGTCTTTTCTTCCTCACTTCTAGTGTACTCCTAAGTCTGCTATAATTCAAGTGGTTCCCACCTCCAGCACTCCACTGACACTCTCTTCATCCTGATCACCCATGCCCTGGTTGTCACATTCAGCAGCCACTTCTTATTCCTTCTCTTATTGGAACTTTGCTATTAACAAGATCACTTCTACTCTCTGGACATTCTTTATTTCTTAGTCTTCCAAGACATTCCTCTCTTCTGGTTCTCCATGTATATAGCTGATAGCTTTAACTCTTTAGGCTTCTTTTCCTCTCCTCTCCTTTCTGTATTAAAAATAGTCACCTGGAAACCTGATGTTAACTGTATAGACATCTCATAACTGCAGGAGACTAAACATGTCCTTCTCTATTAAGTGTTCTTATTTTAAGGCAAGATGGTATAAAATAATCAAATTCATTCATCATAACATTTCTTAGAATAGCAATTTCAAGATTGAGTTTGTTCAGTTAAAGACAGGTTTAACCCTCCCATAGATAAGAGTGAAGATGACAAAAATGAAGAATGTTTCTAACGTGTGATACAAAATTGAAACAACTAAGGGTTTTTGAGGCTTGGAGTAGGGTTTTAAAGAACCTCATCATTGCCTGTTTAAAATATCACTGGAAATGAGAACATCTCTTTCTGTTTTGTGGTGTCTGTTAGTGGCCACCTCAACAAATATCCCCACCCTATCACCATCTGGGTATTTAGAGTATAGTACTGGAAAGAAAACAAAATTGAAAAGAAACTTAGAAAGTTTCTTTGTAAGAATGTATTATATTATTGGTATTTATAAAATATTTCTATTTTTTAAATTTTATTTTTTTAAAAATGAAGTATAGTTGATTTATAAATTTATAGTTGATCTATAGTTTCTGGTGTACAGCAACATATATATATATATATATATATATATATATATATATAATTTTCTTATGCTTTTCCACTATGATTTATTATATAATAGTAGATAAATACAAAATATTTCTAAAACCTCTTTCACAATAAAGTTTGTTCCAAGACATCGCCTGGTTTCCATGGTGTGGGATATACTTTGTGCTAATTAAATTGTCTAGGATTTTTAACTTGACCATAATCCATGTATTTTTAAGTTATCCTGGGGCCCTAATTAGACCATAACCAGCAGGGAGTTGGGTTCATACAGACAAAATAGTCAGGTGTTCTCCATGGTTCTGACCTTAGGCATTTTGTCTTTCCACACTGTAGTCCCAAGGAGCTCTCACAACCCATCCTCAGATTTTCAAATATGGCCTCTGGGCCAATGATGCCAAGATCCATCTCTCAGATTCAGAGTTCTTTCCCATCCTTCAGATTCACATCCATCCCCTGCTTGCTGTGCATCTCTACCTGGAGGCCTCAAAGACACCCCAAACTTTAAATGGCCCAAACTGAATTAATCAAATGTCGGTCTTAATGGGCATCTCCACCAGGCACCAGCTATGCTGGAAACCCCCGGCTGACCCTTGGCATTTTTCTTACCCTTCCCGCTCTGACCTCTGGTTGTTTTTCTGGCCCTATCTATCACCCGCCTCTTTGCGACTGTGTGACTCAGCAATACCAGATTGCTTGTATTCCTTCCACATGATCTCTCATTTCTTGCCATCCATTGTGTTCATCCCTCTAGAGGGCAGACTCTCAGTTCATATCCTCACCCCCTTCACCTCAATTGGGTCCTAAGCCTTTAAGTGCAGCTCAGATGCTCCGACTCTAGGAAGCCTCCCCTGGTGAGGTCTCACTGCCTGCCTTGGTCAGGTACCATCAAAGATAATTCCCTTCAGAATTCTATCCCCCTAGTATTTACTTATATACTTACACAATGTTGGTGCCTCCTGGGGGGCAAGCATGACATTTTATTTCTTTTCTTTTTTTTTTTTTAAATTGTATTTTATTTTTAAACTTTACAATATTGTATTAGTTTTGCCAAATATCGAAATGAATCCGCCACAGGTATACCCACGTTCCCCCTCCTGAACCCTGCTCCCTCCTCCCTCCCCTACCCTCCCTCTGGGTCGTCCCAGTGCACCAGCCCCAAGCATCCAGTACCGTGTATCGAACCTGGACTGGCGACTCGTTTCATACATGATATTATACATGTTTCAATGCTATTCTCCCAAATCTCCCCACCCTCTCCCTCTCCCACAGAGTCCATAAGACTGATCTATACATCGGTGACATTTTATTTCTTTTTGCACTATTTCACTGTTTTTTTAGGACAGTTCTGATAGAGGAGGCACTCATTATTTATGCTTATGAAGTTAGCAAGTACTAGAGGAGATTCTTTCTCTCATTATGTGAGTTTATAAATCTCCCAGAAAATCTGCCAAGTAAAATAAGAACTGAATGTAAAATTACAAGTTATATGATCTAAATTACATAAAAATGCTGAGAGATTCTGGAAGGAAACACAAATAAAAGGTTAATGGCAGTTATCTCTAGGTGGTGAGATAGTAGGCAATTATTATTTTTCTTTTTCTTTCTGTATTTGCATTTTACAAATGGCTCATGCTAAACATATGCTGTGCTATTCATAATAAAGGCAAAACACAAGTGTTTAACTGCAAAAGTAGAATACATTTTCCCTTCAAGTGGAGGTAATCCAAGGATTGAATAATTACTTATTTTATACATGATAAATGTTTTCATTAATATAAATATCTGAAGGCAGCTTTTTGTGGGAAGTGAAAATGTCACCAGGATCTTAATATAAGGGTAGAATTTGCAAGTTGTCATAGTGAGTCAGATTTTCATCGTTACCCGTGTTATTTTCCTTTTGTTTTCTAGCTTCTGCCTCTGTACCAGAGTCAGTTTTAAAATGGTCCCTCCCTGAAGCATGGGAAGGCGTGGCTGAGGGCTGGGGAGGACACAGCGGTGCCAGTCCAGGCCCTGGGGAAGACGTCCTGATTTTATCCAGTAAGTGAAACAATCCATGGTGTGAATAATCACAGATAGACTGAATCAGGCCAATCTGGGAATTATCTGTCATTTAGATATTCTGAACAACACGGTAAAGAATGTGAAAATAAATAGGCAATTATGTCTACAGCCTTCTCTTTTGGGTTATTACAAGAGAGGAATTTAATAACCCAGTAAAACCGGAAATGATAGTTCCGCCTACCTTCATTAAAGGTGGGGTAAATAGCCCCATGCCAAAAGGAGTTAGACTAATTCACTAACTGGATGATTTTTCTAATATGTCCAAGAACAGATTTATAGAAAATTTTAGTGTTCTTATATTTGAAAGACACGGAGAGTATGGAAAGAAGCAGTTCGTAAATGCCTCCTGCTCTTCTGCATTTGTGAATCTTTTAAACATGGGACTGAGAAATGACAAGGTCTTCTATTGCCATGGTTTTTCAAAGATGATGGGAAAGGAACAGATAAATCAAATAGAAAAGCAACATTTTACCAATCTATCATCTCTCCAATCTCTCACCTATCTTTTCATCAGTCCATCTGGCGGCTTCAGATGGTAAAGAATCTGCCTGCAAAGCAGGAGACCCGGCTTCGATCCCTGGGTTGGGAAGATCCCCTGGAGAAGGGAATGGCTACCCACTCCAGTATACTTGCCTGGAGAATTCCATGGACAGAGGAGCCTGGCGGGCTATAGTCGATGGATTCACGAAGAGTCAGACACGACTGAGCGACTAACACATTTCTACCTAGAACTCTCTTTTTGTTTAAATAAGAAGGGAAAGATGATTCCTCAGATATACAGATTTACGCATCATACTTGTAAAATTCTTCTTTCTTAAGAGAGAATTCTTGAAACTCCCAGAAAATTTTCCTAGCCTGAGAAAAATATTCTTCATAGAACAGATATAGTTTCTCTAAAAGACCTATTTCCATTTATGATTTAATTTGAACTTCTAAAGATAATACTGAATAAAAGAGGATCAGTACTTGAAGAAGAATATTTGGTCATCTGTGAAATAATAATATGCTAAAATATTAAACAAGTTCTTCCCTGTAGCTCAAATGGTAAAGAATCTGCCTGCAATGCAGGAGACCCAGGTTCAATCCCTGGGTCAGGAAGATCCTCTGGAGAAGGGAATGGCAACCCACTCCAGTATTCTTGCCTGGAAATTCCCACAGACAGAGAAGCCTGGAGGGTTAGTTTGTGGGGTCTCAAAGAGTCAGACACGACTTAGTGACTAACACACACACAATATTAAACACAGGTTGACAACTAACAATATTCAGGAATCATTCTTCATATATTAACTAATCTAATCTTCATAATAATTCTGCAATACAAGTAATATTATCATCATCCCCATTTTTACTGACATAGAAACAGGGGCCCAGGGTGGTTAGGGAACTTGCCCAGGGTCACACAGTTTGCAATTCAGCAGAGTCAGGATTTTGACACAGGCAGTCTGTCTCAAAGTCCTTATTCTTAACCAATCAAGTACATTCCCTTTCTAAAAGGACTGCTGTTGCTGCTGCTAAGTCGCTTCAGTCGTGTCCGACTCCGTGCGACCCCATAGACGGCAGCCCACCAGGCTCCGCCATCCCTGGGATTCTCCAGGCAAGAACACTGGAGTGGGTTGCCATTTCCTTCTCCAATGCATGAAAGGGAAAAGTGAAAGTGAAGTCGCTCAGTCGTGTCCGACTCTTCACGACCTATGAGTAAACAAAAAGAGCGGTGGTGTCGTTTGCTTTATTCATGATGGGACGAGAAGGCAGGAAGATCAAAACATACTGACCACCTTCTGCGTATTGGTGGGGTGCATATGATACACAGAGATGAGGGCTGGAGGAGGGGGCTGACCGATACAAACTTAAACTGCTTATTATCATCCCACCCCCTATCACCCACCTCTCTCCATGGAGGATGGAACTTTTTGAATAAACAAGCTCATGAGTCATTCCTATACGGAAAGGAAAAATCTGTTCTGTCTCAGCCATCTCTTTGATGAATGTAGCCAGTGGATTGGCCCTGGGCTATGGTTTTTCCCACTAAGCAAGCTGTTTCCCCCACCCCATGCAGGAAGCACCAGAAGCTTTTGAAGGTTGCCAAGCTTTTAGTATCCTTTGGGACCTTTATGCTGAGCGACAAGCAGTCTTTGCTTTCTTGCTTGGCATTGCTGTTGTCTGTATCCACTGTGTGTCCTGGTTTCCAGGGTTCCTGGCATTCTCCATCTTCCTTCATTCCTTTCTTCATGGTCAGCTTGTAAGGTGGACCCAAATTCTTCACAAAGTTGCTCTTAAGGAGCACAAATCAGTGCTTTGGAAAAAGGCGGGGGTGGGACACAAATACGGGATATCTGAAGTGTCTCCCAGTTGGTCCTTCAGTATTATTGTAAAAATGAAAGTTAAGATTTTTAAAACCTGCCATTATTGTTCATTATTTAGTTTTCAATTGGAAAATAAGTGAATGAGAACAGATTTGTAATACATAAGAAATGAAATCCTTACTTCTTATTGCCTCTCTCCTCTAAAAAGCCCTGTCTGTTGATAATTTTAGAAAATTATCTGAAAGTGGCCAATGTTTGAAATCTGTTCTGTTGAGGGTCTAATGCAGGAGCTCTGCTGGATTACTTCTCCCTTTTGATTTTTGGCAAACCCTGATATTTTGACCTTTGATGGCCCCTAGGGTTGAATTGCCCTCTTTCTGCTTGTGGTTTTACCGTCTTGACCTTTTTCCTGGCTGCTCTGTTTTCTTTCCTCCTTTGCTTCCTCGAAATCAAGAGTTTGTTCATTCAAGTCTGGCACAAAAGAGACACCAAGTATTGCTTGAATGAAGCACACGGTCTCCAGGCTGCCGTCCGCAACTTAACACCAGAACTGAATCTGTGGGTTTCATAGGATTGACCCAGGGTGACTGCAGGATTATACAGGTCTATAGAAAATAACGCTTTCTCCTTCGAACAGAGTCCTAAGAATTAAGATTTTCCTGATGATAATGATGATGGTCCCAGCAACTGTAATTTGAGTGCTGGGTATGTGCTAAGTGTTTTACATGGATGTTCTCAGTTATTCCTCACAGCTACTTTGAGTTGGATCCCGCTGTTATCTTCTTCTTCTTTTTTTTTAATAACTGAGGGATTTGGTACTCAGAGAGGTTAAGTAACTTCCCAAGTTTCTGCCAGATAACAAGTAGAAAGGCTGGCAGAGGGAAGCAGACAGTTTGATTCCAGAGCCCTGCCTCTTTACCACATATATTTTTAAAAAACTCACCATTCCTACTTGCTCTGATACACTCAGATCAGACTCCATATTATACTGAATTTATACTTCTCTTCTTACTGTTTCCATTGTTCCCTTCACTTTGAATTAAAAAATACTATTTATTGAGTACCTGGCATCTGTCAGATATTCTCTAGGAACGCATTCAATCTCACTATATTCTCATTAGGTGCATACACGCAGAGAAGCTGGAAAAACTCCCCAAAGAGGTATCTGATGCAATGAGCCATTGGGGGAAGTACCCGCTTTGCATCTGGTAGCAAGTGTAGTTCTAATTCAAGTTAACATTCCTTTTCCAATTCAGTTTAACCAACAATAACTGAACACTCACTGTGTTCAAGGCACTGAACCAGGACCTCTGATCAGCTGTGGTCTCAAGCAGCTGGTAAATTAGCTGGGTTGATAAAACACATACTAAAGCGTAATAATACAACATGCAACTGTAATGAACAGAAGTATTTAGAATCAAAGTGTCTCAGGTGAGAAGAGAGCTGGCCCCACAGAACAAGAGGCATTTGAGGAGGACCTTGATGGACGGGGTGAAAAACTGAAGGCCAGTTATGAGGGTGAACTGGGGAGGAAGCAGTGCTTTAGGAGATGCAGGATGGGCTTTTGACTAGGATAAACCTGGGTTCACATTCAGATTCTGACATTTACAAACTGCATGATATGGGACAAGTGTAAATGCTTCCCACGTTCACTTTCTGACCACATGAGGGCTATAATTAACACATCATCATGTTGAAAGGATTAAATGAGATAACGTCAGTACACATGACCACTGTATGGAGTGTTGGTGATAATGGAATCAGAGATGAAAGCTGTGATTTTTAATGTGTCAGGTGCTCTTTTCTTTCATTTTCCCATCTGGCTGCCCCTCTTGGCCTCTGGTATTAGCCACACTTTGTATTTGCTTTCCAATGGCTTATTATTTAATTTTCACAACATCCTTGGGAGCTAAATAGGTAATAACTATTATTACAGTAAAAACCCATTTTTACATAATACGATTTTAATGGAACTGCTGATTTTACAAAATGAAAGTGACTGGTAAAGAAGATTTAAGTGATACTTTTGAACCTCTAATATAATTTTATGATGTTTTGTGTATTTTAATTCATTAATAAAGGAAATGTGTAGAACATTCCCATCATTATTCAAATAGAATAGCATAATTTTTCAATAAAATTCTTAGGGTAAATTGCCTATTTCCATTTTCTGGGAAATCAATTTTATGGAATGACCTCAGACCCATCCTATTCCATAAAAATAGGACTTTACTGTACTAATAAAAGATATCACTATTTTAAGTATGGTACCGTTTTCCTTCGAGGCATTCTGTCTTTATAGACGTTGGATTTTGAAAAAGCTGTAAATTCTTCTTGGTGGTGTTATGGAGTGAGCTGAAGTCATCGTGAAGAATTGGCTTTTGTAGTTTAGTTTATGATGACTTTGCTTCACGCAAACAAGTATATCTGGTTGTCTTTGCCATTTAATTACTAGGAGAATTGGTCTAGATGTGTTCACAACATCTCACAGAGTGGAAACGAGTTCTAATAAGCCATGCAAATCTCAGAACTTCACAAATGATCCTACTAGCGTGTACTCCAGGTTTTATACTGAACTGACCTGTGAGGATTTGATGCTTCCAGTTCTTTCTCTGAAGGAGTCTTATCCACGACAGGATGACACCCTGTTGACACAGAGCAGGCTTAATGAAAGGAAAATGTGTTATAATTCTAAGGGGTAGGATTCTGTTTTGAAGGGTACAGATATGATATCATGTAGCCTCCAGCATGATTTTATTTTTGCGTGTATGTGTGGTAGAATTCACTGTGTTCCATTTTCCCGTATTACTTTGAACTGTCTTTATTTGAAGAGATGAATGGAGAAGTACTGGTTTTCTTTCATAATAGTTCCTCTGTTTGTTCTGATTTTCAATACTTGGGTACTTTAAATGGCAGTGAGGCTCATCAAAGTCCTGTGATGTTCAAAATCAACAGTGCTTAATGCATTTCCTTGTTAAACCGCAAGGCATTAAGGTTGGAGATATGAGCTAAGATGACCACAAATCAGGAAATAATTTTTTCTGGGGAAGAAATTTTTACAAAATGTTCTAAGTAGAGCATTATTAGTTTGATTTACTTTTTTTTCTTACCTGAAATGAAAAGTAGTTTAAGGTAAGATGTTCATAATACAGAGATTTGGGTCTGCAACATCAATCAGAAACCAAATACTATAAACACCAGTGTTGTCTCAAATAGTTTCAGAATTCTGGTATTTTTTAAGTTGGATCAAACAGAAAGGCACACAAAGAATCACCCCCATATATTCTGGATTGCTAGCAAGTGGGAAGGGTGAGTTAATTTAAACTTGAGTTACTGGGGTTCTTTGTATGGTGGGTGCACGTCTTCAGTATGCTGACTACAGGAGTGCGAGTGTTCTGGAAATCTGTCATTACTTAAAAAGCCACCTAGAAACTTAATAGCTTAAAACATACCTTTTATTTTGTTCATAATTTTGTGGGGAAGGGCTAGACTTTGGATCTTCATGCTGGAGTCTTTCATGAATTGCTGTCAGATTATGGTTGGGCTCATCTAAGGTTCCAGCATGTCTGGGTGGCCCGAGAGAGCTCATCATGCAGCTGGCAGGTGACTCTTGTTATTAGCTGTGAGCTCGACCAGGGCAGTCAGCTAAGAGGACTCAGTTCCTCTCCACATGGGTTTCTATATGGTCTTGGGTTTTCTAATAGCGTGGTAGCTGGATTCCAAGAAGGAACATCCTAAGAAGGAGTTCCCTCCAAGTGAGCAGTTAAGTTGTAGCTGTTCAGTTGCTTAGTCATGTCTGATTCTTTGTGATTCCGTGGACTGCAGCATGTCAGGCTTCCCTGTCCTTCACTGTCTCTTGCAGTTGGCTCAACCTCATGTCCATTGAGTTGGTGATGTCATCTGTCTCCTCCTCTGTCACCCCTTCTCTTCCTGCCCTCA
The DNA here is from genome assembly GCF_032452875.1 of Bos javanicus. Taxonomy (NCBI): domain Eukaryota; kingdom Metazoa; phylum Chordata; class Mammalia; order Artiodactyla; family Bovidae; genus Bos; species Bos javanicus. The sequence continues at coordinate 24,017,392 of NC_083890.1, read as the reverse complement.
ATCTTTCCTAGCATCAGGATCTTTTCATGAGTTGGCTCTTCATATCAGGCCAAAGTATTGAAGCTTCAACTTCAGCATCAGTTCTTCCAATGAATATTCAGGGTTTATTTCCTCTAGGATTGACTGGTTTGGTCTCCTTGCAATCCAAGGGACTGCCAAGACTCTTTTCTAGCACCACAGTTCAAAAGCATCAATTCTTTGGTGCTCAGCCTTCTTTATGGTCCAACTCTCACATCCATACATGACTACTGGAAAAGCCATAGCCTTGACTATATGGACCTTTGTCGACAAAGTGATGTCTCTGCTTTTTAACATGTTGTCGAGGTTTGTCATAGCTTTTCTTCCAAGGAACAAGCGTCTTTTAATTTCATGGCTGCAGTCACTGCCCATGGTGATTTTGGAGCCCAAGAAAATAAAGTCTGTCACTGTTTCCATTGTTTCCCATTGTTTCCCATCTATTTGCCATGAATTGATGGGACTGGGTGCCATGATCTTACTTTTTTGAATGTTAAACAGGTAAAAGACCAGGAAGAAAGCTACACACCTTCCAAGCCAGACTAGCAGACTGAGAATATCATGACCATCATGACCATCACACTGTCTATGTGTGATGTAAAGCCTGCCCAGGTACAAAGGAGGAGAATTAGGCTCTCCTTTCACTGAGAGGAAGAGCAAAGAAGTTGCAGCTGTCTTTAATCTACCACTGTGCATGTGTTTATGTATGTGAGTGCATGTGCACGCATGTAATTAAGAGCAGATGTACCTGACTTAATTCAAAAGGTTTGAGTGTTTAGGGTCTTGTCAATTTGTGCTGTCTTCCCTCTCTGGGCAGACATTATTTAGATTCTGTTGGCTTATGAGTCAGAAATTGAAGAACACCAGGAGACAGACTGGTCAAAGGATTTTAGTTTATTCTCTACTCCCTACCATGCTGGGTGTTATGCTAGTGCTTCTTCGCTGCCCCCAAAGTGGGGTTCTTCAACCCTTGAACATAATTAGAGCCCTGATCTGGGATTTCTCACCCCGAGATGGCTGAAGGATGGCAGTGTTGGGCTGCAACCTGTGTCCAATTCTGTACATGCACGACCAGAAGCCTCTTCTTGGGCAAGAGGGGTGCCTTGGCGTGAGGGAAGAAGTAGAGCATGAGTATGTTGAACATTTTACTTCTTTCAGGGTAGAAATTAAATGTCTGCAAGGACAACAGTCAACATTTCCTTTACCTTATTTAGAACGTGAGTGTGAAAGCTAATTCTTTAAGATTGTGTGGGGAAGAACAAATATGATTTCAAGAGACACTTGACACAGAAATTTTAATCAGCATTATTAGAAAATAAAAATAAAGAAGTAAAAAGAAAATTTGAAACCAGAGATCCAAGGACCTTTAGATACTGTATTCATCTCCTTCTTTTAGGCAGTTTCTTGGAGGGGAGCGCAGACCTCTGGGAACCTTGCCTTATGGTGAAGGGTGTTGAGGCTATGTCCTTCCCACAAGAAGGAAATATCAGGATCCCAAACTCCTTGGGGCAAGTATTTCTACTGACCTCCTCAAATAGTTACAAAAGGCTTAATGTAACCTGACTTTTCATATATTCAGTTATTTAAGAATACACCACAGAAGCTTACTATTTAAGGCAATCTAAATGCAAAATCCTTTGCAATATGGTATCCTTGGGTGAATTGAATGATTATCAAGCAATTTAGTTTTATTTGAAGCATTTTTCTATGGATTTAATTGTATTAAGTAAACATTAATATATATATAAAATATGGATACAAGTTAATAGAATTGTTGAACTGGTAGGGAACTTAGTGACACTCAGATGAGCTAAAATAATGCAAGTGGTCTATAAATTGTAAAATCCTATGAACCACATTATTATCATTATCCAAACGTATATGAACTTTTGTATCAAGGATAAGAATAGGATTTCAGTTTCCTTGTCTTCAAACCAGTGCTGCAAATTGTCTGCTAAAATTTATAAGAAAGAAACTGTTGCTTTATTTGCTATATTTTAGATACTTTGTGTCCTTCAAATAGGTTTACTTTTGAGAGACATACTTGAAGTCTAGGGAGTTCCTTTCAGTTGTGATGACTGTGATTCAAATGGCTTTTTACAAATGAGTAACAGGGATGCCCTAACTACCAACCCAGACCTGTGATAGGGCATCCTTGTCAGTGGTGGAAAACCAAGGGTTGAATTTTTTTTTAAGTATTTTTCCAGCTGTATATTTTTCCCCATAAAAATTAAATTTCAATTAAAATAACAGCAGAGATTTTTAAATTTCCTGCAAGTGAGAAAAGGAACATAATAAAGATATATTAAAATAAGTTGATATCCTTTCTTGAATCTCAATTTGTCAGTCTGTTTGACTCAGTCATGGCGCTTGTTTCTGGACTAATTAGAACTCACTTAGAATCTTCTCTTGGGACCCAAGTCATGTAGACCCCGACACTCTTTATGGCTTGCTAACTTGCTGTAACTAATTGGAGTTTCAGTTTCATTGAGCAGTTTTCAAACTCTTTTCTGTCCTGACTCACCTAAGAAACACACTCATTGTCACTGTCCATTAGTATTAGGATCATAGCACTTTTTTAGGAGGGCGCATACTTCTCCAGGGTCTTCAGATCATCATTTGGGTAGGGGGAATATCAGCAAGTATGAAGTGTGTAGGAGACTCAGGGTTTATTTTTGTACTTACCCCACCCACAGAATCACTACTTTTATAAGTTTACAAACTCCCAACTTCAGTCTCCCAGAAGTGTGACCCTTCTAGACCTTTGGGTTCTAATTCTTCATCCATTCATCAATTGATGAACACTTAGGTTGCTCCCTATCTTGGTAATTGTAAATGTGGCTATGAACATTGGGTGTGTGTATATTTTCAAACTAGTATTTTGTGTGGCTTTTTTTAAAGATATATACTAAGGAATAGAATTGCTGGGTCATTTGGTAGTTTTATTTTTAGTTTTCTGAGAAGCCTCCATACTATTTTCCACAGTGGGTCACCAGTTTGCATTCCCACCAGCAGTGTATGAGGGTTGCCTTTTCTTCACAAGGGAGGAAATTAAAAGAAAGAAAATTCGTTAAAACTTCCCTGATGAGACAGTAACACTTGTAGTGTCGCAGCCCAGTTGTCCATATACACGTTGTTTCTAGAATATAGCCAAGTGTTCCAAATGAATAGGTTATATAATAAGCTTAGTCTAACAGAACTGGTCAATTTGTATAGCTCAGTCAGTCTGGGAAAATAGAACAGGCTATTTTCTCTAAGGTAACATTATCATTTCCTAAAGGGATACAGTATTACAAAAATATAAATCAACACAATAGATGAATTCTTAATAAAAATTTAGACTGTATATAATTGTTAAAATGAGTTTAGTTCTGGAGGTAAGAATTTATGGTCATATTTTTAACAGGGAATAGTAGCCCATCAGAGTACATTGGTGGAGTCCGTTCAAATTCAGAACAGTGAAAGCAGCATCCAGAGATTTTGGTATTTACTTTGGGGTGTTGATCTTAGGAACTCATCTCTTTAGAGTCATTAGTAATTAGAGCGACAGACTACTCTGGTTTATCCAGAACTGAGGAGTTTTCTGGGACACAGGACTTGAAGCGACAAAACCTGAAAAGTCCAAGACAAACCTGAACAAGCTGGTCGCCTTACTAAGAAATCAGCTTTCAAGTTCTTAACGACCCCGTAGTCTGTTATCTGCATTGCCACAAATTTGCTGAGAATTAATGAAATTTTTCCTTGACTTCAATGCAGAAACCTATATTTTTACCTTGCTTTATTCCCCTAAGAAATTTGCCTCGTGGAATTAATATTCTTTGAGGAGACACAGGCATTTCTTACAAGAGAAGGGGACCTGAGTGCTTGCATATGTATTTTACCTCCTGGTTGGGGCCAGGGAAGTTGAGCCGAGGAAGGAACAGCTGCCTACGGGGCCCTTAATCTAGAGCAGGGCTTTTTTCACTTGCTCTAATCGAATTACTTCTTTTTCTCTTTACTTTATGGTCTGTTTTCCATGCAGATATTCTTGGAATGTCGAATTAAATAATTCATGATTTCCCAATTATTGGTTTAGGTATAGTTGCCATTTCTTGAATTGATTATACTTTCTGGAGGGAGCTTTCGGAGTGTCTTCACATGCAGAGCTTTAAAGATAAGAAGTTTGCCCATTAGAGGTACAGCCCAGCCAGAAGGGGTGGACTAGCGCAGCAGTTCTCTGTTGACCCTTGGGGGTCACCACGCTTTTACGCAACCCAGGGTTTCTGAACTACTCGTGTGCCCTTGGTTCCTTTATCAGTCTCGTGAAGCCTGGATCCAATCTCAAAATAATATTTTTAATACATAAAAAAGAATAGGCTTATAAAAGAAAGCAGTTATGTCGATCCAGCTATCAAAATACTAAAAATTGAATTTGTGATGTGATAATATATATGCTTCTTTACTAGAACATTAAATAACGCTATCTAGTTCTGTGCTAATTACTACCATAATGTCGATGTTGCCATTGTAGATATCCTTCAAAAAGGGCTGCCATAGATTCCTTCTCTCCTTGTAAACGTATTCTGTTCCTCACTGGGAGAAGTAGGGCCCAGGTCACAAGAACCTTTGCATGAGAAGACCATTTTGCCTGGATGGCTGTCTTGCTATCAAGATGCTCCCTTTTGTGGCAGAGTCCTCAGGCCATGGGACTTGAACCCTGTGGGAAGGCCAGGTTTTTAACACTGGTTGGCAGGCTTGGACGAGCTCTGTTAGTAGCTGGCATCGATTTCCAGCCATGTAAGTGATCTCTCTTGGATGTCCAGGGCTTCCTTGGAGCCCAGTAATAAGGTCTTACTGGTAACTCTGAGGTTTTTTAAAAACTTTATTTGAAAACACGTTAAAAAATCTCTTATTTTACACTTATGTGAATATTTCTCAGAATTTATTTTTTTGTATTCCGGAATGTTCCCTTAGAAGGGAGATTCCTCTGTTTGACTTATTAAGAGTCCACATAGGCCCTGAGGAGTTCACTGCCTTCAGGCTGTCAAAGAGAGTGAGAGTGATTAAAACTCCTCCTCAAAGTGACCATTATAAACTAATAATATTAACAACTGCTATAGAAAACATGCAGAAAGTTATGAAAGCATATACCATCAAGACTAGGACCAGAATGATGTGATTCTACCTAGGTTAACCATATTGTAAGGCTAATACTATCATTAGATATTACCTTTTAATGGCACCCCACTCCAGTACTCTTGCTTGGAAAATCCCATGGATGGAGGAGCCTGGAAGGCTGCAGTCCATGGGGTCGCTGAGGGTCGGACACGACTGAGCGACTTCACTTTCACTTTTCACTTTCCTGCATTGGAGAAGGAAATGGCAACCCACTCCAGTGTTCTTGCCTGGAGAATCCCAGGGACGGGGGAGCCTGGTGGGCTGCCGTCTATGGGGTCGCACAGAGTCGGACACTACTGAAGTGACTTAGCAGTAGCAGTGGTAAGTTTACCCAGAATTTCTCAAATTGTTTCCTATGAAATTAGTTTATAAGCATCACACATAATGTCCAAGGAATTCTCCAGGCAAGAATACTGGAGTGGGTTGCCATTTCCTACTCCAGGGAATCTTCCCAACCCAGGGATCAAACCCAAGTCTTCCACGTTACAGGCAGATTCTTTACTGTCTGAGCCACCAGTGAAGCCCATAAGAAGGATACCAACATCAAATGACTTGGGGAAATTTGGAACTAAACACAGAAAAATTATTTCTTGCATCTGATTTTTTCAGAGCCCTTTATATGATAATATAGATTGTGTAATTTCAAGGGGGGATATAGCATGTACTGTTTCTGAAAGATATTTAACCCTGTAACTCTTTTATTCACAGAACAGCTCACGATGCCAGGAGTTTAGGGAAACCCTCTGAGTACAAAGTATTCTCACACTTAACATGCCATTTCCAACAACCCTATGAGGTTAGGCATCAGTTGTATTAGATAAAGCTAGGTCTTCTGTTAACAAAGACCCGAAAGTAGGAGTTTCTCTCTCTCTTATGTCTCTTTTGTCTATTCTGTGGCATCAAGGACTTGGACTTCATTTATTTTTTTGCTCCAATATGTGCTGTTTTTCCATTCCCAAAGTTACTCTGTGGTCCAAGATGTTAGCTGGAGCTCCAGCCATTGCACCCACATTCTAGGCAGCAGGCAGTATGAAGGATTCCACCTCTAAGTCACATGGCTGAATAGTCATAACTAACTGAAAAGGACACTGCAAAATGTAGTTTTTTTGGCTAAGTGACAATGTATTCAGCTAAAAACTGGAGTTCTTATGACTAATGGAAAAGAAAAGAGATACTGGGAGACAACTGGTGGTCTCTGCCACAATTATCTCTCACTTTATAACTGAGGAAAATGGACTCCAACAGGGATGCCCGAGTAAGAGTTCAGAGACCATGGCAAGAGCACAGATTCAAATATAGGCCTCCAGACTCCTTGAGTCTCTCTAGTTCATTACAAAAATCCCTACTTAAACAAACATGTAGAAGGGATCCAAATAGAGCCTTTCAAAGGCTGTGATCTAAAGGGTCATGGTGATATAAACAGATTCACCACCATAAAAGAAAGGAAGGGCTATCTGTTTCTTAGAGGTATATCCTCATATTTGGAAATTAATAACACTAGATAAACAAAAACCCGTAAGTGGGATATGACTGTCCTTTGCTGTGGGTGTGTTATTAATGCATTATTGACCAGGGGGTTTTGGGGAAAACTAATGCCTGTGGCTGGCAATTTTTATTTTGGCTGACCAAAAATTAATTCTGTTATTTCACTAACACTCTGAGGGTTATTGCATTCAATAGTTACACTGGACACACCTGTAAAGTCTTCTAATTTTCATAAAATATTGTCTTCACTTCACTCTTTTGAGGAGGCAAAGCATTCTCTAGCACCATGTGAATTTTCACTTTCTGAATCAGAATCAATCATTAAGGTTTTTTTGTCTTTTTGTTGGTCTGATATTCACATAGTCTGAATCAGAACTATATTCTGAAGAACTATCATCTTCAGAGACACTAATATGTATCGCTTGGACAATCAGAGACTTTTATCTACATAAAATACATCAAAAAATTCTTGTTTCCTAAAAATTTTGCAATGTGTCATTTTTGAAAATTTTACATTTTTAATATACACAAGGTTGGAACAAAATCCTAACAGAGCAAAATATGAATGATAAAGACAATCATAAGGTGTAGAATGAACTCTTGATCAATTTTAAGCCCTAACAACTTTTCAGGGTGATGCTAACTGTATCAGTTTCTAAAAACATATTGATATGTCTCTGGTCAGTGAAATTCCGGTAACAAAAGATCATTAATATGTCTCCAGTCAGTAATGTTTTAAGATTATTATTCTGTTTGTCAGGCTGCCATGAGCTGCAGGACCTGCACTGTGTCTAATGGCTTGTCCTCTCTTTCCTGCGTTTGTCACATCAGTGATGCTCTGTAAGCCCTGGATCCCATCTGAAGCCATCTGTTTGCTTCTCTTTATTTACATGATAACATCACCTGATGGCAAGTTAGTGTTTGGATAAAACAACACTGGTCTTACCTGGATTGAGCTGGGTTTTTGTCTTTAAGGACAGTGGGCTAACCCCCTGCCTGCATTTCTCGGGCAGCAATAATGTTTGCACAGAGGTGACAAGCCTGCTGCACTGTGCCAGGCCTGGCTGGGCTGTGTGCACAGGCAGATGGCAGGTGAGGCTCTGTTGTCTTCCAGCACATGATGAGTACCAACAGGAACCTCTCATCTTTGTGTTCCTGGGTCCATGATAGCTCTGGAACAGAGGAGATGTTGTCTGCGTATGTGTTAATGAATGAACAGTGAACTGGATGGAATGCTGATGAATCCCAGACTTTCTCTTCCATTCATATGATGGCATCCTTGCTAGACTTGTAGGAATGATTTTTGTTGGCAAAGTGAGACAGATGCCTTGAGATGGTTGCTCGGTGGACATGGCTCTAACTCTGAATCGGAGCCTTGACATTGAAGCCAGGTCCCTTTCTCTCCTCTTTGCCCATCATAAGATGGGAGGTGGTGTGTGGACATACTTTGCTTTTGAGAGATCTCTAGGGGAATGTGTCTAGAGTAGGGTTTCCTCCCATATGTTCTGGCATTTAGGATTCCAACCCTCTGCACTGTGGGAGTTTTTCTAACTAAAACCCTCTGAAAAATGGAAGTGAGCAGGATGTTATGAAGGCACAAATCTCCCCCACCCCACTCTTTTTTCCTATTATTGTATAGTTGCTTTACAATGTTTCAGGTATACAGCAATGATTCAGTTCTCTCTCTCTCTCTCTCTCTCTCTCTCTCTCTATATATATATATATATCTCCGGTATACAGCATGGGTGCTCTGTCCTGTCTGAATCTTTGCAACTCCATGAACTATAGCTCCTCTGTCCATGGAATTTTCTAGGTAAGAATATTGGAGTGGGCTGCCATTTTCTACTCAGGGGATCTTCCCGACCCAGAGATTGAACCTGTGTCCTGCATTGGCAGGCGGATTCTTTTACCACTGAGCTACCTGGGAAACCCATATATATGTATTCTTTTTCAGGTTCTTTTCCATTAGACATTATTACAGGTTATTGAATATAGTTCCCAGTGCTATAAGTAGATATTTGTTGTCCATCTATTTTATATGTAGTGGTGTGTACCTATTACTCCCTCCCTCTTTCCCTTTGGTAACCATAAGCTTGCATTCTATGTCTGTGAGTCTATTTCTGGCTTGAAAGTAAGTTCATTTGTATCATTTTAGATCCCACATACAAGTGATATCATATGGTATTTGTCTTTGTCTGACTTACTTCACTTAGTATGACAATCTATAGGTCTATCCATGTAGCTGCAAATGGCATTATTTCATTCTTTTTTATGGCTTAAACATGTACCATATTTTTTTATCCATTCATCTGCTGATAGACATTTAGGCTGCTTCCACATCTTATAAATAGGATTTACGCTTAGCAATGCTACCTCTGGCAAGGAAATACACACATGCATGTAGAGTGGTTCTCAGATTGCTGACTCTTACATCTTTTTGGGGGACAACCAGAAAATTAGCTCCTAGAGGTACAGACGTGTCTTTGAGAACCCAGTGTTGTGGGGATATGAGAGTACAGGCTTCTCTGGTAGCCTCAGGACCCCTCTCACTCCTTAGGTGAAATATCCTGCCTGTAGCCCTCTGACATTGCCCAGGTTGCTTTCATTGCACAATGAGGGGGACCAAGCACTGGCTTCATCATTTGTGTTATCCTTAATGCTCATAATGACCACGAGTTGCAGAGGGAAGGGTGTCAGTTGCTATCATTAAGTCATGATCTGTTGCCTTAATCTTTTATCAGCTACACAGAAATTACTTAGGCTTGATTGTGCTATAAATCACCATCCTTGATTTTCTTCTTGTCTTTTCCTTCATTTAGTTGGTTTGCTTTAATGAATAGCACTGACATGTATCTACATGCATGCACATAAGGGTATACAGGAGGTCAGTCTAGGTATTTGTTAGCTGCCTGATGCCGTGGCTTCTGAATGGGATATGAAAGATAATCCATCAAAGAGCACATAGAACATATGAGAACATTTATTCTATTTTTTATCCTATCCTTTGAAAGTTTTTTGTGTGTATGTGTTATTATGTAGATAATATTTATTACTAGTATTCAGTTCAGTTCAGTCGCTCAGTCATGTCCGACTCTTTGCGACCCCATGGGCTGCAGCATGCCAGGTTTCCCTGTCCATCACCAATCCCAGTGCTTGCTCAAACTCATGCCCACTGAGTCGGTGATACCATCCAACCATCTCATCCTCTGTCATCCCCTTCTCCTCCTGCCTTCAATCTTTCCCAGCATCAGGGTCTTTTCCAAAGAGTCAGTTCTTTGCATCAGGTGGACAAAGTATTGGAGTTTCAGCTTCAGCATATTCAGCATATTCAGGACTGATTTCCTTTAGGATGGACTGGTTGGATCTCCTTGCAGTCCAAGGGACTCTCAAGAGTCTTCTCCAACACCACAGTTCAAAAGCATCAATTCTTTGGTGCTCAGCTTTCTTTACAGTCCAATTCTCACATCTATACATGACTACTGAAAAAACCATAGCATTGACTAGATGGACCTTTGTTGGCCAAGTAATGTTTGCACTTTTTAATATGCTGTCTAGGTTAGTCATAGCTTTTCTTCCAAGGAACAAGTGTCTTAATTTCATGGCTGCAGTCACCATCTGCAGTGATTTTGGAGCTCCCCAAAATAAAGTCTTTCACTGTTTTCATTGTTTCCCCATCTATTTGCCGTGAAGTGATGGGACCGGATGCCGTGATCTTAGTTTTCTGAATGTTGAGTTCTAAAGTCAACTTTTTCACTCTCCTCTTTCACTTTCATCAAGAGGCTCTTTAGTTCCTCTTCACTTATGCGTGGCTGCCAAGAATCTGGAGATGACCAATGCCAGCCTTGTCCTTTTCAAGCATGTTTCATCCACAATTCCTCACCCCTTTCAAGATGGAAGCCCATGTGAAAAGCAGTTTCCTGTGGGAAAAAATACTAACATACAAAATCTGGCAGAGGTGTGGGTCGGCAGTGGCTTGCACCAGAGTCAGGGGGCACTGAGTGTGGCAGTGTGTGCAAGGAACCTTTTGAAGGAGGTCGCCATTATCTTCATTACCTCCACCACAGTTTGGCCTCAGGTCAAACAACAGGGAGGGAACACAGCCCAGCCCATCAACAGAAAATTGGGTTAAAGATTTACAGAGCATGGCCCCGCCAATCAGAACTGGGTTTCAGTTTCCCCCTCAGTCAGTCTCTCCCATCGGGAAGCTTCCATAAGCCTCTTATCCTTCTCCATCAGAGGGCAGACAGAATGAAAATTACACGCACAGAAAACTAACCAAACTGATCACATGGACCACAGCCTTGTCTAACTCAATGAAACTATGAGCCATGCTGTGTAGAGCCACCCAAGACAGACGGGTCACAGTGGAGAGTTCTGACAAAACGTGGTCCACTGGAGAAGGGAATGGCAAACCACTTCAGTATTCTTGCCTTGAGAACCCCATGAAAAGGCAAAAGCATAGGAAACATTAGTTTTACATGTACATAATTAATCAATAAATTGATAAGTAAATAAATATTATTGAGAATACATAATTAAAAATTTGCTCATATAAAGAAGGACTACTTGGCATTTATTTGAATTTTACCATATTGTTTACTGACTATACTAAGAGTCCTCATTATTTGTACCGTGCTGTGTATGGAACACGTCACTGTCCCTCTGTAAGTATATTGTTTTATATGTTTTAGAAATTAAGTGACAAAACATAAAATTAGAATTTTGACTTCAGAACCCATTTGATTTTGAAAGTAGGTTAGCCTTTATGAAAAATTGAAAAACCGAGTCGTCGAAAGCAACAGTTTTCAGTTTTCTGAAGGCCTGGCCATAGGTATAGATTATTCCAGGGGCTCCCCAAAGCCTTCACATTAAATCTCCATGTCGTTAGTTTGGATCACAGGGTCCTTTATGATTTGGCCTCCTTGCCTGCTTGCTCCCAGTGTGTCCTGCCACCCAATCATATGCATCTACTTCTTGTTCTTGGATGAAATCATACCCATCTACTTCCTGTTCTTGGATGAAGTCAGCTCTTTCTCCCCTTAGCTCATTTATACTTCCTGTTCTCGCTGCCTGGAACTTCCCCACCTCTCCATCCCACTTCTCCTCCTCACCCTCTTTCCCACCCTAAGACTCTACCGATTGTTCCTTTCTGTCTTTGAACACTCCAAGGAGTGTTACCATGTCCAGAAAGTGTCCCTGAATCCCATTTGATGTAATTCTCTTTCGTCTGTGCTCCTGCAACACCTTGGGCCTATTTTCATCATATACCCTTCTTTGGTGATTTACTATTTATGTTTATGTTCCCTTGATGACAGAGGCCATATCTTATTCAACTTGTACTGATGAGAAGCACGTGATATGGCGTGGAGCTGATGCTCCCAAAACGCTAGAGTGAATGACAGGAAGTGAGATGCAGGTACTGCCTAGTCGGTTTCTGCTGAAGTTTCTAGGGGGTTTGAAGCTGAAGGGAGAGCTGTCATGTCAGTCTGAGAATCTGGGCACATGACGGGGAATGGAGGGTGGTGCCAAGAACTTTAGCAACTGACTGGACGGTGTGGACCTTGTCTGGGAGCCCTGGTGGTCTGCCGCCGTACCCAGCCTGGGACTCTTTCAGCGCCAGGATTTATTCAGGTTCCTTGGGCTGGAAGCTTACTCTCTGTGAGTCCTGCTTCCCACAGCTAAGAAGATTCTCTGTGCAGGAGAGCACGGGCTCATTCCTTGTGCTAATGGAGTTCTCTGAACTCTTGTGTTCCCAGTGGGTGCTCTCATTTCTCTTCTCCCCTGGGGAGCCGGTGGCCTTCATTCAAGCTCCTCCTCTGCACAGCTTGCCTCCTCCCCGCACCTTCCACCTGAGCTGCTGATGGGCCTCCCGTGGATCAGCACCTGAGGACCTGCTGGGCCCGGTGTGGCTTGCCGAGCTGGAGCTCAGAGCTCTCTGGGGGTTTACTGTCTCCCCAGCCCACAGGCCTCCCGTGGCTTAGTATCTAGGCGGTTGACACACCTCCTGTGGTGTCAGCTAGGGAGCAGCTTGAGCATCTTCTGTTTGCTGGGAAATCATTTCAGAGGTTACCTTTTCTCGTTTGCATAGTGTGAATGCACCTGGTTTTGTTTCCTTTCTTTTTTTGGTGAAACTATAAAAGGGAGAGGGTATATAAGAAAATGTCAACACTTGCTTATAGCTGTGACATTGGCTACAGCAAAGGGGCCCAAGTTTTGCCATTTGGCAGTTAGTGTAGGCCTTTATCATAACGCTGGTGAGGAAATCATTGTAACTGGGGAAAGAGGAGTAGGAGTAGAGCCAGTGTCTTTCTGTATCCTGGTGTATGTAGTAATACTTGGTGTGTATTTAATGATATCTTACGAGTCTGAATGAATTAAAAAGGCTTCCCACACATCTTAAATTATCTCATTCATCCGGAAGTGCCACTTCAGAGGAGGCTTTCGGCAGAGCAAGCTGGCCCTGCAGTTCAAGTAGAAAGGGAAGGAAACAGTTAAAGGGTTTTAAACTGTTAACGAGGGCTTTTCCATTTTTCTGGGAAAGCAGCAGTTTGCATGGAAATCACAGCTTTTATACATTAAGTATGGTTATGAGTCTCTTCTCTAAAGCTGTGTGAGAAATGTGGACTTTTTTCCCCAAGGGAACGAGGGACCAAAGGAGAACTAGGACCAAAGAGGCATGTAGTTTCATGCCAAGGTTTTCCAGGTAACAAAGAAGAGAGACAGACTGGTCGGTACTCGGAAAAGAGAGGATTTTATTGATAGAGTTTTGCCATACCATGCTTACCTCAGGGCTTCCCTGATAACTCAGTTGGTAAAGAATCCCAATGCAGGGGACCCCAGTTCAATTCCTGAGTTAGGAAGAGCTGCTGGGGAAGGGATGGGCTACCCATTCCAGCATTCCTGGGCTTCCCTGGTGGTTCAACTGGTAAAGAATCTGCCTGCAATGTGGAAGACCTGGGTTTGATCCCTGGGTTGGGAAGATCCCCTGGAGAAGGGAAAGGCTACCCACCCCAGTATTTTGTCCTGGAGAATTAGCCACATTCAGAGAGGACAACTTTAGTGCCAGGTTTTAGAAATTCTCCTATTTCACTTTCTCTTCTTTTCCCATCCTAATTCCACCATAGCCCATCACAGGCAAACCCAAATCACACGACATAGTAAGAACCATCTCAGCACCTCAGTGCCAAGTGCTGGCCCTACCTTTACTAGGTCCCAGATTACTTGAATAATAGTAATCAGAGATGCTGGGTTAAAACCAGAAGGTCATAAAATATCATCAGCAAAAATAATGCAGGAAATAGGAGAGATATTCAAATTTAATTTTTTGAGCCCCTAAAGGAATACATTATGTAAATATATGGGGATAGAAACACGTAACACATCAAAGATATTTAGATCCTTCATTTGGTAATAGTAACAGTAATTACAATATTGTGTTAATAGTAGTGCTACTGGTAAAAATAGCCTCATTTGTATAACAAGATAATAAAATGAGTTCAGTATTTTTATGTGCCAGTTAGCCAGTTATTGTGTTAATATTATTTTATCTCACTGGAACTTCACATTCTATGCACAAGGAAACCAAGATTGAGACAGAGGTTCTTAACCTTTAGCATGCATGAGATCAACTGAGATGGTTATAAAATACTAATGATTGCCATTTTGAGCCAATTAGCATGAAAACATGTCTTAAGTATTCATATGGACTTTAAAAAATTAATAATACCTTGGAGATAACATGTCTGTAAAAAAAAATCTACTTCATCCTTTTAAATGACTACATACTATTCCAGAGAAGAAATGTAACATGATTTATTGAACTACTGTGTTACTGATGAACTCAAGTTTTTCCCACCAATTTTTACAAGCAATATTATATAAAAATTATTCATACCTTATTTTACGAATAGGCAAATTTCTCTGGGCTAGTTGATTTCCAAAGTGGAGTCCATAGCCCACCTACCCTTGAAATCACTCGGGCACACTCACTGATTTTCAGTCTTTTGAATGTATGGAGCTTTCCCTCACTTCATACTTTTCATAGGTATTACTTTCTCTGTCTAGAGCACTCTATCCCCATGATATTTTGCAATTTTCTTTGTTAGCACTTAGCACTATTTTGTGCCTATGTAGTTCTTTGTGTGATTTTGTTTAGATGTCCATTTCCTCCACAAAAACTTAAGTTGCATGAGATCAAGGCCTTTGTCTCTTTGGCTCACCAAATAATGAAGTGACAGGCATAGAGCACTCAAAAATATATATCAGGTGTAAAAAAACGAATGATAGCTAAACCTTTCATGCCTGGTAAGTGTAGGCACAGTAATACTCTTACGGTATTCCACCTAATTCGATAGTATTCCACCTAACCCTTACTGTTGCCTCCATGAAGTACTATTTCTCTTATTTTGCATGTGGGGAACAGAAAATCAGCGAAATCTAAGCAATTTTCCTGAGGAATGGCTTATTTGAGATTCAAATTCAGGTCTCTGAATTCTAATTAGGTGACCATTACATTGTACCTGTTAGCTTCTTGGACTAATAGTAATAGATGGATTAGACAGTGTTCTTGTCTTACATTAGTTCTTTATTGAGGCTTTATTGGGACTTATTTTGGAAGCACAAAGCATTAAATAGATATAATTTATTGGAATTTACCAAGAAATTCTTAAAGGCTTTGGGAATTTTTAAAATACATTACAATGGAAAATATGGAAATGTTGAGAACAATGAACACCTCTGAAGAAGGTTGAGTGCAGAAGAACTGATGCTTTTGAACTGTGGTGCTGGAGAAGATTTTTGAGAATCCCTTAGACTGCAAGAGATCAAACCAGTTAATCCTAAAGGAAATCAACCCTGAATATTTGTTGGAAAGACTGATGCTGAAACTGAAGCTCCAGTACTTTGGCCACCTGATGCAAAGAGCTGATTCATTGGAAAAGACCCTGATCCTGGGAAAGACTCGGGGCAGGAAGAGAAGGGGGCGACAGAGGATGAGATGGTTGGATGGCATCATCAATTCAGTGGACATGAGTTTGAGAAGACTCTGGGAGATAGTGAAGGACAGGGAAGCCTGATGTGCTGCAGTGCATAGGGTTGCAAAGAGTTGGACATGACTTAGCAACTGAACAACAACAACAACATAAACACTGAATTTAGGAATGAAAATATAGACTAGTTTGCTCAGAAGTTATAAATTCGGTTCAGTTCAGTTCAGTTGCTCAGTCGTGTCCGACTTTTGCGACCCCATGAATCGCAGCACGCCAGGCCTCCCTGTCCATCACCAACTCCCAGACTTCACTCAAACTCACGTCCATCGAGTCGGTGATGCCATCCAGCCATCTCATCCTCTGTCGTCCCCTTCTCCTCCTGCCCCCAATCCCTCCCAGCATCAGAGTCTTTTCCAGTGAGTCAACTCTTCGCATGAGGTGGCCAAAGTACTGGAGTTTCAGCTTTAGCATCATTCCTTCCAAAGAACACCCAGGACTGATCTCCTTTAGAATGGACTGGTTCATGGGGTTCTCAAGGCAAGAATACTGAAGTGGTTTGCCATTCCCTTCTCCAGTGGACCACATTCTGTCAGACCTTTCCACCATGACCCGCCCATCTTGGGTGGCCCCACATGGCATGGCTTAGTTTCATTGAGTTAGACAAGGCTGTGGTCTGTGTGATTAGATTGACTAGTTTTTTTGTGATTATGGTTTCAGTGTGTCTGCCCTCTGATGCCCTCTCGCAACACCCACCATCTTACTTGGGTTTCTCTTACCTTGGACATGGGGTATCTCTTCACGGCTGCTCCAGCAAAGTGCAGCCGCTGCTCCTTACCTTGGACAAGGGGTATCTTCCTCACCACCGCCCCTCCAGTTACAACACATTAAAATGTAGAATAGAGATTGTTTACTTAATATTTATTAGTCAAGTACTATATTCTAAGTTTTCTTTTAAGCATCAGTTATGTATTTATTAAATAATACATATGTATTTAATACATATGGTTTTAAAAACAAATAGAGTATAAGCATTTTATTTTTAAGGAATTTAGTGATGTTTTGGAGAGTTCCCCTCCCCCTGTCAGTTAGAAGAAATAATTGAAAGCTTGAGAAAAAATAATCAATAATATTAAAGAAAAATAAAGAATCTCATAGTTTTCTGGATGCATTGCTCTTTCTAGTGTAAAGCAGAGACGAAAAGAGAGGATTTATTTGCTCATGGGGGAAATAAATTCATTGAATATAATGTTTGCCACATGCCTAAACAGCCTCATTCAGGAGTGAATCACTTATTTCATAGATTGTCATTTTTTTTTCTTCAGGATTAAATTATTAAAACATATTTAATTACTATAAGTTGGTTTCATTATTTTTCTTAGGGAAACAAATCAAAACCAAAGCTCACATAGGAAAATAAATTTGGTGCCTCATTTGGCTTTAACACTAACTGCTGCATATATTAATAAAAACTGAATAATTGAGTTACCTGAGATTTACAAGTTTATGCCTCTTCACATATGAATGCATCATTCACTACAAGAGTTGGAGAGGAATTTAATCACAAAACTTCAGGTTAATACAGATTCATTAATGATATATTGAGGTCAATAGAGTTATGTGTATAAAGCCAAACTCTAGTTTAATACCTGACCTCACATTTATCAAAAACTCTTCACTTTTAGGTCTTCTGGGGATTGCAAGGTCTAGGTTTTTGCTGTTGTTGTCTCGTTTGCTTGTCTTTTTGAGTCTTGAGTCCTCTGAGCTATCAGAACCCCTGACCCCTTGTTTCAAATAGTAACACCAGTGACCATGGGCATGCAGATATCCCTGAGATCCTGTTTTCATTTTTTTGGATAAATACCCAGAAGTGAGATTGTTGGATTGTGGTGGGTCTAGTTTTAAGTTTTGAGGAACCGCCATACTGTTTTCCGTAGTGGCTATACGAATTTACATTCCCACCGACTGTGTACTAGAGTCCCCTCTTCTCCAGTTTCTTGGTGGTGGTGATTTAGTTGCTAAGTTGTGTCTAACTCTTGCGACCCCTATGGACTATAGCCCGCCAGGCTCCTATGTCCGTGGGATTCTACAGGCAAGAATACTGGAGTGGGTTGCCATTTCCTTCTCTAATTTCTTACCAACAGTTTTTTATCTTTTTTTTTCTTGTTAAAAGCCATGTTAAGCATTGTGAGGTAGTATCTTGTAGTTCTGATTTACATTTCCCTAATGATTAGTGATGTTGAGCACATTTTCTTTTTATTTATAATGTAAATTTATAATTTAAACAGTTTATTTAGTTTTGGCTATGCTGGGTCTTTGTTGCTGGGCTTTTCTCTAGCTGTGGTGCACGAGCGTCTCATTGTGGTAGCTTCTCTCGTGGAGCACGGACTCTAGGGCATGCGGGCTTCAGTAGTGGTGCCTGGGCTCAGTAGGTGCAGCTCCTGGGCTCTAGAGCACAGGCTCAGTAGCTGTGCTGCATGGGCTTGGTTGCTTTGTGTCATGTGGGATTTTCCTGGACCAGGGATAGAACCCGTGTCTCTTGCATTAGAAGGCAGATTCTTTACGACTGAGCCACCAGAAAAGCCCTGCGTATTTTCATATATCTATTGTCTGTCTTTTTTCTTTGGGTGAAATGTCTACTCAGTTCCTTTGCCCATCTTTTAATTTAGTGGTGGATGGACAAGAAAGATGGGAAAATGAAGAGATACTCGTCAAAGGGTACAAGGTACAGTTATGCACGATGAATAAATCCTAGAGAACTGCTGTACGACAAAATGCCTATAGTAAGCAGTACTATGTTCTATACTTAAAATTTGCTGAGAGGAGATCTTGTGGTCTTATTTCAAACTAAGAATTAATTAAAAGGCCTAATTAATTAAATAGTTAAACTTTTGGAGAGAATGGATAGGTTTATGGCCTAGATTGTAGTGATGTTACATGGGTATACGCATAAGTGCATGCTCAGTAGCTGACTAAGCATGACTAATGTCCAACTCTTTGTGACTCCATGAACTGTAGTGGGCCAGGCTTCTCCATCCATGGGATTCTCCAGGCAAGAATACTGGATTGGGTTTTCATTTCCTTCTCCAGGGACATGAATACATGTGCATCTCTAAACTCACTAAGTTTTATACATGAAATATATACAGCTTTTGAATGTCAATTATACATCCATTTTTTAAAATATTAAGTTGTCTTTTAAAAAGGCAATACCAAGTTGGCTGCTCTGAATTCTTTGAAGCCTAATGGAGAGAATGGAGGCATAACAGCATCTCAAGATTAAAACAAAACAAAACAAAACAAAGAAACCCTGGAATGAGAAAAGGCACAGATTCTTTTCTATTTCTATAAAAACAGCAGCACCTTCTGGTATTTCCCTTTCAGAATTCAGGCTTTAGAGGACTGATCTGATACAGTTGGTAATTTTACTTAAAGACCTTCCTATTAAATAGATTCAAACTATTTTTGAAGAACAGATGGTATAGACTAGAGGAAGAGATAAACACTGTATGTTAAACATTTTATTGATCAATTAAAATATCATAATTTAAAATGTTGATTCTACTGTGGGAATTATGCATGTCTGTCTGTGATGGAGAAAGACACTGAGATGGTGTATGTAGGGAGTGGGATGGGAATTTATTGTCCAAAGTTGAAATTGGACTCTTCCCATGAGGTGAGAATGAGATGAGCAGCCTCCCACCGCCCCCGCTCCCCGCCCCATTCCACACACACACACCAGACAGGCAGATGGCTCTTCTTCAGGTGTAAGGAAGCTGGCTTTCAGTCTTGAATCATGTGCCTCGGGGTGCTTTGAAAACTGCCTATTTTTAAGATCAGTTTGAAAAAAAATGATAGAGTAGAATAAAGAAACCACCTGTGTGGATTTGAAGAAAAAGTCAAGCTATAAAGTTAGCAGCTCTTTGCAAAGAATATAGTTATAGAAAAACTGCATCCTTATCTTCTAGCACTTCTTTGTTCTGCTTTTTCTACAAGAGCATGAATTCTTGATAAATAAATATCAGCATCTCTGTAAATTATTTGACATTAATTTTCTATTTGACGTTAATAAAGTCTATTTGACATTAATTTTCATTAATGTTAACCTTTCATTCCTATGAATTACTTATGTGTAACAATTTCCATTCCATCATAAACAAACTTTTCTTGGATGTTTTCATTAATTGTGAGAGGATATTTGGGTAAATCGTGAGATTCACCAAAAGCTAACCAAATATAAAGGAGATAAAACATCACCAATCATTGTGTACATATGTATATCTAAGTATCTAAAATAGTTACTTTAGAGACAGAAACATTCTTTTCTTTTTCAAAAAGGAAGATTGGGTCATTTAATAGTGATTGAAATGGTATTGAAACTTATTTTTCCATTGGTTCACATATTTATGAGAAAGTATTGGAGCTAAGACTGAATATAGAAATAAGCTTGTTAATTATGGAAGGTGCAGGAAAATAGCAAGCCTGCAAATAGCCTTGTATGTTCTACTCTGCCCTTGTGTGCCATGACTTTCCCCTTGATGTCAGAGCCATGTCCAAAGTTGGTGTAGGCTATGTTCCTGCCAACAGCAGGTTTGTAGTGGAAACTGTCTTCACCACCCAAGTTATGGACCTGATACAATGAATCCCACACAAGCAGTGGGTCTGCCTGCCCCCAGTTGTGCCCCGTTTTATTCTCAGGATCTGTGTCCTTTGCCCTTGGTCTTTTTCTACAGGATTTAGATGAATGTCAGACCCTTGAAATGCTACCCAATAGTGACCTTGATTTTCTGACTTTGCTGGGGGAAAAATTGAGTTTAAATCTAGAGTTGAAATTATATGCAATGCTATGGTAGTCAGGTCATTTCTGATACAAAAGAAGACTTCACTTGCCATTAGAGATATCTGTCTTTTTGATTTGGCTGAA
The DNA here is from genome assembly GCF_032452875.1 of Bos javanicus. Taxonomy (NCBI): domain Eukaryota; kingdom Metazoa; phylum Chordata; class Mammalia; order Artiodactyla; family Bovidae; genus Bos; species Bos javanicus. The sequence continues at coordinate 23,996,827 of NC_083890.1, read as the reverse complement.
GCTTTCTGGTCTTAAGGGTAGCTATGCATTTACAGAAGATGAATGCTTCTTTTTTTTTTGTAGTTGCCTTGCCTTTGATATATGGGGAAAGTTGGGTAATTCTTTCTTAGTTCTAATTTTCAAGATATTATTTATAAAGGTTTATCCTTCTTGTTGTCAAAATACAATGCTTTTAGGGGTGAAAAATCCCAAGCACTGCTTGGGGAAAAAATACTAGAATAAAGATGGCGGGATGGTTAGTGTTTGATGGATGAACGAGTGGAAAGAGGGTGTAATTCGGAACCAAAAGGCACTACCCCATGGCTGGTCCTGAGCTCCTTTGGGGGCAAAGCAGTCTTTAATTACATCTGGTACTCATTAATTCTTTTTGGAGTCTCTTTCCAGATCTGTTCCCCCATCAGCCTCCCATCGAGCAACAGAAATTCCAGATGGTTCCCTCCATATGCCAGTGCTCATTCTCTTAAGTAGGATAGATTGGTCACTGACAGAGCAGGATGCAGGAGCACTGGCCAAGTCAAGCCAAGGTGAAAAGCATTGGGCCACAGTTACATTAGAGATAATCCATCATTCATGTTTCTAAGTGCATTGTATGCATAACTGCTTCTGAATGTTTTCTCTGAAACATCTTGAGTAATTTCCTGGAAAGCATGGTACTTCTAGACAATGTGGCATATTGATCCTAATTGTCTACACCTGGAGCAGAGAGAGGTCCTCTAGAAGCTGTCATTATAGCTGAGAGTCATTTTGGACCTGATCTGCTCTGGAGCCTACTTTAGGATGATTTTTTTTTTTGTCTGCATCAATTTCAATGCCAACTGTCATGTCTGTTATTGTAATGCAAAGAGAATTACTTGATATAAATCTTTATAAGTCAAAGGTTTATTTCATCTTTGCAGAATTTTGTTGTAATACGCACATAGACTTTCCATTTTGAAGTTTTGAGAATGAAGATGAGGTTAATCTCCATATAATAAAAAAATATGTTGTTTCAAGTATATTGCCTTGTGTTTATTTATCTGTCTTCATCTGATGATGGGAAACATGTCTGACTCATCTTTGAGTTCTCACCACCCGGCAAGATGTGGCACATATTGAGGAAGGAAAGGAAGCAAGAAAGAAGTGTGACTAGATGGATCCAGGAAATTTCAAAGTGCAGTTGGCACTGAAAGAAATAAGAATAGTGTTTCTACTCTTCTTCATCTTATTCTTTGCTTCTAATGGCTGTTGGATTTTACATGTACGTGTGTGTGTGCGTGTGTGTGTGTGCACGCGTGCGTGCACTCTTTGGTGTTATTTTTTGAGCACCTACCAAAGTCTGGGTATTGTTCTATGTGCTCAGCAACTCAGTGTGACCATGACAGGTATAGTCTGTGTTGTCATAGAGCATATAATAGTTAGGCTAACTGTGCTTCGTGGGCAATTTATTGGTATATTTGGAAGGCAAGACAATTAGGAAAAATGTCTTCTAAGGGGAAACGTGATAAAGACCAAAGGGAAGATTTTAAATTCCATATAATTGTCACATTTTAACTGAAAGGTATATTCAAAAGAAGCCTAATATCATCTTGTGTGTGTGTGTGTTGTCAGTATTTTGTGGATGAGAGAACACATTTATTGAAGAAGTTAAGTTACTTTGTACAATCAGGTTCAATAGTCAAACATTGGTAGAATGGGCCACAGACTGGAAGAGACAAAGGGTATTTGTATCGAAGTCTTATATTTAAATGTGTTTGCTTGAAGTAATTTCTGTCTTGCTTTTGAAGTCACAATAAAGTTATGAACTTACAAAATGTATGTGAAACCTATAACATTCTCTAGATATTTCACTCTTTTGTTTGAATGTGTGAAAAGGAGCAGACGTGAAATTGAAATACATACTTTTTTCATCTGTTTAGTCTGATTATTCATTTTACATCAGTCACTGATAAACTTTGGAAATTTAAGGTGTGTAGGGAACTCAGCATATCTGAGCAACATTTATGGCACAGCTTTATCTTTGATGTCATAAGAGGCACTAGGGATTTCTTAAAAGGGGTGTTGTCTTCTCCTAAGGAATAACAGTTGGGAGAGAAAGACATAATTACATTGAGGATCAGCCCAGTGACAGCTCCTTCCTTATAAGCAATAATCATGTGTGTAATTATCATAAAATTTTTTAATGCTGTGTGTTATAAGAAGGTCCAGGGTATCAATAGAGAGTAAAAGAAAGAGATTTCCATAGAGGAGTGGTGGATTCAATGCGGAGACTTAATAGCAGATCTAAAACTTTGTTGCTTCAGATGGATGAGTGTGTGGTGAGGATGCTGTTGGATCATCCTTACATCCTGAGAGCCAGCGTTCTGCTATTTAACTGAGACACGAGGGGAGGGAAAAGGTGTATTTAGGAGAATTTAGGGATCAGGTCTAGAGATGTCACACTTCAACTCTGCCTACATTTTATTGGCTACCCTGAGCCACATGGCTTCATTTAATTGGAGAGGAGGGTGGAAAAAGTTGACTAACTATGAACCCAGGAATAAAAGGGAAATGGTTGGTTTACAACCCTGCAGTGTCTGCCATGGGAAGGTGTGGTGGTCTTATCCCTCGGACAGAAGGCAGGGACGAGAGAAGACAACTCCTGAGAAGTCAATTTGTGGGGCAGGGCCTTAAGAACAACAGGTTGCATTGTTTTCTGGAATCAGATGTGAGCTTATGTTTAAAAATTCCTTAAATATGAAACAGAAATAGACCCACAGCCATAGAGAATAGATGTGTAGTTACCACGGGAGAGAGGAGGCAGGGGAGGGAAAGATTGGGAGTTTGGGACTGGCAGATGCAAACTGCTGTATATATATAGTGGATAAACAACAAGCCCCTGTTGTATAATACAAGGGACTATATTCGATATCTTATAATAACCTATAATGGAAAAGAATATGAAAAGTCACAGATATATATGCCTAACTGAATTACTTTGCTGTATACCAGAATCTAACACAAGACTGTAAATCAACTATATCTCATTAAAATAAATTTCAGAAAATCCCTTCAAAATCTTTGCGTGTGTGATTATGGTATTAAGATGTAAGCAGAAACGCTTATTCGATATCTTCAATTTGGGCTGAATTACTACTGAACTTCAGAAAGTAACACTTACTACTTTGGCATACATGAAGCATTTATTGTTTTAAAAGAGAATTTTTATTCATGTATTATTCTATTGTCACTTTCAAGCAAAAACCAATGTTTTTTTTTTCTCCTGAAGTTATATGGAAGCTACTTTTAGAAAGGTGAGATGAATAATAATGGTTTCAAGTTGCCCCATGAACTCTGTGAGTTCATCCAGCTACTGAAAACAATACAAATAATGAATATATTAAGCGTTTATTGAGCATGTAACAGGCACTTGGTTTTCTTGGTGGGAATGGGGGATTGAGAGTGTCTTCCTAATCCTCTTCAGCACTTTATATCTATTGATTCATTTAATCTTAACAAACATCCTATGAATGAAGAGATATTTTTATTATCGTTCTCATTTTATAGATTAGAAAATGGAGGCACTGAGGAGTAAATAGTTGGTCCAGGCAGCTAGTCAGTAGCAGCTTATTCACAGCCAGATAGTCTGACTTTAGAGGTCAAGGTCGTAAAGTGTGGTTGTCTACCTTTCAAACACCAGAGCCTCGGGAGGGGCAGGGACAAAGGGTGTGGAGCTTATCTGGACACTTGCTTTAAAGCAGGCTTGGGGCAGGGTTAGAGTCATAAGCAATGCCTTTGGCCATGCCCCTTGGTTTGCAAAGCAGGGGAAGAATGTATTCATTCTTCTCTTTTCCTCTGCCACTTCAGGAAAGCCTAGCCTTTGCAAACACTTTGTTTTTCCACTTTCTGCCCCTGACCTGGCCCAAGCTGCAATGCAAGCAGCTCCCGAGCTGCCTGGAGAACCCAGTATAAGTCACTGGAGGAGAGGAGGCAATTCTTGTCTTGGTTACATGTCTGAGCAATTTCTTTTCCTTCTGCAGACAGGACTGTCCTTGTGGATACTGATCTTCCGCCCCTCAGAGGCCTCTACGTGATGGGGACTCTAGAATTCCCTGTGGACAGAAGCAATGTTCTAAGCGTGGCCTGCATGCTCATTGCTGGTGGGGAGCTGAGAGTTGGTGAGTCAAGGGCAGCAGGACTGGGAGCAGAGAGAGGCTTTGGGAGAGGATAGTGTCTCTAGCAGGTTGCTTAAGGGGATCTGGAGAAGGCTGAGGCAAGGAGGAAGTTTACTAGCAAAATTTCTCCCCAGCCAGCTTTGGACACAGACAGAGGTGACATTTGTTGGTCACTCCTGTCCACCACTATCTGCAGTCATCTGACCCCAGGGTCCTCACGCTCATTGCAGGGCTCTTTTTGCTTCCACCAGGCCACACATCAATTCTCCATTTAGTTCTCTGAGTGAGACTTTACCTGTGGCTCACCCTTCCAGAAGATCTCGTAGGATGGGTTGGTTAGCCCTTGATCAACCAACCCAGAAGAGAATTTCAGTTGCTGTGGTAGTGCAGATCCTTCAGAGAACCGACCTGGGAGCGAAGCTGATGTGCTCAGCCTGGGACAGTAAAGAGAGAAAGCTGGGGAGAAGGCAAGCAACTCACTTGTCTCCCACTGCCCCACAAACCCATTGACTCTTCCATCTAGTTATGTTTTATGACTCCCTAGGAAGCTGATGGAAGGGCCACAGATGCAGTGGGGCTAGGAGATGAGGGTCCTCCCCCTGGGAATTGAGGGGTGTTGCAGGAGAAGTGGATCTGGGGTGATGAGTTAACTAAGTCTGATACATTGAAGGGGTGAAAATGTTAGACACTCAGTCGTGTCTGACTCTTTGCGACCCCATGAACTGGAGCCTGCCAGGCTCCTCTGCCCATGGATTCTCCAGGCAAGAATACTGGAGTGCGTAGCCAACTTAAAAATGTGAGTTGTCTATTTTATATATAGTGTAATGTGGAGAAGGCAATGGCGCCCCACACCAGTACTCTTGCCTGGAAAATCCCATGGACCGAGGAGCCTGGTGGGCTGCAGTCCATGGGGTTGCGAAGAGTCGGACATGACTGAGCGACTTCGCTTTCAGTTTTCACTTTCATGCATTGGAGAAGGAAATGGCAACCCACTCCAGTGTTCTTGCCTGGAGAATCCCAGGGACGGGGGAGCCTGGTGGGCTGCCGACTATGGGGTCGCACAGAGTCGGACACGACTGAAGCGACTTAGCAGCAGCATGTATATATCAGTCCCAATCTCCCAATTTATTCCCACATCTTATCACTTGGTAACCATGTCTATTTTCTATATCCATGACTCCTGTTTTGTAAATCAGTTCATTTGTACTTTTTTTTTTTTTTCAAGATTTCACGTGTAAGGATGGACATATATACTTTACTATATACAAAATAGATAACTAAAAGAAACTGCTGTATGGCACAGAGAATTTTGCTCAATACTTTGTAATGGCCTAGGTGAGAAAAGAATCTAGAAGAAAGAGTTCATTATTTGAATGAGAGATGCAGGAAGCTGCATGGAGTTGGTTGTCAGACAGCAGTGTTAAGTTGTGTGTGACTGGGACACACTTGGTACTGAGAAGGACGTCTGGGAATAAATACCCAGATTTCACGCTCTCTCCTCCCCTGTCTCCTGCTCATGCTACCATTTAGTCAAACCCAGCCTGAACTCCGAGTCAAGGCTCACTGATGTCCTGTGTGTGGGTCAGCTGCATCCCAGGGCTGTGAGAGGAGGAGGGCAGTGTTTGGGAGTGAGGTTTGAAAGCTCTCCATCACATTCACTGGTGGAGAATGGTTCTTCTGTTAAAGCAGCCACAGCTTTTTCCAGCTTCATTATGCGAACCGCATTGTCACCTCTAACTCCTACTGTTTTTACATGTGCTGCCTCAAATACAGATCTCTGTGTTGTACACTTGCATAAGCATTGTTTTGTTTTCACCTGGGTTTTAAGGAGACGTAAGCGCAATATTTTTTACTCATCTCTATTTCAATCCATCTTTCCACAGTGGGGAAATTCTTTTGGCTCCTGATCTTTTCCTCCCAGATTGATGTCACTTGCTCATTGGTTTAATATTCTGTATCCTCATCCAGTTAACTGATTGAAATATTAAATAAAACTGAGCCTTGTTCCCGTTACTGGAAAACTTATTTTACGTTGACATCCTCAGTTGCTAAGAGAGGTCTTTTTTCATAAGTTTTTTTTAGGTCTCTGAAGTCACTTATTACTGTAATTCAAACTTGCTGCCTGGAAGTTTGTACCTTAGAAGAGAAATGACACAGTGGCACTTTCCAGTTTTGACTTACACATTTCAAATCCTATTTTAGTTTTGCCCATTCCCAACTACACTTTCATCTGTTACTAGACAATGGCATGTTCTTTTTCTCTCTGCTTGTCCATGTGTTCCAGGCCTAAAGGTTGATTATCCAAAAGGAACCCATCTGCCCAGTCCTGTGTGTATGATGCCTGAAGGGAGACTTTCAACCCATCTGTCCCATCCTACCACACCCTAAAGAAATCCCGACATGAAATAGATAATAAGACTAGTTAGCAAAGAAACCTAATAGATGTGGGCATTGGCGCAGAGCACTGCCAGAGACTGTCTGCTATCTGATGCCATTTGATCCCAGTCCTGGCACTGTGGAATTATATTTCTTGGTGGTCCTGCTTTTAAGGCAACTGGTGCTGGCAAAAGGTACCAATTGACTTTTAGTAGGGTGGAATCATAATGTTAGCATTAGACGGGAAGTTTAAGATCAAAGCTCCGCTTCAAGGGCTACAGCTGCATCACAAATGCCAAACTCAATTTCATTCTCTGTTCAGTGGTTGTCCTGTTAGTCTGATAAAACACTTAAGATAAGCTGAAAGTATTTCACTTGTTTGTCCATCCTATCATTCATCCTGATTTTGCTCACTGCCTACCATGTGCCAAGTTCCACAAGAGAGGTTGGATGTACAGGCGTAGAAGTCATGAACCTGGCTTTCAAGAACTGTCTCAATAAAGCAGCAGAGACAAATAAAATCATAACTGAAAGTGTCACCTCTTCCGATGTGGAGAGGGATTAAAGATAAAAAAAGAGATCTGAAAAGACCATATTTGTGGACAAGCATTATACCTTCAGGAAATTGCAGAAAACAGGTATGTCTGGATTGTAGGATTTATAAAATGGTGGTAGCCAATGAAGCTTCTTGGCCTTATGCATTATGTTAAAGAGTTTGGGTTTTCTCATGAAGGCAGTGCCCTGGCACTGGATATTTTTAAGCAGGGAAGTGACATTATTAGATCCGGTCTTAGAGCCATCACTTTTGGCAATGCAACGGATGTACTGGAAGGGACACAGTGAAAAGTGAGAAGGCTATAAGGTGTTTCAGAAAAGAATCTGTGAAAGATCGAGTGAAGACACTGGAGCTAAAGAGGAAGAATGAATTAGGGAAGTACTGCGGAGGTAAAAAATTCCTAGAATCAAGTGGCAATTTTGATGTGAGGTGAGGAGATGATACTTCCTAGGTTTCAGGTTGGGAGATCTGGGTCCATGGCGAGGCTGGGACAAACCTCCTTCCCACTACTTTTTAGTTGAGTGTGTGTGCCAAGTCACTTCAGTCATGTCCAACTCTTTGCCACCCTATGAATTGTAGACAACCAGGCTCCTCTATCCATGGGATTTTCCAGGCAAGAATACTGCTATGAGTTGCTGTGCCCTCTTCCAGGGGATCTTCCTGACCCAGGGGTAGAACCTGTGTCTCTTATGTCTCCCGCATTGGCAGGTGGGTTCTTTACCACTGGTGCCACCTGAGAAGCCCTTTTAGTTGAGTGACTCGGCCAAATTACATGAGCTATTTCTGCCTCAGTTTTCTTATCTCTAAAATGGGAGCAATAATAATCAGGCTTATTTTATCGAGTTTTATAGGAACTGAGTAAATTAATGGGATCACAAAGAGTCGGACATGGCTTAGCAACTGAACAACAGCAACGACAATATTTATTTATTAAAGGCTTCTTTGGTGGAAGTGCTTGAACAGTGTCAGGCACCTAGTAAACCTTTAGACACAAATGTTAAGTTTAAGTTTCAGTGGGATGTATAAGTGGTAATATATAGAGGACAAATAGATTAATGAGAAAGCTCAGAAGAGAGGACTGTGCTAAATATATATATTTGAGGGTCATCAGCCAAACATATGGAATCAAAGCTGTGAGATAGAGACGGCTTTTAAGGGTAAGGGAGGAAGCTGAGCTCAGGAAAGAGAAAGGAAAATAAACAGCTATAAAGGTAGATGGACAATGAAAAGAAAAAATAATGTCTTGAAACAAAAGGAGGGATTTGCAAGAAAGAGGGAGTGGTTAGTAGTAGGAGATACAGCAGAAAGAATAAAATCAGGAAAGTAAATTGACCATCTTATTCCAGCTTTTAACGTCTTTATTTTTGTTGTTCAGTCACTCAGTTGTGTCTGACTCTTTTGCAAGCCCTCAGACTATAGCTTGCCAGGCTCCATGGGATTTCCCAGGCAAGAAACCCGCGGTGCATTGCCATTGCCTTCTCCAGGGGATCTGCATAACCCAGGAACTGAACCTGCATCTCCTGCATTGGCAGGCAGATTCTTTATCTGCCACCAGGGAAGTCCTCTACTTTTTTTACAATGGCTGTCAAATATACTTTTGACACAAAATGTTACTTTGCATGTTGAACAAAGAAAAAAATTTCCTGAAGGAGAGTAACTTCTAATAAGTTTAATACCACTTACCTATTCTTTAACAACTTCATGTTTTGGCTTAAAATATAGTCTTAAGTACAATTGAACAGATTCAATTTCATGTTTGAAAATGAACAGTTGTCTCTATTGAGTGATGTCATCAAACTTTTACATGCTTTCATGAGTAGCAAGCTTTCTATTGGACAATAAAATGGAATGAATCAGTAGGTTTAAGGAGAAAGTAGATTTACCCCTGTTTCCATCCCCTTCCTCCGGCCTTCCCTCACTTTCTCTTTCACTGAATGCCAACTCAGTGACAAGCATTCTTCCGCTGACTTGAGTATTCAGCAGTGAGCCAGACAGATACGATTCCTCCTTGTACTCTTTTGTTGGGGGAAATAGACAATAAAATAGCAAAATAAAAAGGGACATAATTTTAGATGGCAATGCACGCTCTGAAGGAAACTAAATAGAGAAGTGAACTGAAGAGAGGTGTTGGCACTATAGATTAGGTAGTCAGTGCACAACTTTCTGAAGAGTCGGTGTGACTTGAGACCATAGAGACAACAAAGAGCTAGACTTGCAAAGATTTGAACAAAAAAGTTTCAGACAGAAGGAAGACCTGGTGCAGAAGTCCTGAGGCAGAGCTAGGCATGCGCTTTACATGGTTGTGAGGCAGAAAAGCAGTCACTGTAGCTGGAGACCAGTGAAGAGAAGGCATGAGTTTCATGGGGTGGGCTGGATTTTGAGCTATGCTGTGTTGTTTTCTAAAGCAATAAAGAACACAAGTGAGTCCAAAATCTGCAGAAAATTGCGTTTTTTCCACTATATTATTCATTTATTTATTTTTTCTAACACTAACAGTCATACAGTCGAGAGTGAGGCTAATGAGTGAATGTGTAAATCAGTTTTTACAGTGTTTATATATTTATAGTGAAGTAAAGTAATGCTCAAAATTCTCCAAGCCAGGCTTCAGCAATACGTGAACCATGAACTTCCAGATGTTCAAGCTGGTTTTAGAAAAGGCAGAGGAACCAGAGATCAAATTGCCAACATCTGCTGAATCATTGAAAAAGCAAGAGAGTTCCAGAAAAACATCTATTTCTGCTTTATTGACTATGCCAAAGCTTTGACTGTGTGGATTACAATAAACTGTGGACAATTCTGAAAGAGATGGGAATACCAGACCACCTGACCTACCTCTTGAGAAACCTGTATGCAGATCAGGAAGCAACAGTTAGAACTGGACATGGAACAACGGATTGGTTGCAAATAGGAAAAGGAGTACATCAAGGCTGTGATATTGTCACCCTGCTTATTTAACTTCTATGCAGAGTACATCATGAGAAACGCTGGGCTGGAAGAAGCACAAGCTGGAATCAAGATTGCTGGGAGAAATATCAATAACCTCAGATATGCAGATGACACCACCCTTATGGCAGAAAGTGAAGAGGAACTAAAAAACCTCTTGATGAAAGTGAAAGAGGAGAGTGAAACAGTTGGCTTAAAGCTCAACATTCAGAAAATGAAGATCATGGCATGTGGTCCCATCACTTCATGGGAAATAGATGGGGTAACAGTGGAAACAGTGTCAGACTTTATTTTGGGGGCTCCAAAATCACTGCAGATGGTGATTGCAGCCATGAAATTAAAAGACGCTTACTCCTTGGAAGGAAAGTTATGACCAACCTAGGTATTCAAAAGCAGAGACATTACTCTGCCAACAAAGGTCCGTCTAGTCAAGGCTATGGTTTTTCCTGTGGTCATGTATGGATGTGAGAGTTGGACTGTGAAGAAAGCTGAGCACTGAAGAATTGATGCTTTTGAACTGTGGTGTTGGAGAAGACTCTTGAGAGTCCCTTGGACAGCAAGGAGATCCAACCAGTCCATCCTAAAGGAGATCAGTCCTGGGTGTTCATTGGAAGGACTGATGCTGAAGCTGAAACTCCAATACTTTGGCCACCTCATGCGAAGAGTTGACTCATTGGAAAAGACTCTGATGCTGGGAGGGATTGAGGGCAGAAGGAGAAGGGGATGACAGAGGATGAGATGGCTGGATGGCATCACCGACTCAATGGACATGAGTCTGAGTGAACTCCGGGAGTTGGTGATGGACAGGGAGGCCTGGCGTGCTGCTATTCATGGGGTCACAAAGAGTCAGACACGACTGAGCGACTCAACTGAACTGATTTTTATGAATAGATTTTTTTGCTGTGAATGCTTTCCTGTATTTATTTTTAAACCAGGCTCTTTTCTTTTTAGTACAGCAAATTCCCATTGGCTGTTTAATTTTACATATGGTATTGTAAATTTCCATGTTACTCTCTCCATACATCTCATCCCCTCCCCAAAATAGCTACTTTTTTATAATCTTATGCGTATGACTTTAACAAGACAGAAATTAGTTTAAGACCTTCATGAATATGGGAATTCTAGAGATCTGGATCATAAATCTAGTTTAGCAACTTGTTACACAACTTCTGGAAAATTCCCCAATAGTGGACTTATAACTATGATATCTTAGACCTCAGAGATTGTGTGAATCATCTGTATCAGCATGTAGATGATGGAACTGAGACCCACAGAGATTATTGATTGGTTCCAAGGTCTCATAGCTGGTAAAGAGCAGGACCAGAGTTAGAAGTTATTTTAGTCACTTCAAATCTTTGTCCTTCAAGCCTTTGCCCAAGGATTACCTTTACTATGAACATTTTCTGTCTCCATTCAGTAGGTTTTAGTGTATCTTTTCTTCTGGCTCATTCTATCATTCATATCATCATTATTGCACTCATTTTTATGTTATGAAATGGTATGTTCTCATGAATGTCTTCTCTGTATTAGATGATAGACTTTACAATATTTTTGTAACCTTTGTACTTAGGACATAGTACACTTCTGATAATGTGCCATAACTGACTAGTGTATATATAAATGAATGAACACATCTAAGTCTGTCTTTCAGCTTAATACCTTTTTCTTGCAATACATCCAGTCTCCTGACACTTAAATTTCAACATCTGCGAGGACGGACTTGTAGTGTTAATGTATAAGCGACTATGTTTCCCCACCCCCATATGGGAGAAATAAACGGGGGTAAAAACACATTGAAAAAATTGGTGATCTTGTACAAATCTAAAGTATTTTCAGTCTTACTCTGTCTAGGAGAGGAAGACTTATAAAAATGCCTGACTCAAAGCCTGTTCAATAAACATTGGTTTGTTGAGTGTTTTAAATGTTTGTATTTCTTTGCCCAGGAATAGCTGTCTGTACGCATCCTTTACACCACTGTCCTTTTTCAGATGAGACATCATTTCCATGCTTTAATTTGTATGCTTTGTTATCTTAGATATCAGTGATGTTAACATGTTATTGATCCAAATGTGCAACTCGATGGAAAGTGTTTTAATCTTATGCATACTTTTAAAATTGCAAAAGGAAAATTCTCTCGTGATAGTTTGTAGGAGAATTTCAGAGAGGGATAATCAGTAATAATATATGTGTGTCTTCAAAACTTCACAGAAATCTCCTTGATCCCTAAGTAAACAACACATGCCCCACATTTCAGTGTCCCTGAGGACTCTGCAGAACATTATACCTGGCCTGTCAGAGCCAGGTCACATGATGCACTGCCTAGTCACTCAGTAATTATGGTAGGAACTGGGTTTTTAGCCTAAAAGTTGTCACATATTGTTTTGCAGAGCCCATGATGGGTATTTGTCAGCCCTGTCTCACATTTGTAGCCAGGAGCCTAAGGTCATCATTAGCACATGACTTTGATTGTCAGGAAATGAAGTACTACGTGTATGGAAGTTTCATTGCTTCCATGATTGGGACTGTCTCAATCCTAAAGAAGAAGAAAAATCCATACACAGTTTATTGCCTTCCAAACTGACAGTTCTGTAAGGCTCATTGGATGATTAAGTAATAAGAAGGAGACAAACCAGAGAAAAGTGTAGATGAAAACATATCCTCCAGCTTAAAGCCACAATACCCAATAGTCAGACTTCTTGAGTTGCCAGAGAGAATCCTCAGATGATGTTTGTTTACAAATAATATATTAAATAAAAAACCCAAGCCAAAAAAAAATATATTCTTTCAAGTTTATGATTAAAAATATAACAAATTAACTATATATTTCATATGTAAATTTAAGGGTACATAGATATCTGTTAAATAGTTTGTAACTTAACTAATATAGATCATCAGCCAACTAATCAGTTTCTGTCTACACTGATCATTCTCTAATCAAACTACTGGTTAATAAAAAGGAAATCAAAATAATATGGCTTATAAATATTGTACTTATTTAACTACAAGGGCAAGAGCATAACAGCTGTGTTCTTTATAGGTTCAGCAAGCACTAAACTCCATTTCTGTGAGGTCCTAAGAAGATTGGTAGCCCACAGTTCAATAGCACATATTTCAATATCAGATCAAGAATAGAATTATCTATTTTCAGATGGATATTAGTTCTCTGACAAACATCACATTTTTCTTAAATGTATAGGTTTTAAAGCACGATCTATCTTGGGTTTGTGTCTACTAGACTGACTTAACAGTAACCATTTTGGTAAATAAACCTTAAAAATATGCATTTTTTGTATGTCAGTTATACTTCATTAAAGCTTTAAAACATTTAATGGTTTAGAGAAGCAGAAAAACAAACGTAATTTTGACCAATTTTCATTCTTTTGATGAATAAGTACTTATTGATGAGTATCCTTGAAATATAATCACTTACTGTGTTTAGAATATGACATGTGTATAAAATATAACACATGTACAGACAAGTTCATAAAATAAGGAGCACATAAACAGGAATCCATGCTGCTGCTGCTGCTGCTAAGTCACTTCAATTGTGTCCGACTCTGTGCGACCCCATAGATGGCAGCCCACCAGGCCCCACCGTCCCTGGGATTCTCCAGGCAAGAACACTGGAGTGGGTTGTCATTTCTTCCTCCAATGCATGAAAGTGAGAACTGAAAGTGAAGTCACCCAGTCGTGTCCGACTCTTAGCGACTCCATGGACTGCAGCCTACCAGGCTCCTCCATCCATGGGATTCTCCAGGCAAGAGTACTGGAGTGGGGTGCCATTGCCTTCTCCATGCTAGTGGGAATGTAATGGGATCTCACGATTGTGTTAATTTGTGTATCTCTAATGTGATTTGAGCACTTTTGAAATTTTTCTTGTCTATTTGGTATCTTTTTTTTTGAAGTAGCTACTCTCTTGCCCCCTTTTAAATGATGAATTATCTTTTTTATATTGATTTGTTGAAGTCACTTACATATTTTGGAAAGTACCTTTTGTTAGTTATATGTGTTGCAAATACCTTTGCCTAATCTGTGGCTTGCTTTTTCAGTCTTCTAATGGTGTTTCTAGATAACTGGAAAACCTTTATTTTAATATAATTCATTTTATAGATCTTTCCCTAGATGAACTGTATATTTTCACTGAAATATGGTAAGCAAACATATGCTGTATGGTTTTAATCCTTTTAAATTTGCTAAATTTGCTTTAGGGTCATCATATGATCCATATTTGTGAATGTTTTATGCAAGCTTGAAAATAATATATTTTCTTTATGAGTCTATTTCCCATCTACACCTATTATTTGTTAATTGTATTAGTCAAAACTGTTACATCCTTATTATTTCCTTGTTTATTTTATGAGCAGTTGTGTTTAATTTGACACTGTTATTTTAGGTATATCTACTTTTCCTTATACTTCTTTTAATTTTTGCTTTATTTACTCTGAAGCTATGATGCTAGGCACATACATACTTAGTATTCTTATGGGTGAAATGAGTCTTTTTTACTGTGGAGTATCTGATTGTTTTCTGCAAGAGGACTGGTTAAAATTACCTAGTTCACTGTTTGGGGGACAAACTATAAGTGAACTCTGCTAGAAAGACACAGCCTTTTCTCTCCGGGAGTGTACTGTAAAGAGTAGGAAGCCTAATAGAAGGCATTTAGAATACAGTTTTGAAGCATTGAGGGAAAACACGGGATGTGTGGTAGCCCACAGAAGGCCCCTTAACACAGATGTAGTTGACAGGAAGGATCGTAGAGAAGGTTGCCTCTGAGCTTGGTTTGGTCTTGTCTGGGGACTTGGTTAAGGTGGCTCAGCTCTTTAGCGTGGCAAGGAAACTGACAGGCAGGGGAAGGGAGTAGTTCTGAAGGCATAAATTTGTTTCCAATCATTTGCTATTTCAAAGCATTTTCCAATGTTCGCAATTATAAATAGATAACACTGCAGAGGAGAACTTTGGGCCTTGACCTTTGCCTGTGTTCCATACTATTTCTTTAGGGCAAGTTCCTCAAAGGAGACTTACTGCAACAAGGGGCCCGGACCTTTTTATGCACACAAGGGGACATCTAGTTCAAGGTCATAGGAGGCTTTTAGAAATAAACTACAGTGAAGCCAAGTTTTGAGGGGTGATTAGGAACAGGACAGGATGAGGCAGGCATATAAAAGCCTGGGGAATCTCACGGACACATAGGAGGGTAGAGGGAGCAGAAAGTAAGTAGTTCAGTGTATGTTGGCTTAGTTACCAGGTATGGAGAGTCATGCTCAAAGGGTGGACTTTACGTGTAAACTAGGTTTGTAATTGATTCTACCAAAGAGTTAATAAAATCATATAAGGCCCTTTTCCCTTTTTCTTACCTTTGAAGTTCATGGAATCCATTTGTACCATATTCCTCAAATCATTATAATAACAGTTATCTTTTATATACCAGAACTTACTTTCCTTCCATCTCCCCAGGTGATTTTAGCATCTGGAACGTATTCTGTTTCCCCTCCATTGCCCACCATCATCCTAAATTGTGACAACTTCTCTTTACTTCTTTCCTGTTCCTCTGTGGCCACGTGTTCACTGATGGGACTTTTCAGCCTAAGCCCAGCTCCCCTGCTCTTTAGCTGTGTCATTTCTTAAATGCTCCTTAACCTCTCTTTGTTGCCATCTCCTCATGAGAACCTTAGCGATATCCATCACTGGGTTGTGAGAATTCAGTGAAATCATGTATGCAAAAACACCTGGCTTGTCTCTGCAGCATGGCAACAACAATTTCCCCTCCTTTGTGAGTATCTGCATCCATCAAGCCTGAAAATGCCTTTTGTTACAGTTTAGAGCATCTCTAAGCAGCTTTAGAGAGGAAAATCGGAGAATTGTATGATTCCTAGATCCTTCTCTTAGCTATGGTTCCTCTCAATTAGGGACAAAGCCCAGGCTGGTGAGGGCGCTTCACCTTTCTTTTGCTGGATTTGAGCATTCAGTGAGGAGTTTGAACTTTAAGGCTTCTCATTGAACAGCTTCTACACATTCGAGAGACACTGTTTTCATGTTAACATAGCATGTCTTTCCTTCTCTTAGGTCATTCTTGCCTTCTTTCTGCTTGTTCCCTTGGTCTCCTTGTTTCCCTTCCCCCACATCACAGTGAAGAATCCAAACTCTGGCCATTTCAGATACCCAAAGATCACGGCAGGCTGACTAATTTTGCCCAGACTTTCTGTGAAAGCTCCGCATGTGCTGCTGTTTTGGGTTGCATAATTGATTTAATCTCTGATTTTAGAGGAACGTTGAACTCTTTTCGTGGGACTCTGCATACATTTCTCTAGGGCAAAAGCTGTCCTACTTTTTTTTTTTTTTTTCTCTCTGGTATCTGTTTAGTGCTAGGCCATTTCCCCCCCAAGAATCTAAACTACCCTCCGTGAAATAAATGAAATCACAGTTGGAAAACAGCTTACTGGACAGACTTCAAACCGCCAGATAAGAGCTACACTGCACACATTTTCTGAACATTCTCCTCCTCCCCAGCATCCCTTCTTTCTGCTCTAGCACGTCTTTGTTTTAGCTAAGAGGATATATTAGCCACTCAGCTGAGTACCTAGGTGGAGCCACCAAGTACCATCTTATTGAGAAAACAGGCTGTGGGGTCTAATTCTTGCATGCCCATTGGCCTACTGTTTGAATCCAGGAAAATTTACTTATCTCTCTGAGTCTTACTTTGAACACTCGTTTGTAGACCGATGGCTATGAAGCCTGGACTATAGAGCTAGGTATGCAGCAAGCTCGCAACTCACACTGAGCTTTTGGCTACCCAGGTATACATGGGGTGCCAACTGGGGAACATGATTTTATGCCCCTGAAAGACCACTTAGCCAAAAGAACAACCAGGACATTTTACGTTTCCATTTACTTCTTATCATATTTGGCAGCCTCATTCTGGGTTATGTTTTCAGGCATTTCAAAGTGGAAAGACATGTTTGATAGCAGATGTGTTTTGTCTGCTTCTCTTATCCAGTTTGGAGATAATCTTCTCATTAGTTGCTTCTTTAAAAATCTAATAAGTGTACTAAGTTGTTTTAGTCATGTCTAACTCTTTGCGACCTTATGGACTGTAGCCTGCCAGGCTCCTCTGTCTATGGGATTTTCCAGGCAAGAATACCATTTCCTTCTCCAGAGGATCTTCCAGACCCAGGGATCAAACCCGCATTTCTTACTTGTGCACTGGCATTGGTAGGCAGGCTCTTTACCACTAGTGCTACCTGGGCTTTGTAATGTTTCATATCCTCTAAGATATATTCCAGGACTTCCCTGGTGGCTCAGATGGTAAAGCGTCTGTCTACAATGCGGGAGACCCGGGTTCGATCTCTGGGTTGGGAAGATCCCCTGGAGAAGGAAATGGCAATCCACTCTAGTACTATTGCCTACAAAATCCCATGGACAGAGGAGCCTGGTAGGCTACAGTCCACGGGGTCGCAAAGAGTCAGACACGACTGAGCGATATATTCCTGAAGATATATTCCTGAAGAAAATAATCTTTGATAGGTTCATACTCAGAAACACAGTTTCAGTAATTTCCCCAAACAATTCTATTTCTGTGAAAGTGACCAAACTCTGCAGTTTACATCAACAACTGCTCATTGAACATCACAGCCTGAAGATTGTGTCCTTATGCTGTTAAAAGAGTTTAGGCTTAGATAATAACCTATTATTTGTTTCATAAAACACAGCACAAACAGATCATTGTTCAAATTCAGACCATTACTTACTAGTTGGATAAATTTGGATGAATTCCTTAGCCCCTGTTCCTCGTTCTGTATGAGTATTTAACACTGAGATGAGAATCTTACTTCTCTGGTGTGTTGTGAAGATTAATTGTTAAAATACATGCAAAGCAATGTGGGGATCCAGCCATAGACAGTGTATGTCAGGTTTTGCTGGAATAATGCTGGGTAACAAAGAATCCCCAAGTTTCAGTGGCTCTCAACAACAAATACTGATGCCAGACTCGGTTTGACTTGGTTCCAGCTAAGGGGTTTTGTTTGGGTCTGCTGCATATGTTTCTTCATCCAGACCCTGGGGGCTATTTAAGGAATTCTCCTTGCATGGCAGGAAATGTTATTATAAAAGATCAGATGAAACTTGTCCAGCATTTTAAAGCATCAACTCAGAACTGGCATTACTGTCACTTCTACCCAAATTTCATTGGCTGAAACAAATCATGTGACCAGGCTCACTGTTAATAGGTCAGGAAAGTACACTCTGCCTTAAAAAGAGTAAATATTTGCTGAGCAGTAATCCAGTCTCCCTCAGACAAGTTTGCTGCATCTTATTTCTCCACCTTTTCTTATTTCATCTGTGCAACATTGGCTGTTTTCCACCTGCTCTATTTTATAGCATCTATTTTGCACCCTCAAAATTACATCACAACTTCCTTCTATCTCCTTAACTTCAAATAAATTTACATTATATATTTTTCTTTTTAAACAGGTACTTCAGAAAATCCCTTAGAAAAAGAAAAAAAGCTTCTAATTCTCCTTAGAGCTTCAGAGGGAGTCTTTTGTGACCGTTTCAGTGGAATTCATATTGATCCAGGAACAATTGGTAAGAGTATAATGCCATTCTTATTAAAAATGAAATATATGTATTTCTGATAGGGAAGTATCATTCATAGAACACCTGTCAAATTCCAGGCACTCTTCCAGAGAATTTATATTTATGATTTCATTTAATGGCTCTCTGGTAAGGAGTATCCATTCTAGAGATGTCAAAACTAAGACTCAGAAATGATAAACAATATGCTGAAACCCATAGAGTGTTATGCTGTTAGAACCTTAGATTTTTATCCAGACTGGTCAGACACCAAAGGCTGGACAGTCTGTGTAGTTATTCATAATATTTTTAACTGCTAGATCTAAAGATTATTAAGAAACATTTACTGTTGACAGTTTCTTATTTGAAACTGCCATAGTACCAAGTCCTATTTTAAAATTCATCTACAGAAGAACAAAGAAACTGGGACTGAGCTTGTATAAGTATAATGTAAGGGCCACACAATAAAGTAGTTTTAAGGGAAAAGTATAGGAGACTCTTTATAGATTTCTGGTATTTTCTTATTTTCTCTGTATGGCAATTCCAATTTTATAAGATCTCAGTCACTCAGTAAAATGGAAACAATCATTGTAGGATAGTATGAAGTTTGATAACCTAGTTTCATAAAGTATAGCCCTTGCCATATAATACTTTGAGAGTGCTTTATTGCTTCCAAATGATTTTTCATAGGTGCTATTTATCTTTTTATGAACATGAGGTTAAGGAATATTTTACTTTTTTCCAAGTTGACAAACTAGATGGATCATAACAGGAACACAGACTTTTTTGGTCTGGTAACCAGTATGTTCCATGGAGTGCCACCAAAGACGTGAACTGGACTTGTGTTAGGAGTATATGAGGGTGTGCGGCTTGATTCCCAATGTCAGCTGTATTGCCAAAAAAGTATTTTTTGAAAATTTCTCTGATGCTAAATTGAAAAAGGAATGAAATGTTTGTCACCGCATGAGTAAAATTTAAAATAATCTCTTCAAGTATTATAATCTCCTTGAAACAACTAAGAAATTGTATCGTTTTGCAGTAAACCTTTGGTGACTGGGAATGATCAGGAAATCTTTCTGGTAAATTAAAGGAAATAAAATGGTTTATGTTAAAATCTTTGTTGTTAGAAATTCTTCTAAATTACTCCATGTCCCTCTCCTATCTAGATATCTTAGCTAATAATGGAAAAGATTATTTTTTTGATAATGATGATATTATATTATTGTTATGAAAGACTGATTCCACGACATGTCCTGAAAGTGGGAATATTGTTTTCATTTCCACTAATCCTTCTTTTAGTTTTATTATCTTCTGACTTTTTGCTGAATTAGAGTATGGTAAAATTGTGGGTGCTGACACATATAGTTGATTAAGTTCTAATTAATTGAGCTTTTTTAGTTCACATTGGATGAAAGCCCAAAGCATACTATTTATGCCTGGCTGGTGTTTACTTCCTTTATTTATGCATTTGCTGCTAAAAATTGTGAAATCTTTGGATTTCAGTACAAGGGGTACATTAATCCAGGGGTATGAAGGCAATCAATCCATTTGGGTGCAGGAAGAAAATATTAGAACCTTCTATTCAAACATGTATAAATATATTCATTTGTATTTATGGTTATTTACCTAATAACAAATAAATATACATGTTAAGGGTGCACAGTCATAATTTTGGTGCTGCTTGATTTCATGCTCAAAACATATTTAGATGACTAAAATATGGAGAATTTTGCCTCTTGTGATTTTAAATGGCAATAAAATGTGTAAGAGGAAAGACCTGAAGGAATAAAACTGGACTTCATCAAGCATGTCCCTGGTAAGACTTTAATTTATGAGTCTGAAATAAATTATATTTTGAAACAAAGCAGTTAGAGATCTATCCTTTGATATCTATAATGCAAAAAAAAAAAAAAAAAAAAATCTGAAGTCCAGCTACTGAAAATAAAGCTCATAGCACCAAATCTTTTTCTTCAGGAAACAAAATTACCCTTTTCTTTGGAAAATCTACTGTATAACCCAAAATATCAAAACCAGTTAGCTTCCAACAGAGTTGCAAATAGTTTGGAGACACTTAATGGTGGAAATATAACTAGTTAGCTGGTAGAGTGGTCTGTTTTCCAGCTCTTGGATTTCTAGATGTGATGTAGCATTCATTTCTCTATAGCTTTAAAGAGAAAAATGTTTCATAGCCATGTGAGATAAAGGTGACTTGCTGAAAATAAAGCACTTAAATGTTCTTTTTATACTAAGGTGGACATCTTAACATATAGTTTCTGTATCACGTATCTTGCACAATAAGCCCTCCAATGAATTTTACTTGTGTGGTCTTAATTTTCTTGGAAGGAGTTTCCTATCAAACTGTTGCTCCTTTTATTTTCAGGAGTGTTTGGGAAAGTTCAGCTTCACAGTGCTTATCCTAAGAAATCCTGGACACGTCTTGGGGCTGACATAGCTTCAGGCAATGAGAGGTAAGGAATGAGAGTAATTTTAGGGGGATATATTTTTTGGTTTAACTTGCTTCAGCTGGAGGTTTTGTTACAATAGGAAATTAAATTTTAGATTAAGAATCATAATTCAAGGTTAGATAAGTGGGAAATATTAAAGGCTACAGGGATTTAAAATATTCTCTGTAACATAATAGAAGAATAAACCAAGCAAAAGGTGGGGGAGGATATAATTTATTTAAGGAGTAAATTTTATTTATTTATTTTTATTGTTTATTTTTTAACTTTCTGTTTTGTATTGAGGTACAGTTGATTAACAATGTTGCAACAGTTTTGGGTGAGGTTCTTAGCCATATATATGCATATATCCATTCTCCCCCAAACTCCGCTCCTGTCCAGGCTGCCACATAACATTTGCAGAGTTCTATGTGCTGTACAGTAGGTCCTTGTTGATCTATTTTAAATATAGCAGTGGGTACACGTTCATCCCAAACTCCCAGACTATCCCTTTCCCCCATCCTTGCCCCTGGCAACCGTAAGTTCGTTCTCGAAGTAAGGAGTAAATTTTAGATAATACATGTTTACTGCTGTCAGTAAATCTTTAAAAAATATGAATTCTATGAGATAATAGATAAAATATGAGGTGGGACTACAATATCTGAATTGAAATAATGAGACAAAATGAGTGAGATGAACTATATAAAGAATGTTATGGAATTTAAATTCAATGATGGAATTTAATAATACCTTGATGGCAATAAAGAATGAAATCACCGCTGCCTCAAAGTGAGTGCGTTTGTGCATGCTAAATCGCTTCAGTTGTATCTGACTCTTTGCGACTCTGTGGACTTGTAGCCGGCCAGGCTCCTCTGTCCATGGGATTCTCCAGGCAAGAATACTGGAGTGAATTGCCAAGCCCTTTTCCATGAAATGAGTAGGCAACATAAAAAAGAAACTGATGGAATCTACACAAATTAAAAGATAAGATAAAGAGATAAAAATAATAAAAGAGAAGGTATTAGAGAACAGAAAATAAAAGCACATTTTGGTAATAGCTCTTTTAAATAAGAGTCCAGAATAATGACACCACAAAGAATAATTAAAACTTAACTAAAAACACATAAAAGAGTTGGAATTAGTTCCATTTCATTTGAACAACATTGAGAATCATGACTGCTCCAAATCCTCACAGCACAAGAAAAAACAGTGAAAAAAGTAAGAGAAAAACAAAAGAAGACATAAAGCTTGATAACATTAGAATTCTCTACACCATTAAATGTCAGAAGATAGTAGTGCAAGAATCTATACATGTGTAGGGAAAATGATTCTAGGCAAAGGTTTGGCTTATAAACATAGACCCTGCTAAAATGCTGTTCGCATATGAAAGCAAAATATACCTTCCACTTTCCAAGAACTGAAAAAAATTAAAAACTGTGTTCTAATAAAGAGATTAAACTGAATCTAAAATTTAAGAGTGCAAATAAAATCCAGAAATTGTAAAAAGGTTAATAAGAATAGGCATAGTAAGGAAAGTTTTACACTGGATAACATAATATAGAAATGTAAATCTCTAAAAAACATGATAGGAAATTACCAGTAACAGAAATAGTAATGAAAGTACAGATATGAGTATATCTGTACAGTAAGGTAAGTTTTATATCAGATAGTGTAATATCTTATATATGAAATATATAAAGTAAATCTCTAAAAAAAGAAAGGAAATTAATAGAAACAAAAATAATAATGAAAGTAATGAAGTTTGCTTACCTCTTTCAGTTTAAACCTTTAAATTAGATTAAAATTATAAAGAAAAAATGAAGAAATATGACTAGTAAAAATTTAATTGGTATATATAAAATATACATTTGTTTACCCCAATATAATTATAATTAAAAAGTTTAATAAATTTTAATAAATTATATACAACATAATCACAGTAAAATAAACAGAGATTAACACAAAATTTTAGCCAACTACCTTAATCTTTTGCAAGATGTAAGAAAAAAAATGATATATCTTCTCCTAAATAACTTTTGTATTAAAGAGATCAAACTTTTATAAATAGAATACTTGGAAAATAACAGTAATAAGAATAATTGAATAAGACATGGCCATACATGTCATCACATTAAATGCTTTTATTGTTGAATAAGAAAATATAAAAATAAATGAATCAGGTCGTTAGTATTAGAAACCAGAAACAAAATAACCACAAGCCTAATGAAATCAATACATACCTGATAAAGACAGAAATTGGTAATTTACAAAGTAGGAAATTAGTAGACTTGATCTTTTTTTTTTAGAAGTACTGGTAAATCTTTAATAACTAAGTACACAAAACAAAATATAATTCAGAAATGGAGATTTAAATATAATAGATATTGAAGAGATTAAAATTGTAATCTAAAAATATGTATATCTATAGAGTATCATTCTGAAATTAAGAAAAAATAACTTATATATAGAAACATAAATGATCATAATTGTCTAAAGAAGACTAAAAATTGAGAGAACCAATAACAGCAAAAATCATAATGTTATCAAATATTTATTTCCAAGAATACATTTTGCTCAAATAAATTTATGGCATGTTCTACTCATTCATTCAGTCATCAAATACTTATTGTGTTGTATAATCTATTCCATAGCATAGAAAAATATATGAAGATTGCCAATTTGTTTTAGCAAGCATGTATAAAATAATTTTTAAAACAGCTGCTAAAGATAACTCAAAAAGAGAAAACTGAGGCAACATCCAAGTTGTATCCTAAATAAAACAGCAACAAATGAAATCCAGTAATTTATTGGAAAATGAGTGATTAATTCAAGCGAAGCAGGATGGTTTGAAATGAATTAATTAATATAACTTACCTAAATAAAACAATATAAAGACTAAGAATTTGTTCAGTTTGGTACAAAACAGAAATGCATTTAGTAAAATTCAGCTGGCATTCTTGGAATAAATGATAAATTAAGACTATACCGATATGTTTCTTAATGGGGTGGTTTAGTCATTAGTTGAGAATCACTGCTTTAAGTAATAATACAAAATAAATAATTAAAAATCTCTCTTATACAAGCAACTTTCTTTTCTATTGAAAAACTGACATTAAAAATCGTTGTATATTACAGCTATCATTAAAAATAGTTATCAAATTTTTAGCCAATATATTGAATAAAGTAAATACTGTAACTAAAAAAATCAGCTGTAACTACCAAGAGGAATTCAAAGTATCGTGTTTTTTTTTTTTTTTTTTTGCTGATTATATACACTTTTGTTCTAGAAAAGTAGAGAATCATCTGAAAAAACAACAGGAGCATTCAGTAAAAGCACAAATCAATAGGCTTTTAATATGTGAGCAATAAAATTTTAAATTACAGTGTACAGTGTTATTTAAAATTTCAATTGAAAATATCTATAAATAAAGAAGTGAAATTACAGGAGCCATAAAAGCAGATCTATAAAACACCAGTCAAAGGCATAAAGGAGATTGGAATAAATGATGATGCATAACATAAATGGAAAAACTCAATGTTTTAAACATGTCAATTTGATGCAAATTTAATCACAAACCAAATAAATGCATTTTGAATCTGACTCATTAAATCTATGTCTTTTGGTACAATAAATACTTGAAGATAGCCAAACATTATCAATTATTGAATACATACACACATATATATATGTATATATATGTATATTGCTTTCCTGGTAGCTCATTTGGTAAAAAATCCTCCTGCAATGCAGGAGACCTTGCTTTGATTCCAGGAAGACCTGCTGGAGAAGGACTAGGCTATCCACTCTAGTATTCTTGAGCTTCCCTGGTGGCTCAGCTGGTAAAGAATCTACCTGCAATGTGGGAGACCTTGGTTTGATCCCTGGGTTGGGATCCCTTGGTGAAGGGATCTTTCATATATATATATATATAAAGGTGTGTGTGTGTATATATATATGTATGTATGTATATATGTGTGTATGTATATATATATGTATGTATATATATGTATATATATATACACACACACACCTTTAATGTGAATAATTATTGTTATTGGCACCAGAACAGGAGAGACTACATAGCAATAGACCCAGGTATGTATCATTATTTAGAATTGGAATAAATTAGCATATATATATATATGCTATGTATATATATTAGCATATATAAATTAGCTATATATATTAGCTATATATTATATATAATTATAATATCAATTATATATTATATATAATTATAATATATATTATAATAAATAATATATTATATATAAATTAGCATATATTAGCATATATTAGAATATATCGGAATAAATTAGCATATGTATAATGTGAATATATGTATATATATGTATGTATGTATATATGTATGTATATATATGTGTGTATATATATATACACACACACACCTTTAATGTGAATAATTATTGGCACCAGAACAGGAGAGACTACATAGCAATAGACCCAGGTATGTATCATTATTTAGAATTGGAATAAATTAGCATTTCAATTTTAAGGGCTTCCCATTTAGTTGAAAATTTGTGCTGGAATAATTGGTCAATGCTTGGGAAAAATATAAAATTAGATTCTCACTTTATCCTTTACTGTAAATTATCAGTTCAGTTCAGTTCAGTTGCTCAGTCATGTCCAACTCTTTGTGACCCCATGGACTGCAGCATGCCAGGCTTCCTTGTCCATCATCAAGTCCCAGAGCTTGCTCAAACTCATGTCCACCGAGGCAGTGATGCCATTCAACCATCTCATCCTCTGTCATCCCCTTCTCCTCCTGCCTTCAATGTTTCCCACCATCTGGGTCTTTTCCAATGAGTCAGTTCTTCGCATCAGATGGCCAAAGTATTGAAGCTTCAGCTTCAGCATCATTCTGGACAGATTTCCTTTAGGATTGACTGGTTTGATCTCCTTGCAATCCAAAGGACACAGTTCAAAAACATCAGTTCTTTGGTGCTCAGCTTTCTTTGTAGTCCAACTCTTCCATCCATACATGACTACTGGAAAAACCAGAGATTTGACTATACAGAACTTTATTGGCAAAGTAATGTCTCTGCTTTTTAATACGCTGTCTAGGTTTGTCATAGCTTTCCTTCCAAGGAGCAAGTGTACTGTAAATTATAGAGGAATTTAAAATGACTAAATGTTATAAAGCAAAACCATGAAATTATCTGAAGAACATTTAAGTAAATATTATATAATTTTGAACTAGGAAACACTTGTGGGATCATAACAAGAATTACAACAAACATAACAGCAAGAAATAATAGATTTGAAAACATTAAAAAGACCAGTATTTTTACATGTCAGTTACAAAATAAAATGGCAATTGACAAAGGAGAAAATATTTGCAATATACAATAGTACATATGGAGGGTTAATATTTTTGTATGTAAAGCACTCTTAAGAATAAAAAGAAAACAATATGAATACCAGAAGATCAATTGCTAAACAGTTGAATGAATTGCATGAATCACAAAAGAAGACATGCATATGACTAACAAACATATGGAAAAATGTTCTGTACTAGAACTGAAATAAATATTAAGCAAATGAAAATTAAATACCGTTTTAAAATTTCGCATTGGCAAAAGTGAAAAAGAATGAATTCCAGGTGACAAAAAGGAAGAGATACAAGCAGTGGGGATGGGGGAGAAATATTACATATTAGCCTACTTTTGTAACTAAAAATAATATTTAAGTATGGATATATGTAAATAAAGAAATGTCTGAAAGACATATAGCACAGCAAGGAAACTGTTGATGAGTTGATAGCTGCTGCTTTGGTGTGTTTTTCTCTAAGTACAGAATATCTTAATAGAAAGTTGTTATTTTTGTAGTTATACTAACATTGTTATATATTTCAATACAATTTTTGTGAATTCTTACCATATGTCAGACATTGAACAGTGGCCTGAATATACAATTACCAGTGAAAATTGACATGATCTCTGCCCTCAGACATTAATCAAACAAATAAAGAGTAATGTAAAATTACATCTGTGATAGAGGCTATGAAGGAAGGTGGTATAGAATTCTGAAAACATGAGAACTTGAGGCAATGATTGAGGTTAGAGAAGGCTTCCTTGAAGAGTGATTTCAAAGGTGGGGACTGAAAGATGAGTGGGCATTCACTAAGCAAAGAGAGGGCAGGGTGTGTGTGAAGAGTACTGTAGCCAGAGCAGACAGCGCTTAGTCATTCAATAAATAGCTGATGAGCATTTACTATGTGCCAGGTGTGGCTATAACCACTGCACATTTAGAGGCAAATTTGAAGAAATGGCTGTCATCTGGGAGTCTACATCTTAGTGGAGGGAGATAGAAAATAAACAAGCAAATCAAAAAATATGAAGGACATAGTTACATAGTTATAGATTATAAAATGTGCTGCTGCTGCTGCGAAGTCGCTTCAGTCATGTCCGACTCTGTGCGACCCCATAGACATAGACATATAGACCCCATAGAGCCTACCAGGCTCCCCTGTCCCTGGGGTTCTCCAGGCAAGAACAGTGAAGTGGGTTGCCATTTCCTTCTCCAATGCATGAAAGTGAAAAGTGAAAGGGAAGTCGCTCAGTCGTGTCCGACTCTTAGTGACCCCATGGACTGCAGCCTACCAGGCTAGTAAGGAAATAAACTGGGTGGTATGATCCAAGATAGCTGGGGGATATGAGGTGTATCCTTTTACACTGAGTGGACAGGGAGGATCTTTCTAGAGAAGGGAAATGACAGAAGCCAAGTCACATGGTACCTTGTTTACATGTGAGAGATCAAAGGGAAAGTTACAGAGCGTTTTCTACAGAGGAATTGATGGAATCTGATTTAGGTTTTGAAATTGCTTAGACTTTCCTGGTGGCTCAGTGGTAAAGAATCTGCCTGCAATGCAGGAGACACGGGGTTCTATCCCTGGGTCAGGAAGATCCCCTGGAGAAGGAAATGGCAACCCACTCCAGTATTCTTGCCAGGATAATTCCATGGACAGAGGAGCCTGGTGGGCTACATTCCATAGGGTCGCAAAAGAGTCAGGCACTACTTAGCACTACTTAACTACTAAACAGCAACAACTGGTGCTATGAAATTGATGTATCATGAAGACAAGAACAGAAGCTGGGGTATCTGGAGGTCAGCTGAGGTAAAAAACATGGTGGCTGGGACTGGGGAGGAGGCAGCGGAGATGGAGAGAAGAAATGATGCTGTCTGATTGCTGATGAATTGAATATTGAGATGGGGGAGTCCTTCTGGTTTTTTGATTGATCAACCTGGTGGGTGGTGGAAGAATGCACTGAGATGGGGAGATTCGGAGAGGAACAGACTTGTCAGGACAGACGATGGCAGGGATGTGCTAAGTTGGAGACACCAAGTCGAGATGTGAAGAAGGCAGTTTAATACAGAACATAGGGCTCAGTGAGACCATGACAGTGAGGCATCCTGTTGATGAAGTAGATGGTGTCACTGATCTAGAAGCGTATCAACCAGGAGAGGAGAAAACTGGAGGCTGGACATGAGACTGAGGCCAGTCTAATTTTTAAGAAGTTGATAGAGGAGGAGTTAGTGCAGGTGATTGAGGCAAAGAGACCCAAGAGGTGAGTCTGTGCTGGGAAGAAGAATGGAGAACATGAG
Organism: Bos javanicus; assembly: GCF_032452875.1. Classification (NCBI taxonomy): domain Eukaryota; kingdom Metazoa; phylum Chordata; class Mammalia; order Artiodactyla; family Bovidae; genus Bos; species Bos javanicus. The sequence goes on along the minus strand of NC_083890.1, from coordinate 23,968,186 downwards.
GGACCTGAATGCCAGGATGGTTGATGAGGAGAGAACAGACCAAGCCATGATGACAGGGCTTCAAGGGTTAGTTACAAGGCAGGGCTATATTCACTGATGTTATCAAGAATTTCAGTGTTTAGCCTCCTAATAGCATCGTGCAACTATTTTGGGCTTTGAAGGGGATTGTATGGATGGGAGGTAGCACCAATACTCACATTTTTATGTCTAAAAAAATCATTCTAGGTACAACACAGACAACAGGAGGGGCCAAAAACAGATCTAGGGATGCTACTTAGGAGGTGCAAGTGAGAGGCAGTGTAACTTGTAGTGGAGAGAAGTGTGTAGATGTATAGACAGGAGACAAAATCTCTAGGATTGTTACCACAAGAGTGTGGGATCCAGCTGCTCGCTGCTCAAAAGTCAATAAACAGGCCAGGCTGATGGAAAGCAAGGTCTCCTTTATTTCAGATGCTGGCAGCAGGGTGTGGGGAGGGTGGTGGACATCTGTCTAAAGGTCGACTCTTCCTCCCTTACAAGCAGGGGGTGAAAGCTTTTATAGGCAGAATGTATGTGTGCGAGGAGGGAGGAGGCTCTGCATGCAGAAACAGCATAGTCATCTCTAACGGTCATTTGCAAATTGGTCATCAGTGGTCTGACCAGTATCATCTTGGTTGTTTTAAGTTCAGTTCAGTTCATTTGCTCAGTTGTGTACAACTCTTTGCGACCCCATGGACTGCAACATGCCAGGCCTCCTTGTCTATCACCAACTCCGAGAGCTTGCTCAAACTCATGTCTATTGAGTCAATGATGCCATCCAAACATCTCATCCTCTGTCATCCCCTTCTCCTCTTGCCTTCAATATTTCCCAGCATCAGGGTCTTTTCCAGTGAGTCAGTTCTTTGCATCAAGTGGCTAAAGTATTGGAGTTTCAGCTTCAGCATCAATCCTTTCAATGAATATTCAGGGTTGATTTCCTTTAAGATTGACTGGTTTGATATCCTTGCAGTCCAAGGGACTCTCAAGAGTCTTCTCCAACACCATAGTTCAAAAGCATCAATTCTTTGGTGCTCAGCTTTCTTTATAGTCCAACTCTCACATCCATACATGACTACTGGAAAAACCATAGCTTTGACTATATAGAACTTTGTTGGCAAAGTAATGTGTCTGCTTTTTAATATGCCGTCTAGGTTTGTCATAGCTTTTCTTTCAAGGAACAAGCGTCTTTTAATTTCATGGCTTCCATCACCATCTGCAGTGATTTTGGACTCAAGAAAATAAAGTCTGTCACTGTTTCCATTGTTTCCCTATCAATTTGCCATGAAGTGATGGGACCAGATGCCATGATCTTAGTTTTCTGAATGTTGCGTTTTAAGGTAACTTTTTCACTCTCCTCTTTCACTTTCATCAAGAGGCTCTTTAGTTCCTCCTCACTTTCTGCCATAAGGATGGTGCCATCTGCAGGTCTGAGGTTATTGATATTTCTCCTGGCAATCTTGATTCCAGCTTGTGCTCCATCCAGCCTGGCATTTCACATGATGTACTCCGCCTATAAGTTAAGTAAGCAGGGTGACAATATACAGCCTCGACATACTCCTTTCCCAGTTTGGAACCAGTCTGTTGTTCCATCTCCTGTTGGTTTTTTAGTTAAACTAAGTTCCATTTGTTCCCATTTCTTTGAGGCCAGTTCTCAGAATTGTGGCAGCTCATGTTCTGGGTCATCTGGTCATCATGTAGTTAACTTCTTCCACCTAGTGTTTTAGTATCTATAAGACAGCACACAGGATATGGCTTAGAATATTATCTATAAGCCTTTGAGAAAGAATGAAAGGTCCTTGACTATGATTAATGGTTATATTATTATTATTTAGTCTCCTTATTGTTTTTCTTTGTTTCCACATTTTTTACTTCTCTGATTGATCTTATTTGACTAGAGTTTTCCCAGACAAAAGGCAGGCAGAGGATATGGTGGGAGGGAGTGGGCAAGGACTGTAGGATCCTCTCCATCTCAGGATGAACTGGGCGTGAGGTGCTTTCTTGGTTCTGGTTTGTGTGAATGGGTGGCAGCACCATTCACTAGTGGAGGACTAAATTTGTTGGAAAAGATGAGTTCAGATTTGGTCATGTTGAGTTTGAAGTGCTTTTCTGATGCCCAGAAGAATTTGTCAGGGAGGCATTTCTAACAGGAATCAATAAGAATCTTTAATTGTTATCAGGTTAGCAAGTTGGAATTTGGCAGGAGCCATATGAATGGATTTTTCTTATAAGAATGTGTTAAAAACCTCATTCAGAATCAAGTTATAGGCTATTCTGAAAGAAACTCAATTTTATTAATTAAAACTATCGATAGTAATTAACTAGCTGCCACTTACTGAGTTCTTATCATCTAGGCTCATTCTGTGTCAGACATCTACCAAGCATCGTACATACATTATCTAACTTAAATTTCTCAGTGCTACAAGTTAGATGTTACTATCTGCACTTTATAGATACAAAAACTGAGGCTGGAGAAGGTAAGTAAAATTTCCAAAGTCAGAAAGCTATAGTTTCTGAGGTTGGATTTTTACCATAGCTTGTCTGATTCCACTTTTTGTGTTCTACATACTACAAATATTAAAAATACAATCATATTAAAAACAAAATTATTTAGTATCAGTCCTGAGGAGGCGTACTTTAATACATTTATATATAATGATATATGGTTATCATAGTGCATTCATTTTATGGATTTCTTTTTTTAACCTTTTATGTGAAATAATTTAAGATTCACAAGAAGTTGCAAAAATAATAGAATTCCCATGTACCCTTGATTCAGCTTTCCTTGATGATATCTTACATAACCACAGACTATACAATTCAACAAGTTGATATTAGTACAGTATTAACTGAACTACAGATCTCAATCAACCTGTTTCTTTAAACATTGATCTACAATCTTCCTTCTATTCAGATCAGATCAGATCAAATCAGTCGCTCAGTCATGTACAACTCTTTGCGAACCCATAAATCGCAGCACGCCAGGCCTCCCTGTTCATCACCAACTCCCGGAGTTCACTGAGACCCACGTCCATCGAGTCAGTGATGCCATGCAGCCATCTCATCCTCTGTCGTCCCCTTCTCCTCTTGCCCCCAATCCCTCCTAGTATCAGAGTCTTTTCCAATGAGTCAACTCTTCACATGAAGTGGCCAAAGTACTGGAGTTTCAGCTTTAGCATCATTCCTTCCAAAGAAATCCCAGGGCTGATCTCCTTCAGAATGGACTGGTTGGATCTCCTTGCAGTCCAGGGGACTCTCAAGAGTCTTCTATTAAAAGCCAATTTAATATGTCTTTCTAATATTCCTTTTCTTTATAGTTTATTATAAGATATTGAATGTAGTTCCCTGTCCTATACAGTAAACCCTTGTTTATATTATATATGGTAGTGTGCATCTGTTAATCCCATATTGCCAATTTATCCCACACCTCCATCCCCTTTGGTACCCATAACTTTATTTTTCACGTCTATCTGTTTCTCTTCCATAAATAAGTTCATTTGTATTATTTTGGGTTACACATACAAGTGATACCATAAATATTGTCTTTCCCTGTCTGACTTGTTTCACTTAGTATGACAATTTCTGGGTCCATCCATGTCGCTGCAAATGGCACTATTTCATTCTTTTTTTTTAATAGCTGATTAATATTCCGTTGTGTATACATACCATGTCTTCTCTATCTTTTCATCTGTTCTTTGGCACTTGCGTTGTTTCCGTGTCTCTACTATTATAAATAGTGCTGCTATGAACGTTGGGGTGCGTGTATCTTTCCAAGTTCGAGATTTTGTCTTTTCCGGATCTGTGTTGGAGGGGTGGGATTGCTGGATCATAGGGTAACTCTATTTTTAGTTTTTAAGGGAACTGCTACGTTATTTGCCACAGTGGCCGCTCTGCGGGTACACTTTGTTTGGAGTATTCATTGTGTCTCCTTCTGCTACACTCTCACTTGGGCATTCCATGTGCCTTTCTATAACAGCTTCTGTACTGGCTTCCTAAATGTTTGACAAATGTGATTAGAGGGTCAGAAGTACCCTTGCATCTCTTCTTTACCTTTACACTTCCTACGGCTCTTTAAAGATTCCATCACACCTCCCACAGGACATTCAGTCTCCCCTCCAGCACACACTGATTTTCTACCATTTGAATCAATATACCACGTGATTCTATGATTTATAATTTTAATAAAAATATGCTTCGTAGTGATTGATACTAAGCTGCTTCAGGTATGCATGTCCTGTTCCTCCAAGTAGTGTTCTACAGGAGAGGAAAATACTGTGTTTTTTTTTTAATCGATTTGATGTATTATTTAGCATCCAGCACACAACAGAAATTAAAAAAGAGTTCTAATAAGTGTGTGCTACACTGGACTGATGGATCTTTTCTGGAAATCAAACCTTATGGAGCCTGTTGACTCAATGGCATCTTGTCTAATAAATTAGAGTATTGAATTTAAATTAGAAAATTATTATAATTATTTTTGTGCTCATTAATCAAACCTCATGATTATACTATAACAACTTAGTTCAAATATTAGAACATAGAGATGGTGGCCTTATTCATTTATTAGCAGGAGTTCAGGATCACATTGTAGTATCCAAAAGAAGATTGTTCCTTTTGGTCCAATGAGCTGGTGGGTCCTAATCTCAAACTGGCTATTGTCTCCATGCTTGGAAAAGACATATGAGTTAGGAAGGGAGGAGGGACATAGATTCCTACAATGAAAATGAGCTGGAACATTGAGGACAGCAGATTAAAATACTTTTAATTATGCAATTAACTAAAAGTGTATTTCAGGTAAAGTACTTTCTCTGAGTCTCAGTTTCTTTTTCTATAATAGGAAAACAATAATACTTGGTTAATAGAGTAGTTATAAGGATTAAGTGAATCAATGTGTATAAAGCACTTAGGCCGGTTTCTGGCACCAAGTCAGCCTCACGTCATGGTAGTTATTACACTAACCAGGATTCTTTCAATGGAAAGTAAAAGTAAAAGTAAAAACAACCCTTCTTAATCCATTTGGGAAATTGCATCGGGCCCTCCCTCCACCTCTCCTGTTTCTCTATTTCAGTCTCACTTGTTCCTACTGAAGAGATTTCCACTTTCTGTAGGGTGCAACTGAACCCCGAAGCTGTTGGCTTTTCCCAGCTTTACCATTAGAGAGAAAATTTCTCTTTCTCCTTAGTTGCAATTCAAAAGTCCAGGAGACTACAGTTGCTAGCACTGTATTGTATAACTTGCTAAGAGAGTAGAACTTGAGTGTTCTCACCAAACAATAGCAAAATAAGGGTGAATGTGTGAGGTGACTGACATATTAATTAGCTCAGTGGGGAAATCTTTTCATAATGTGTATATCATATCAAATCAGCATATTATATGCTTTAAATATCTTGAGTGAGTGAATGAAAGTTGCTCAGTCGTACCTGACTCTTTGTGACCCCATGGACTATATAGTCCATGGAATTCTCCAGGCCACTGTATTGGAGTGGGTAGCCATTCCCTTCTCCAGGGGATCTTCCCAACCCAGGGATCAAACCCAAGTCTCCCTCATTGCAGGCGAATTCTTTACCAGCTGAGCCACAAGGGAAGCCCTACAACTTTATTTTTCGATTATACCTCATAAAGCTGGAAAAGGGAAAGGATTTTAACTAATGAAGGCAGGTTGGATCCCTTGGCCACCCTTTGGCAAAAGGTGTGCAGCTCTCACTAGGACCACTTAGTGTGGTGAATGAGGAGATCAGGTCTCAGAAGAGATGTGATGCATTTCCTGGAACAAAGGAGAAAATAGATCAGGTAGACAAACAGTTGAGGGCTTTCCCGATGGAGATGTGGGCCCAGTCCCTGGATTGAAAGATCAACTGGAGGAGGAAAATGGCAACCCACTCTAGTATTCTTGCCTAAAAAAATCCCGTGGACAGAAGACCCTGATGGGCTACAATCCAAAGGGCCTCAAAGAGTTGGACATGACTAAGCATGGCATGGGATGGCAGACAAACAGTTGACCCCAAAGACCATTCATATTATCACCGTCACCATCAATACCATTACAGGATTCAGTTTCTTTAAACACCTCACATAATTCATTGGAGTCTGAGGGTCCTCGGCCAATTTCAATGGCAATTGACAAAAGAAAGTTTAAACAGGAGTTAAAAAAAAAAAAAGCCTCAGTATTACTAAAGATCAGAATTCTGTGGCTACTCTAATTCCTCAGGGAAGAACATTTTGACATCCAGCACTCTGAACCTATGGTCAAGTGCATCTGTTGTCATTAAGATTTCCCTAAAGTTTAATTAAATTCATTAAGTTATAGGTATTTCTATATGAATGCTTTTTACATGGTGGGAAAAAGTTTTAATTTTGTAAGTATATTTGTTTCATTCTTTGTAATTATGTTCGTTTGACCAAAAGTATTGCATTTTCCTCTAAACTAGGTAAATTTTAATGCAAAAATAAAGGAAGCTGCTGATATTTTGTTTATACTTTTCAAAAGTTATCTTTCAGGAGACTTTTGCAGTGATTATTCAGTTTCCTCTCTCTTCTCATATGGTTTCCATTTAGAGCCAATTATGTTGCAAACAACTCTTTTTATTTTTTGGTTTATTTATTATTTTTGGTGTGTTTTGCTCAGAAAAACGAGCAAATCTCCCCTCTCCCCTGTAGCTATAAGATTCTTATTAGTATTAATCAGACACATGAAATCGAGCTGGGATTCAAATCCTTAAGGCTTAAGCTAGGATTTCTTGAAATGGTTGATGGGTCTTCCTTCAAGTAGGAAGAGGGAATCTTTGAATTGAAGGAATTTAAGGAATATTGATACTTGACTAGCAGAACTGTCTAGGCTCTTAACACTGGAACCAAAATTTTCCCTGAATTTACCACTATTGCTGTGTAGACACAGAAGGAGCCATGCTCCCTTGCCATTTGTATATTTTCTTAAGAGATACAGAATCTCAAGATTTCAGTAGTATACAGGAGAGAGAATTGTTCGTAGATCTGTAAGGTTTTGGAAACCATCATGACAAAAGATAAGTTCATTTATATTTTTATTGTAAAGTTTGAATAATAATTTCAGTAACTCCTTTTCTCTTTGCCTAGAGAATTGTGAGGAGCTCTGGGGTTTACATAGCTGGATAGTGCTATTTCCATTAAATATTAACTATCAAGTGGCGCTAGTGTTAAAGAACCTGCCTGCCAATGCAGGAGACAGAAGTGATGTGGGTTCCATCGCTGGGTTGGGAAGATCTCCTGGAGTAGGAAATGGCAACCCACTCAAGTATTCTTACCTGCGGAATTCCCATGGACAGAGGAGCCTGGTGGGCTACAGTCCATAGGGTTGCAAAGAGTCGGACATGACTGAAGTGACTTAGTACACACACAACAATGTCAAAGTTGAGTAGCCACAGAAGACAGTACAAAATCATTTACAAAGCAGTGGTATCTGTTTTGTCAAAATGATGAACAGAAATGGGACTGGGTGTTCAGTGGAGAAGATTCCCATGGGATGACTTCTTGAAGGCAAAGGAGCTTCAGTAAATTTTTAAGGCTGAAGAGCAGAATATAGGAGATGATATTTTAATTGATAGGTGAGAAGCACATTATCTATTTCTTGGCAGAGTGAGCAGGTTCATCAAGTTGGAGCAGAGGACTTATATAAGGGAGTTGAGGGATAAGGCTCTAATTATTTCTTAGTTTATATTATGGTTCATACTTTGTGTTGCTCTGTGGGCTTCAACAAATGTATAATGGCATGCATCCACCCTTAAAGTATCACACAGAAGAATTTACAGCCCTATAAATCTCCTGTGCTCCCTAGGGAATGAGTTTTAATTCTCATTTTTCACAAGGAACTTTCCTGAACATTGTCATGACCTATGTCTGAAAAGCTCTATTCAACAATATAAATAAAAAATAAAAAGATTATCCCAATAATACTGGCCATGAAGGAAAGGATTGATTTCAGTTATACTCCTAATTGGCTTTGGTGTGACTTTATATCCATCACCTGATTTTCTTTTTAAGAAGTAAATTTTTTCTTCAATATACTACTTGGTAAGTTAGAAAATTTAGATTTAAGTGAAAATGACTAATAAACTCACCTTCCATTGGCGAGGTGACATTTTTTAGTGTACATCTTTCCTATTTTCTTTTTTCTGTGCATGCATTACTTTTATTAAAAATAAATGGGCATGTTATTTTATATCCTTTTTTTCAGACAATGAAAAAAATGAACACTGTAATTAAGTGTTCTGCTATAGTGTGCTTTTTAATGACTATATAATAATGCACTGTGGGGTTCTCAGGTGGCTCAGTAAAGAATCCACCTGCCAATTCAGGTGATGCAGGAAACTGGAGTTCGATCCCTGTGTTGGAAAGATCCCCTGGAGAAGGAAATGGCAACCCATTCCAGTATTCTTGCCACGATAATTCCACGGACAGAGGAGCCTGACCAGATACAGTTCATGGCGTCACAAAGAGTTGGACATGACTGATCACACACACGCACAATAATCTACTGTTTGAGTTACAGATCTCATAAATTCGTGGTTTATGAGATTATATAAATTCATAATATAGTCATTATGAAATGTAGGAGTTTCGCTTTTTATTATACGTGAAGAGCTAAGAATCAAACAGATAGGATGATGTCACTTAATGGAAAGAACTTGAATTTGATCAGGAGACTTAGGCTTAACTCAACCTCTGACTTCATTTAGTTATCCAATCTTGAGTTTTGTTATTTATTCTTTCTGAATCTTGGTTTCCTTGCCTTTAAAAGCTAAGGGTTGTTTTATTATTTTGTAACTGTGAGTTTTCTAGGATGTCATAGCAAATCAGCAAAGCATGTCTAAATTCTTTAATTAAAATTGTATAACTGACAGTAGTCTTTTCTCTGTCTTTTCCAGTCTCTATTCTTCTCTTTAACCTCAGGCACATCACATAGATTTAAATTAATTACAATCTTTGGTTAATAAAAAATTTACACCATTGGCCCACAAATGACCCCCTATAACTTTTTTTTTTTTTTTGGAAAGAGATGGGTATACCAGACCACCTGACCTACCTCTTGAGAAACTTATATGCATGTTAGGAAGCAACAGTTAGAACTGGACATGTAACAACAGACTGGTTCCAAATAGGGAAAGGAGGACGTCAAGGCTGTATATTGTCACCCTGCTTATTTAACTTACATGCAGAGTGCATCATGAGGAATTCTGGGCTGGAAGAAGCACAAGCTGGAATCAAGATTGCCGGGAGAAATATCAATCACCTCAGATATGCAGATGACACCACCCTAATGGCAGAAAGTGAAGAAGAACTAAAGAGCCTCTTGATGAAAGTGAAAGAGGAGAGTGAAAAAGTTGGCTTAAAGCTCAACATTCAGAAAACGAAGATCATGGCATCTGGTCCCATCACTTCATGGGAAATAGATGGGGAAACAGTGGAAACAGTGGCAGATTTTATTTTTGGGGCTCCAAAATGACTGCATTTGGTGATTGCAGCCAGGAAATTAAAAGACACTTACTCCTTGGAAGGAAAGTTATGACCAACCTAGATAGCATATTCAAAAGCAGAGATACTACTTTGCCAACAAAGGTCCGTCTAGTCAAGGCTGTGGTTTTTCCAGTAGTCATGTATGGATGTGAGAGTTGGACTATGAAGAAAGCTGAGCACTGAAGAATTGATGCTTTTAAACTGTGGTGTTGGAGAAGACTCTTGAGAGTCCCTTGGACTGCAAGAAGATCCAACCACTCCATTCTGAAGGCGATCAGCCCTGGGTGTTCTTTGGAAGGACTGATGCTAAAGCTGAACTCCAGTACTTTGGCCACCTCATGCGAAGAGTTGACTCACTGGAAAAGACTGATGCTGGGAGGGATTTGGGGCAGGAGGAGAAGGGGACGACAGAGGATGAGATGGCTGAATGGCACCACCAACTCGATGGACATGAGTTTGAGTGAACTCCGGGAGTTGGTGATGGACAGGGAGGTCTGGCGTGCTGCGATTCATGGGGTCACAAAGAGTCGGACACGACTGAGCGACTGAACTGAACTGAACTGAATGTTATATATGAATCATCTGTGAATTCTCCACTCATACAGTAGACTAGTGTCTGCTAGTCAAAATCTACTAGTAAAGGATGTTTACTAAACAAAAAATGTCTTCTAGTCACAATCTAAGTTGTCATTTTTAAATGTAAATGTCATCTGTTTCATTCATCCATATGTCTCTAGCCCTATAGAGTGTGGCATGTACTGTTGCTCAGACAATGTATGTTTCTTGATTGAAAGGCCTTCACATGGACCTGTTGCCAGGATGAAACTTTACTGGTAGAGGAGACACTATTGTCAGTGCTTGCTAAAGTATGAACATTAGCAAAAGAGCCAGGCGATTAATATAAACTTATGCTGTTGAAGTTGGTAATGACTGTAACTGGAGGATAAAGCAGATGTATTTACTAGGGAAAGATAGGCAGCAGCAAATGACTGAACAAAAATCTTATTAAATGGTAGTTAAGAAAAAACAAAAATTAACAAAACTCTCATTGCATATTGTGATGAAAACACAATGCTTGGAACATAGCACCTTCAAGAAATGCATACCTTTGTCCCTGCAATAACAGGGGGATAGGAGAGAAAAACTCCAAATAGTGTCACTTTTCAAATGAAGATATGAAACTCAGAAGAGTGACGTGACCTCTCAAAGTCCCATAGCTACTAAGTGGAACCTCTAGGATTCACACTGTATCTGCTTGGCCATGAAGATATGAGCCTTAAATGTGTGATGAGAAATTGTCTGAAAATAGTATTAGAAGTCTTCAGAAAATGTGAGAAAAGATCTCTTCTGAAATACCTTTATTATTTGAACTGTTTCCCAATCAAGGAAGTAGACTTCCATTTTAGGAAACCATATGGAGAGGGCATTACTAAACTCTCAAAATTTTACCCTTTCTTATTCTTTTGTCTGGTGCTTCATGGCTGCAGAATACCTTGGCCATCCCTGTGTTGCATACATGTAAGCCAGGAGATGAACTCCATTAGCATTCATGTTTTGCAGAAGTCTTTTTTCTCCGTCTTGACTTGATGTTTCTACTTTCCTCTCCCTGGTGGGAATTGCCGGTTACAGCAGATTTCCTCTTCTCCCTGGAATGAGTAGATCATATCTGAGTTGCACTGCCAGTGTACTTGATACGATCTTTATGCTGTTACAGAATTATAGTAGAGGACGCAGTGGATTGGCGACCCCATGACAAGATCGTCCTCAGCTCCTCTTCATATGAGCCTCACGAAGCAGAGGTCCTCACTGTGAAAGAAGTCAGGGGTCACCATATTAGGATCCATGAACGTCTCAGACACCGACACATCGGTAAGGCTTCGGTTTGTTAGTTAAGGGAAGTGAATGAGCCAAGAAAAACGTGTTCAGCAACCTGCCTGGGGACCTTGGATCCAACCGGCGTTCAGAGGGGATGGATAATACTTTACTGCTGCCCTAGGCTCATCCTAGAAGGCTTTATCTCCATCCCTTCATTAATTTTATTGCCTAATTTTTTTTAAAAAAATACTTTGATGTGAGGGTATTTTTTTAACTTTTTATTTATAATGGCAAGCCTAGAAGCAAGCAGAAGGGTTAAGAAACTTGTTCAAGGTCACCGGGCATTTTCATGGCTAAGCCAGAATAAACCTCATGGGAGATGAGTTTCCAGTTCATTTCCTGGCACATTGAATCACACAACCACTTAGAATGTGGTAGTTATTGTAAATAATGACTCCTTACTTTTTCCATACTTAGGAATGTGTCCTTTCTGACATGAAGTTCATTTTATGTATTGACTACTGCTACTGCCCCAAATTATAAATGCTGCTGCTGCTGCTAAGTCGCTTCAGTCGTGTCCGACTCTGTGCGACCCCATAGACAGCAGCCCGCCAGGCTCCCCCGTCCCTGGGATTCTCCAGGCAAGAACACTGGAGTGGGTTGCCATTGCCTTCTCTGAAATTATAGATAAATAAAGTCAAATACCTCTTTCTTTTTTTAAAAAAGTATTGAATATTTTAATACACTATATACACTTAAAATACATTGCATATAAATAATAAATAACCATCTTTCCTGGTTCAGTCTAATAAATGCATTTAACCCAGGAAATACAGCTAATAAGTAATATAACAGGGTAATAAAGGGATAAGGGGTTATTTTTTTAGTTTCTGATATTTGAGAGGGAAATACATGTTTTCAGCAGGGTCATGTCTAAAGCTTTCTAAGTCATAGTTTTAAGGATGATTTTATTTCTAAACAGTGGCAGGGAAAAGAAAACTCGTCATCAATCCCTGTCTGTAATATGCAAACATGTGCAATACAAATACAGGGGGAGGGGAGCTATGCAACAAACATGCGAGACTGGGGAGGCTCCTTCTGAGAGAGATGAGCTTCAGACCTGCCAGGAGAGGGCGCTGCCGCTGCTGTTTTGGTCCTGTCGCTGCCTCAGTGGATCTGGGATTCCTCACTCTGAAGAAAGAGGTTCAGGAACAGTGCACTACTAAACGCGGAAATCTCACACTGACGAGTTAAAGGGAAGGGTTTGGGGACCCCACTAATTGGACCGGTCTGCCCTGACATCCCTGTCCCAGTACCCATCGTGACTGAGGAGAAATGAATTCTTGCTCAGATGCTCTCACTCTTATCCCAAGGAGAGACTAGTGAACGGGCTTTTTCATTTCTCAGCAGACATTTGTGGAGACCGCCCGAGGAAAAGCAAACCTTAATGTTGGGAGGACTTCCGCGGGGAAACGAGTGTTTTCATTTGTCAGGTTCGCTGAATCCCTAACTGGCGATCTCCGAAATAGGTTTTTTAAAATTTTTCTTTCCTGTTGCCCCAGGAAGTGCCCACGTCATGGAGGGTGGCCGACACATTCGTTTGGCTGCTGAGGTTGGTCTTTTGACCCGAAACATACAAATCCAGGGTGATACATCATGCAGAGGGGGTCTACTTGTGGGGTCCTTCAGGAAGTCCAGTGTGGAAGAATTTTCAGGTAAATGAAATTTTAAGTTACTAAGCACTATGAATTGGATGCTATGGGACCCTCCGAAATTACAATAGTGGAATTTCCATTTATAAAACAAAATGTTTGGAATAGATGCTCATTTATGCTCTGAGAAGCTATGAATTTTCAGTCCTAATCTGTGCTTAATTATCATGTGATGTTAAAATAATATTCTAGCTATCAGCACATAGGCATATTTTTACCTCAGAAAGAAAAAATATATATATAAAGAAAAGCCATCTTCAGCAGATGTGAAATTTCCTCTGCTTTGAAACTGTAGATGATTTAATGACCACTTGAATTTTATCTCTTTCCTGAATTTCTATTACTCTTTCCCAGTAGCATGCTTTATCTGATGGCAGACTTCATCTCATGCTATAAATTAATAGTGTAAATTTAAGTAAGAAGATTTCCATATTCTAGACTGCTTTAGGGATCAGTTCAATTTCTCTCATTTCCTTCAAGCTTTAGCTCTTCCGGGGTATTGTGAAATAATTTTATTGGTACCTTATTTCTGAAACTTGGGTTCCTTAAAAATGATTTCAGTGTTGTTTCCTAGTCAAATAAAGCTCCATCTTAGAAAGTCACTGTCTACATGAATATAATAAAGGTTCTGAGAAGGCTTAGAGTAAAGGATCTAAGCACTTCCCACATATATTGAGCATGGAACAATTTTTGTGGGCACATCTGTTTTCAGTTCAGTTCAGTCACTCAGTCGTGTCCGACTCTGCAACCCCACAGACTGCAGCATACCAGACTTCCCTCTCCATCACCAACTACCAGAGCTTGCTTAAACTCATGTCCATCGAGTTGGTGATGTCCATCTCATCCTCTGTCATCCCCTTCTCCTCCTGCCTTCAATCCTTCCCAGTATCAGGCTCTTTTCCAATGTGTCAGTTCTTCACATCAGGTGGCCAGTATGGTAAAGGATGGTGTTTGGACCTTAAGTCAAAAGTTCAGGATTTCTGGTCCATAGAACAAGCTCTCTCTCCATAAACACTAGCTCCATCAGTTTCTTCCTTTCTTTTTTGGCCACATGGTAAGGTATAAAGTGAAAGTGTTAGTTGCTCTCAGTCATGTCCGACTCCTTGTGACTCAATGGACTGTAGCCCACCAGGCTCCTCTGTATGCAAGATCTTAGTTTCCTGACCAGGGATTGAACCTTTGTTCCCCTTCTCGCCTCCGCATTGGAAGCATGGAGTCTTAACCACTGGACTGCAAGGTAAGTCCCCTTCATCACTTTTTAACAGAAGTGATCTAGATCTCCCTTCTTGGCTAGAGGACATTTGGCAGTATTTGGAGACATTTTGCTTGTCACAACTTTGGTGGAGCTTCTGCATTAGTAGTGGGTGCTCAACAGCCTACAATGTGTGAGACAGTCTCCCTCAAGAAAGGATAACCTGGACCAAAATGTCAGTTATGTTGAGGTGGAGTAACCCTGCTCTGGAAGGCTAGACAAAGGCTGAGTCCTGGTCATGGTGGTGGTCATGTAAAAACAAATCTACCCTGCAGTTTGTGAAGACAGAGAATTAGGAAGGGAGTGCAAGACGGGCCCCTTTACACAGTACCTGCAGGCCAGGCTAGAACCTGATCACGACAGCAGACCAAGAGGCTGGCTTTTATAGCTGAGCACCAAAGCTGGACCCTCACCACCCGCAATGCTGGCTCGGTTCTGAGCCTCTGGCTTGCTGGTTGGGGCTCCTAAAACATCCCCAGAAAAGGGACAGAGAATCTTAATGCAGTGCTTCTTATAGACTAGGAACTATGCTGGTTTTCATGCCTGTTTTATCTCATTGAATCCTAATATCCCTGTGAGAGAGACATTTTATCCTTGGTTTTATAGATGAGGAAACAGAGTCTATAATAAAATTGCCTACTAATTCATAAAACTCCATTAGGAGCTATATAACTTCTTGAGGGTAAGACTGAGGTTTTCAGCTCTATTTTCTTAGTTTGGTATTATAACTGCTCTGTATTAGGTCCTCAATAAATGTGAGTTAAATGAACAGTAAGAAAAGTCATCCAGCTTACAGGGTAACATTCAAATTCAAGCCTGATTCGGAAGCCGTTGATAAGCTTTTAATTTTGTAATCACTTTCAGTTCAGTCCAGTCTCTCAGTCATGTCAGATTCTTTGCGACCCCATGAATCACAGCATGCCAGGCCTCCCTGTTCATCACCAACTCCCGGAGTTCACTCAAACTCATGTCCATTGAGTCGGTGATGCCATCCAGCCATCTCATCCTCTGTCGTCCCCTTCTCCTCCTGCCCCCAATCCCTCCCAGCATCAGAGTCTTTTCCAATGAGTCAACTCTTCGCATGAGGTGGCCAAAGTACTGGAGTTTCAGCTTTAGCATCATTCCTTCCAAAGAACACCCAGGGCTGATTGCCTTCAGAATGGACTGGTTGGATCTCCTTGCAGTCCAAGGGATTCTCAAGAGTCTTCTCCAACACCACAGTTCAAAAGCATCAATTCTTTGGTGCTCAGCTTTCTTCATAGTCCAACTCTCACATCCATACATGACCACTGGAAAAACCATAGTCTTGACTAGACGGACCTTTGTTGGCAAAGTAGTATGTCTGCTTTTGAATATGCTATCTAGGTTGGTCATAACTTTCCTTCCAAGGAGTAAGGGTCTTTTAATTTCATGGCTGCAATCACCATCTGCAGTGATTTGGAGCCCAAAAAATAAAGTCAGCCACTGTTTCCACTGTTTCCCCATCGATTTCCCATGAAGTGATGGGACCAGATGCCATGATCTTCGTTTTCTGAATGTTGAGCTTTAAGCCAACTTTTTCACTCTCCTCTTTCACTTTCATCAAGAGGTTCTTTAGTTCCTCTTCACTTTCTGCCATAAGGGTGGTGTCATCTGCATATCTGAGGTGATTGATATTTCTCCCGGCAATCTTGATTACAGCTTGTGCTTCTTCCAGTCCAGCGTTTCTCATGATGTACTCTGCATAGAAGTTAAATAAGCAGGGTGACAATATACAGCCTTGACATACTCCTTGGTAAAAAAAGTTGCAAAGATGGTATGAAGAGTTCCTGTATACCTTTCATTCTGTTTTCCCTAACATGAAAATCTAATATAACTCTGGTACATTTGTGACAGCCAGTAAATTAACCTTACTGCACTAGTGTTTACTGAACTTAAGATATTATTCCAGATTCCACATGTTTTTCCACTGTGGTCCTTTTTCTGTTTCAAAATCCAGTACAGATCCCCACATTGTATTAAGAACCCTTGCACTTTTCTGTAACATATTCCAGAGCCTGGATGATGTAAGACCTACAGATGTGGGGTCAAGGACGCCAGCTACAGTGTTGAGTGGTTACAGGGCAGAAAAGCAGGCCAGCGCTTAACAATCCCCACTTTTAAATCAGGTTCTTCTGTCATTCCCTTCCTTCTTCTGTCATTCCCTTCCTTCTGACCAGTAATAGCCAACAAGTTATGCTCAGAATTAGGATAAACATAAAGAAAAAACAGGAAAGCAGTTGTGAACAAAATCGTTGGTTAATTCTCCATCTGAATGCTCAGATATTTTAAGTATTTACTATTGATGAGTTTTCAATTGTTGATTAGTATGCACACAGGTAAAAAGATCTTATACAATTTAAAACCATGAATTAAAACCGTGCAAAGATGACAAGAAAAAACACACTAAGTAAAACAGTAATGGTACATTGCCTTGAATGAGATTCTAGAACTGTTTTCCAGTCTGTAAGCTTTTACATGTGGACACACACTGGCATTGGTATGCTTTGTGCCAAAGTTCTCAGAGGCAGGTTCCATGACTGTTTTAGCTATGTGCTGCTAGCAAGGGTTGCTTTAAATTACATTGAAAAGTGGTATCACCCGACAAATAATTTGTAAATGTTTTCTCATTCTGTGGCTATTTCCATACCATCAGCTAGTGTCTCTAACCAGCATCCTCTGAGAAATCTAGATATAGTGGAATTCTGCTTGACCCTTCAGAAAGACACACAAACTTCATTTGCCCTCACAGTAGTTTGGTTTTTCAATAGATTGATTTGCAAGGGTTCAGGTTTCTCATCTGTGAAAAGCGGGTGGGGAAGGTGGGGGATGAAAACTGGACTATCTTTGTGCTTTAAATACTGAAACACCACAACTCCCTTCCTTTTTAGTGAGGGAAATAACCTTATAGTTTACCTTGGACAGTAACTTTAAAAAAGAAGAATAAAGAAAAGAAGTGAGGGTCAAAGTTGTGGTCTTCCTAGCTAAGGACACATGATGTCTCTTCTCGTAGCACAGGGCTGTGCTCCAGTCATGGGAATCTCAGTGCAGACCTGTTTGTTGTATTCTACCATGTCACACACACTCTCCGCTGAGCCTCCATGGGGGGTTAACAGTGCAGCCTCTGCACCCGTATGCCTGGGTCCAAGTCCGAGTGTGCCGCTTAACCCGTCTCTGCCTCAATTTCTTATCTGTAAGATGGAGATAACCACATCTATCACAGGATTTTTACAAAAATTAAGAGTATATATATCACACACATATGCATTTATGCCTGGTATATAATTAGTGCTATATTAAAGTTAGATGTTATGTTTATTAATTCACCTCATTTCCCCCCATATTCATGTTATTATCTATTTTATCATGAGTCTATACACTGACTAATTAGTGTTCATTATATTTTTAAATCAGTCTAGTGGTTATATTTTATACTGTATTTTAACAATATCTGCTTAAAACAGAACCAATAAAATCCCCAATAAGACTAAATAATTCATTGTCCTCCCCTGACATTAAAAAAATGTAGAAAATCCTCTTATTGTGAAAAGGAAACAGGAAATATAATGTGGCTAGGATAACAATACAGGAAAAGAAAATTCAGAGTCTTTAAGGTCACTTAAAATATATTATTGGCTTTATCATGTCTTCATAAAGAAGAATGTTATGTTTCTGGACATCTATTGAGCAGAAGTTTTGCACTTATACTCTTCTTTAAAAATGATTAAGATGTTGTATATAGTTAGCCATTATTTTCTTTCATATAATATTTCTGTGGGTAAAGCTGTGACCCTTCACATGGGGTTACCAAAAAGGGACATGACTTTGGGGTGAGTGGCCAGGAAGCCATATTCCCTTCATTCTTAGTTGGTTCCTTGACCCAATCCTGAAGACGGGTACCCAGAATCTTTAAACTAGCTGTGCCCATCCCCAAAGCCTCTCTCCTTCCCCTGTCTTCCTATCATCTTCCTCTCCATCCTATGACCAGACTCTTAAGAATGTACAGGGAACTTTTCAGGAAGTACTGTGATATTTTTTAATGATTCAGGTTTTGTTAGTGAGACTCGATGACATAAAATATAGTGCTGGTGTTAAAACTAAACTATGATATTTAATGAAAAATCTGCATGTCCTGATGCCACTGAATGGACCATCCTTCTGACTCTTGAGGGGACAAAACAGTACCTGCTAATGTGCACTTTGCTTGCAGGTATCCTTCAACTTTATAATGTGGAAATTCAGAACTTTGGGTCACCGCTGTATTCATCCATTGAACTCACTGATGTGTCCACAGGATCCTGGGTAATATCTTCTAGTCTGCACCAAAGCTGCGGTGGGGGCATCCATGCAGCTGCCAGTCAGGGGATCATTTTAAATGACAATGTGGTGTTTAACACTGCTGGCCATGGCATTGATCTGGAGGGTCAGGACTATTCTCTCTCTAAAAACCTTGTAGTTCTGATGACACAGTCAGCATGGTCTCCTGTTTGGGTGGCAGGAATCAAAGTGAATGAGGCAAAGAACACCCGTCTCCATGGCAACGTTGTGGCAGGCTCCGAGAGACTTGGTTTTCACATCCAAGGCCACAGGTGTTCCTCTCCTGAATCTCTTTGGTCTGACAACGTGGCCCACTCAAGTCTTCATGGCCTTCATCTCTATAAGGGGAGTGGACTTGACAGCTGCACTGGTATCTCTGGCTTCTTGGCTTTCAAGAACTTTGACTATGGTGCTCTGCTCCAAGTGGAGAACAGCATGGAAATAGAGAACCTCACGCTGGTAGACAATACTGTTGGCCTTTTCACAGCAGTTTATGTGTCTTCTGCTCCACGGTATTATATCAGAAGTCTACAGATTGTGCTTAGGAATTCAGTCATTGTGGCCACTAGCTCATCTTTTGACTGCATTCAAGACAGAGTCAAACCACATTCTGCCAACTTGACATCACCTGATCGAGCTCCTTCCAATCCCAGAGGGGGTCGAGTTGGTATTCTGTGGCCGGTATTCACCTCAGAACCAAATCGGTGGCCTCAGGAGCCATGGCACAAAGTGAGGAACAGTCATTTGATTTCAGGCATCATGAAACTTCAAGGTAAGAATTTTGGGTTTCCAAGCAATGTAGTCTAATACATCTGTGCATAAAACCCATAGAACCTTTAATAGCATCTTGAAAGTGTATCACCAAAGGGTACAGTATTGTTTGGTGCTTGCTGTCCAGTTGATCAGCTACTGGGCATTGATAACCACAGGGGTGGTTTATTAATATAATGACAGTGAGTGGTTCATTGAGGAACAAAATTGGGTCATTAGTAGAGATGAACCTCAAGCCTGCCGTACAGGGTGAAGTAAATAAAAAAGAGAAAAATATTGTATAGTAATAAATGTATGTGGAATCTAGAAAAATGGTACAGATGAACCTAGTTCCAGGGCAGGAATAGAGATACAGATATAGAGCATGGACCTGTGAACACAGGGTCGGAGAAGGGAGGGTGGGAGATTAGGTTTGACATAAATACACTGCTGTGTGTAAAACAGATAGTGGGAACAGAGAGCTCAACTCAATGCTCTGTGTTGACCTGGAAGGATGGGATGGGTGTGTGAGATTCAAGAAGGATGGTATATATGTGGAGTTGGCTTAGTTGCTAAGTCGTGTCCTACTCTTGTGACCCCATAGACTGTAGCCTGCCAGGCTTCTCTGTCCATGGGATTCTCCAGGCAAGAATACTGGAGTGGGTTGCCATTTCCTTCTCCTGGGGATCTTTCTGACCTAGAGATTGAACCTGGGGCTCCTGCATTGCAGGCAGACTCTTTACCAACTGAGCTACAAGGGAAGCCCAAGATTGGGAATATACATACACACACACACACACACACACACACTTTGCTGATTCACTTTACTGTACAGCAGAGACTAACACAAAATTGTAAAGCAATTATATTCCAATAATAAAAAATAGAAAAAAAGTCACTGCTCTATACACATTGAAGAGCTTTCACAGGGAAATATTTAATTTGATTATATGCCTGGTGTTGTTTTTCCTATCACACAGAGGAGGAAATTGATACAGGGAGGTTGTGCCTCAGTGAGGTTGTTAAGAATCTGGTGGGGCAGCCAGGATTAAATTGAGTTATACTGCAACCTATGCAGAAAATCTCTCTCAGATCTCTTTTCTACTATTGTATTCACTCCCCATTCAATTTTGACCAAAACTTTTATGGAAAGTATTGCTTGTAAGATGTCAGTGTGTTGGAATGCTCTTCTATTTTGCATACAATGTCCAAGCCTTGAAGAATTAAGGATATTTTAAGTCAAGATTTATGTAAACTCCTGGAACTATGCTGGGCAGTAACTGAAACTTACTCCTGGACATTAGTCTATGAATATTTAGTTATGTAGTCTGTATTTGCGGATGGTTGTTTACATGATATAATGTTATAATATTAATACTTTGTAAACATTTTTTTCAGGTGTGACCTTTTCTAGTTTTGTGAAGAGTTGCTATAGTGATGATCTAGATGTTTGCATTCTGCCCAATGCAGAGAACACTGGAATCGTGCCTCCAATAATGGCAGAGAGGACCAGTATGCTAAAGATCAAAGATAAAAACAAGTTCTACTTTCCTCCTTTGCCAACCAGGTACCAGTTTTGGTATTTATAGTAAGCCAAATTTATGGAGGAGTTGGTAATTCTCCAAGTACCTGAATATGTTTTTTAAACAAGGATAAAATCATCAATGAGATTAGAGATAAGCCTTTCTAGAAAGATACACCAGATTGATTAGCCCCAATTCTTTCCCCTCCTATATCCATGCCTTTGAGGTATGATTTTTGCACTCTCTGTCACTAAACAGAGACTGTTTCTCACATCCTTGAATCGGGGATATGCCCTGCTATGTCCTCTGGCAGACACAAGAGGCAGAAGTACTGAATTGCAAGTTTTATTGATATTAATTTTCTTTTATCTTTGTTAGAGATACTTCTCTGGGATGTTTTCAGAATCAGTGGTAAAAATTGACCCTAATTCTTGAATCTTCTGTGGAGTACAGCATCACCAGTCTTCAGAAGGAGATTTGGGAGCCCTTGTGCAGGGACTGGTGGGGAAGGAGACCATGGCTGCTGTCAGGAATCCCTAAAATGAATGATATGACTCATATTTATACTCAGACCAGGCCTAACTACTACTATTCATGAACAAATGATCTTAGAGTTGCATTAAAAAAATCTCTTGATTTTTTTCCTTGTCTGAAAACTAGACAAGGAATTGTTTTTTCTCTTTGCCATGAGAGGGAGTGGGAAAGTCAGAAGGAGGGAGAATGGATTGCTTCATCTCTCCTGTAACACTGGGGAAATTTTAGTTGTAATAAAAGAATCAGGAAATCCCACCTTAGTTAGAAAGTTTGTATGTTTGGTCCAGCACCAGTCTCTTTTTGATGCTCTCCCCTGAACCATTTTTAGAACCTCAACATTATTAGGTATACAACTTGTGTTATTCTGTCATTTTTTTTCTATTGTCCAGTCTTCCTTATGTTCATGTCTTACCTATGGGATGAAATAGTTTTAAAGCTAAATGATACTAGTATTTGATTCTTTGTTCTATTAATACCTGACACATGGTATACATGCAATAAATAATTAATATTATTACTAATGGTACCTAAAAATACTAGCCCCAGAGGAAATTGCATTGATTCTCTGTAATTCAGTGTTATAATTGCCAATAACTTGTTTATATGCCCTGCTTGACTCTAAATTCTGGTGCCTATCTTTATCACCATTGTATTCCCCACTGTACAAGTATTAGGTTTTCAGTAGATATTTGTTGAATGTAAACATCTTTTTTTTCTACATTATATATAGTACAAGTATAATTGATATTTATAATGATAATCTTAAAATACTGCAAGTCCCCAACGTTCCATAAAGCAATGATTACCTTATGTTTAGTAAATATTAGAAACAAATTTATTGTATCTTTCATTTTAGAAAACTAGTGATCTGTGTTAAGATTATATAACTTGATATCCAGAATATTTGATTAATGTCTTTCTTCTTGACCAAATAACTGTGCAATATCTTTTCCTATCATTTTATTTCTTATCTATGTACACATTATTAGTAATAAAATTTTGTTGAATTTATTTTTCACAGTGTCAGCACTACCAATGTATGTTTTCTTTTTGCTGCGTATCATGGAAATGAGACAGTTGCTTTCTATCGATATTCACAGGAAAGATTTAGAAACACTGGTCTGCTCTGAATCAGATTGTGAAAGCCCTGGAAAGTATCTCTTTAAGGATCTGGATGGGAGAGCCCTGGGTCTGCCTCCACCAGTTTCTGTATTTCCTAGAACTGAAGGAGAATGGACTGGATCCTTCTTCAACACAGGTCAGTGCGTTCTATGTGAACTTGACAACTCTAGCAGGGGGAGCACGAACAGAACTGAGGTGGTTTGGCTGTGTGGTCCAGGGGAACAAAATATACTGGAAAAGAACTGAGCTGTAGAGTTGGAGTCTGTGCCAATGAGCTGCCCAACTCACGTCTATCTCGGAAATGAAGTGAAGTGAAGGTCACTCAATCATGTCTGACTTTTTGTGACCCCATGGACTATACAGTCCATGAAATTCTCCAGGCCAAAATACTGGAGAAGGAAGCCTTTCCCTTCTCCAGGGGATCTTCCCAGCCCAGGGATGGAACCCAGGTCTCCCGCATTGCAGGTGGATTCTTTACCAGCTGAATCACAAGGGAAGCCCAGGAATATTGGGTGCTTTACAGCTGTCACTTAATAGCTCAACAGCTGTCACCACACCACTGTTTTGCCCTCCATGAGATTGCCTGTGGTCCGTGTCAAAGGTACGATTCCTGACACCCCCCCTGTGTACTTGTGAAAGGAACAGTCCTCTCACTAGCTTGGTCACCTGGGCCTGCAGTATTTCACAGTGTCTGCCTTGGAAGCCAGTCCTCTGGCTTCTGAATCCATCTTTCTCTTCCATCAGAACTAAATGCTTTCATTCTGGAAAGGGTGGTAGAGTAGATGGCATGTTTGCTTTTTTGCCTTCCCTTTCTCTATCTTCTAATTATCCTTGGGGGACTGTGATCAAATCCCTTCTTCTTCTTGCTTTTACAACTTAAGCCCATTCGGCTATCAGTTTTGATTGCTGGACCCCTGAAGAGATCATCATCTCTCTACTTCCACAAACAATGCGACTTTGAGTTTACATTTTCATTAAGGTGAAAACTACAGCAAATAAATCCAAAAAACTTCCCCAGATTTCTTCCCACTTCACTGGTTGATTCTTTTCAGACTTCTTTTCTAGGCTCCCTTTCTCTTTTGGGGCTTCCTTGGTGGCTCAGATGGTAAAGGATCCACCTGCAATGCAGGACACCCAGGTTCGATCTCTGGGTGGGGAAGATCCCCTGGAGAAGGGAATGGCAACCCACTGCAGTATTCTTGCCTGGAGAATCCCATGGACGGAGGAGCCTCATCTGTGGGGTTGCAAAAAGTTGGACATGACTGAGCAACTAACACTTTCACTTTTGCTTACTCTTTTGAAGTTCTGAATATTTCAAGACATCCTCAGACTTCTTCTTTTCCTATCATGCCCCCAAGTCCAGAGTTGAAAGTACCATTTAATGTTGATGACCTC
Source organism: Bos javanicus (assembly GCF_032452875.1). Classification (NCBI taxonomy): domain Eukaryota; kingdom Metazoa; phylum Chordata; class Mammalia; order Artiodactyla; family Bovidae; genus Bos; species Bos javanicus. The sequence goes on along the minus strand of NC_083890.1, from coordinate 23,944,244 downwards.
CAATTTATATCTCCATCCCAAACTCCTCCATGAACTGTGGTATGTTATACCCAAATGACATCTGGGAAGTATAATTAGCATGTCAGATTCAACGTGGCCCCAAATGGAATTCTTGAACTCTGTCCCCATCCACAGCTTGTTTCTTGTCTAGTTGACCCTACCTCAATCATTAATACCATCATTCTTTCAATAAATCCTTAGGTGGTTGCCTACCATGTGGGGTTGAAAAGCTGTGTATTTTATTTTTTCACTACTCTTTGTCTTGGTTGTGAAACATGATTCAGTGGTGATACTCCAATAGGTATTATTACATTATACTCCAATAGATATTATTACATGTTGCTTACCATCAGTGTGTGGACAAGTTTGAGCATGTGTGTGAGTGGCTGAAGGTATATTGGAGGTGTGTAGGATGGACTGCCTTAAACGCCTGATGTTTTAAAGCTTTATAACATTTTATTTTATTTTTTTTCCTGTTTAACAATTTATTTATTTTAATTTTATTTTATTTTTTAACTTTACAATATTGTATTGGTTTTGCCATATATCAACATGAATCCGCCACAGGTATACACATGTTCCCCATCCTGAACCCTCCCCCCTCCCCATACCATCGCTCTGGGTCGTCCCAGTGCACCAGCCCCAAGCATCCAGTATCATGCATCGAACCTGGACTGGTGACTCATTTCATATATGATATTATACATGTTTCAATGCCATTGTCCCAAATCATCCCACCCCCTCCCTATCCTACAGAGTCCAAAAGACTGTTCTATGCATCAGTGTCTCTTTTGCTGTCTCGTATACAGGGTTATATCTTGTTACCATCTTTCTAAATTCCATATATATGCATTAGTATACTGTATTGGTGTTTTTCTTTCTGGCTTACTTCACTCTATATAATAGGCTCCAGTTTCATCCACCTCATTAGAACTGATGCAGAGAAAGCCTTTGACAAAATTCAACATCCATTTATGATAAAAACTCTCCAGAAAGAAGGAATAGAAGGAACATACCTCAACATAATAAAAGCTATATATGACAAACCCACAGCAAACATTATCCTCAATGGTGAAAAATTGAAAGCATTTCCCCTAAAGTCAGGAACAAGACAAGGGTGCTCACTTTCACCATTACTATTCAACATAGTTTTGGAAGTTTTGGCCACAGCAATCAGAGCAGAAAAAGAATTAAAAGGAATCCAAATTGGAAAAGAAGAAGTAAAACTCTCACTGTTTGCAGATGACATTATCCTCTACATAGAAAACCCTAAAGACTCCACCAGAAAATTCCTAGAACTAATCAATGACTATAGTAAAGTTGCAGGATATAAAATCAACACACAGAAATCCCTTAAATTCCTATACACTAATAATGAGAAAATAGAAAGAGAAATTAAGGAAACAATTCCATTCACCATTGCAATGAAAAGAATAAAATACTAAGGAATATATCTACCTAAAGAAACTTATATATATTAGTTTATATATTATATTTTCTACATATATATAAAACTATAAAACACTGGTGAAAGAAATCAAAGAGGACACTAATAGATGGAGAAGTATACCATGTGCATGGATTGGAAGAATCAATATAGTGAAAATGAGTATACTATCCAAAGCAATTTATAGATTCAATGCAATCCCTATCAAGCTACCAATGGTATTCTTCACAGAGCTAGAACAAATAATTTCACAATTTGTATGGAAATACAAAAAACCTCGAATAGCTAAAGCAATCTTGAGAAAGAAGAATGGAACTGGAGGAATCAACCTGCCTAACTTCAGGCTCTACTACAAAGCCACAGTCATCAAGACAGTATGGTACTGGCACAAAGACAGAAATATAGATCAATGGAACAAAATAGAAAGCCCAGAGATAAATCCATGCACCTATGGACACCTTATCTTTGATAAAGGAGGCAAGAATGTACAATGGATTAAAGACAATCTCTTTAACAAGTGGTGCTGGGAAAACTGGTCAACCACTTGTAAAATAATGAAACTAGAACACTTTCTAACACCATACACAAAAATAAACTCAAAATGGATTAAAGATCTAAACGTAAGGCCAGAAACTATAAAACTCTTAGAGGAGAACATAGGCAAAACACTCTCCGACATACATCATAGCAGGATCCTCTATGACCCACCTCCCAGAATATTGGAAATAAAAGCAAAAATAAACAAATGGGACCTAATTAAACTTAAAAGCTTCTGCACAACAAAGGAAACTATTAGCAAGGTGAAAAGACAGCCTTCAGAATGGGAGAAAATAATAGCAAATGAAGCAACTGACAAACAACTAATCTCAAAAATATACAAGCAACTCCTACAGCTCAATTCCAGAAAAATAAATGACCCAATCAAAAAATGGGCCAAAGAACTAAATAGAAATTTCTCCAAAGAAGACATACAGATGGCTAACAAACACGTGAAAAGATGCTCAACATCACTCATTATCAGAGAAATGCAAATCAAAACCACTATGAGGTACCATTTCATGCCAGTCAGAATGGCTGCAATCCAAAAGTCTACAAGCAATAAATGCTGGGGAGGGTGTGGAGAAAAGTAAACCCTCTTACACTGTTGGTGGGAATGCAAACTAGTACAGCCACTATGGAGAACAGTGTGGAGATTCCTTAAAAAACTGGAAATAGAACTGCCTTATGACCCAGCAATCCCACTGCTGGGCATACACACCGAGGAAACCAGAATTGAAAGAGACACGTGTACCCCAATGTTCATCGCAGTACTGTTTATAATAGCCAGGACATGATAGCAACCTAGATGTCCATCTGCAGATGAATGGATAGGAAAGCTGTGGTACATATACACAATGGAGTATTACTCAGCTTTATAACATTTTAAATGAAGATGCTATAGGTTCCAACTGCAGGATTCCTATAATAGTATCTGCTGTTTACCATGCTATAAGTACAATCTGCATCTTCTTGCCATGAGGGAGACAGCACACAGTAAATGGTGCCTTCTGGGTATCAACAGGATTGGAGTGTTTTTCTTTGACTTCCAAAATAGGAATAGATCCCTTCTTCTCTAATTCAAGTCCCTTTTCATTTTTTAAACCATTCTTTTTTGATACTTTCCAATTCTTGTCCACAATCTGGTGGAGGATAGAAGGACAAATTTAATTTTAAGAGAGTAAAAATGTATTTTGTATTTTCCTCTTCATGACAAGAATCTGTGATCGTCTATAAAACAGTGGAAACAGTCCAAAAAGATTAAAATGGAGGCTGCTGGAACCAGCTCTTCTATTTATTCCAAATGGCATTGAGCTGAACACACCCTTTTGACGTTTTTCCATTTTATTAACAAACACTTTGGAGTCCATTGCCTTTGAGGTTTATTTTTAATTTGAAAAATACAGATTCTATTTGCACATAGAAGTTCGCATGAAAAATTCAGACAGATATCCACAGGTCCCGACATACTGTCTGATGCTCTGGTGTTGGGAGCAAAAATTATCCATGTGGATCAGCTGTGAGCAATACTGTGCCAGTGGGTTTTGCTATCTGTGTAATGCAGGGTATGTAGCCAGGGGAAAAGTGAGCTGTTCATTTTGTTTTGTACTTATCTGTAAGTTTGCATGTGCAGCCAGTGTTGAAACACACATGGCAACAGAGTGTAAGACAGTTAATCCCAAGCAGGAGAGCCTCTAAAAACCATTTGCATTTTATTCTGGAAAGAATTTCTTTTGAACATGGAGGCATTTGATCATCTGAAAGTCTAAAAGTATTTATAAAAACAGAGGCTTGAAATGAATAACTTCTTTAGGTAGAACTAGACAGGTACTAGAACTTTTTACCCTGGCTTCTGTCTCATTTCCTGTCTTTCCCAGTATACAAACCTCGTGGCCTAATTCGTACATATGGGCTACTGATGTTATTAGGAGTGGGCTGAAAGAAGTTAGAAATTTGGTTCCAAGGGTATTTTACAGTTTCTCAGCCATGATGTAGAAAGTAGAAAGGGGCTGTAATGGTAGCTAGCATTCCTTGAGCACCTTTTGCATGCAGAGTGCTGAAGTTGCCATTTTCATTTATTCAGCAAATGCATTTGAGCATCTGTAGTCTACCAGTGCCGTTCTAAGGATGGGAACTGTAGTTGTGAATAAGATAACATTCCTGCTTTCATCAAACTTATGTTCCAGTGGAGCTATGTCTATATACCTCTGCTTTTTTATACATCTGTATCTATAAACAAATAAATAAAAATATTCTAATAGTGATGAGAGGTATGAAGAAAATAAAACAGAATTTGGGGCCAGAGAGGTAGTTTCAGGTGTGTGTGTGGCATGTGTTGTGTTTGTGTAAGGGAGCTGCTATCAGCGTTATGATTCCAGTGAGGCCAGAATGAGGAGCAAGGAATCACTGCTGTGAGCAGAGGGAGGAGCTTTCCAGGGAGAAGGACCAGCCAGAGCAGGGGCTTTGATAACAGAATGGGCCTTGCCTCTATATATATATAGCAGATCTCTCTGAAAAGATCATGCAAGCTGCTATGGAGTGAGTGGATCATGGTGGGAGCGAGGTTGGGAGCAGGTGGTGGAGTTAGAAAGCTGGGGGTTAGGGCTCCACAGATGCAGGACTCCATGGTTGGTCCACCATCCCGTGCTGCCCACAGACTGTGTGGGTCCACAGTGAGGTGATGACAGAAATGTCACACATAGACAGAGCTACTTGACAGTAATTATACGTCTGTTGGATCTAATGAGCAAAAATTAGAGCTTTCATTGTGTATGCTAATTTGTCTGATAATTTGCATTATATTTTAATGTATTGGTTCTCAACAGACTGGAAATTTTGAAACAAACAAAACCCACCCCGTTCTTCTTGCTCTTGTCCTCCTTGTCCTCCTACCTCTTATTTAGGAGGTAAAGTTGACGTGCTTAGCATAGTGGCTCCTGAAGTTGACTTAAAATCAGAATCATCCAGGACAGTAAACATTCATTTGAATGTGGGAGGATTTTGAATTGATAGGGATGTGAAGCCCCATCGGGCCTTTATGTTTAACACACACATGTACATAAATACACAAAAACACACATTTATACACATCTACATACACATCTACACACACATGCATGCACACACAGAGACACCCTCCCCAGGTAATTCTGCTGTGCTAAGGTTTGAGAATCACTACTGTAGAATTGTATACCCCCTTTGAAGTAAATAGACAGGATGTTAAGAACACAATATTTTTAATTTAAAAAGCAGGCAGTTTCAGTTTCTCATGAAGAATCAAGAATTAGCTTTCTGTGCCAAATACCAGCAGACATAAACATACTTGCTTATTTACACACTGGATATACTTCTGAAAGGGAAAAGAACATTATCTAAGAAGACAGAGAAGTATTTACAGTCTAAATTAAGTCTTTGTGTAATAAGAATATATTCAATCTTTTTAAAAAAAATTATATTATTTTTCCTATTTTGAAGTGAGTTAAATGACCTCATTGTTGTATCACTTCCACAATATATCACTGGATAAAAATGGGTTCAATGCTAAGTTTATTTTTTAAACTCTATATTGAATCATTATATTAAAAGTCTAAACTCATGATAAGCTTTTCCCACACTTTCCTTGACATCATTCCCAGCAAAGTACTGTGATCTGAACAGGACTTCTGACCAAATCCACCAGGTGAGAGTTTCCCATTCTTTACCAGGAAAGGGTAAAAGACATTTTTCAACTCGTGTTACTTCTTGGACACTTTTTGAGAGAGAAAGTTATAAACCATTGTGGAGACCTTAAAAGTGACTAGCCTCAAATCAAAAATAAAAGATGAGGTTGATAAAAAAGAAAATAAAGCTGGCATTTGACTGTCAGCTCATAGAGTGATGAAGTGGTTTCTAACTGAATAATGGGGAAACTCAAGTTTCAGTTTGAAGACGTGTGCTCAGCTGCCTAACAGCCAGAGAGCAGCCAGCATTTTTTCACCTCTTTGTTGCTAGATCTTGAAACATATCTTTTCTTTAAGCTTTCCAGGCTTCTCTTTTTTTCCCATTTGTCCTGGGAATGACAGCAAGATGGTATTATAAAATGGGAGAAGGAGAGGGAGGGAGAAAATGAGGGGACAGAACGGAGAGAGGAAACGGTTGTTAGAAAATTTGTCTGCCAGTATCTGTGCTTGTCGAGGTCTTTTTCTTCTAGCTAGAGGGGGAAATACCATTCTCTTTTCCCAAGCAATTATAGGCCCCAAAGATTGAAACTTGGTATATAGCTCTTTAATCTCAGCAGATATTTATGGTTAAACATTAGACTTTTAGGATTCCAGATGTCAGGGTATTAAAATATAAAGGCACAGTGGAGTCTCAGAAAATATTAGAATCTTTGGGATATGTGATGGCAGGGATTTTTATCCTGAGCAGAGGAGGATGAAGCTTCCAGGGACACTTTGTAAGATCCAAAGAGCCCCTTTCTTCCACCTTACTCTTTCCTTCCTCATGACTTGTCTGGGCAGTGAATGGTATCACAAGATTTGATTGCATTTTGACATAATCCACACTGTGAATCGGAAGGATTTTCCTGCGTGATTTGTAAAGGGTGAAGTATTGTAGAGAGGCATTATGATCTATGGAAACAATTTCCCTTTCCTTTCTTCAATCTAAACATCTTATTCCTGTGATGCTCTTGTATCTCAGCCCTACCATTAACAACTAATACTTGTTGAGTATATTTCTGACTCTCTGCTAAGAGTTTTGGATGAATGATCTCATTATTAGGGTAGAATGGACAGGATCTACCCTAAGAGATATTTTTGTTCACTCCATTTTTTCCATGTGGAAGCTGATGTAGAGACATAGGCACCTTGTCCAAGTTGTATGACTACTTAATAGAAGATTCACGGCTGCACCCATGTCTTTAACACTATATAGTACTGTACGTAGTACCCTCCTTCGATGTTTTCTTGATTCTTCCTCTAGATTGTCCAGGGTAAGCTCTCTGAGTTCTGTCAACTTTTCTCACACACAAAGCTCTGTCTACGCAGAACAAAGCAAACTGAAACTGTGTAATTATTCCAGCAATTATCCACCCCAACTAACAATAATAATAGTTACCATTTATCTGGCATATTCCATGTGCCACACATTATGCTAAGTGGCTTATAAACATACCCATTTATCCCTACAACAGCCTTAACATGTAGGGATTATTATCCCTTTCAGCACTGGAAGGAATAGGGGTTTATAAAAGTTAACTAATTTTTCATGGTCCCGCAGCTAGAATGTGTAGAACCAAGATTTATATCTGTATGTGTCTCACTCCAAAGTCTGGGCTTGTAAACATTTCTAGATAATTGTCATCGTGTGGTCTGAATCATCTGGTGGTACGCTGTACAAAGATATATTTAACTGAATAATTCACTTATTTCTACTTTACATGGTAGGAAATAAATGTTTAGATTTTTAAAAAAACTGTCAATTACTATAACATTTTGGAAAGACAATGTAATAGCAACCATACAGAAACCCTATATATATATGTGTGTGTGTGTGTGTGTGTGTGTGTGTGTGTGTGTGTATGTATATAGCCATTTTCCGTAAACAGACTAAATGGATTCTGTCACATCCAAGAAAAGCATTTTGCAGCGTTAACCACTGGATGTTGTGTGACAGAAATAGCCTTGTATGGAGAAAAAGCTTTGGTCATTAGACCAAAAGAATATTATTGTAATTTTTCTGTAGCTTTTCCGTTTCCTCCAATTAATTAATGTAGAGCTTTTTTCCAACTTAGATAAATGTTTACTGAGTACTCAGTGATAACAAAGCACTGTGAACTGTTGGAGTAGCCTAGAAGAGACATCAAGGTAGATAAGAGTGGAAGTCATATATGAAAAAGAGAAATCAAGAGTTGTATTTAGAAGCAACAGACACAGGGCTTCCTGTGTGTTGCAATGTAACAGCTCCCTTGTGGGATGCTTTCTGCTCCCACATACAGCTGGGACTCCATCTCTTTATGTCTTTGCTTCATCTAACACTCAATTCCATTACAGCTTATCTCATGCTCTATGGTCATCAATTTACAAGCCTGCCTTCTCTCCAGACTGAGTACCTTGAAGGCAAACATCTTTGAAATTTTAGTACAATCTTTGGAACATAATAGGTGCCCAGCAAATCTTTGCTGAGTAAAGGAATAAATGAATATATAGGTGACTACATGAGTGTAAAATTCAAGAGTTGAAGTTTGCTAGGCAACTGTTTTGCAAAATATGTTTTGTAAATTTAATCAATGTATGATTTTTTAAAAATTAATTTATTGGTTATAATTGGAGGCTAATTACTTTACAATATTATGGTGGTTTTTGCCATATATGATTTGTTTTTGTATTTTTAAAGAGGGCTTCCCTTTCACTTATCTCAGGAGACTGTGAAAATGTGATGCTTCACCAGATAAATGTTGAAACCTCTGACCATTCCCATTTTGAAGATTCATCATGTACATTAAAATATTAACGGTTCTGATAGTCTTGAAATTAAAAAAAAATACGGCTTAACTTTGTGTTATCCAGTATTTATCAAACTTTTTGGATACAGACTATGTTTTTACACTACACATGAGTACTTCTTGAAATTCAGTTCAGTTCAGTCACTCAGTTGTGTCTGACTCTTTGCGACCCCATGGACTGCAGCATGCCAGGCCTCCCTGTCCGTCACCAACTCCCGGAGTTTACTCAGACTCATGTCCGTTGAGTCGGTGATACCATCCAACCATCTCATCCTCTGTTGTCCCCTTCTCCTCCTGCCTTCAATCTTTCCCAGCATCAGGGTCTTTTTCAACAAGTTAGCTCTTTGTATGAGATGGCCAAAGTTGGAGTTTCAGCTTCAACATCAGTCCTTCCAATGAATATTCAGGACTGATTTCCTTTAGGATGGACTGGTTGGATCTCCTTGCAGGCCAAGGGACTTTCGAGTCTTCTCCAACACCACAGTTCAAAAGTATCATTTCTTTGGTGCTATGCTTTCTTTATAGTCCAACTCTCACATCCATACATGACTTCTGGAAAAACCATAGTTTTGACTAGATGAACCTTTGTTGGCAAAGTAATGTCTCTGCTTTTTAATAGGCTGTCTAGATTGGTCATAACTTTTCTTCCAAGGAGCAAGCGTCTTTTAATTTCATAGCTTCCATCACCATCTGCAGTGATTTTGGAGCCCCCCCCCCAAAATAAAATCTGTCACTGTTTCCACTGTTTCCCCATCTATTTGCCATGAAGTGGTGGGACCAGATGCCATGATCTTAGTTTCCTGAATGTTGAGTTTTAAGCCAACTTTTTCAGTCACCTCTTTCACTTTCATCAGGAGGCTCTATAGTTCTTCACTTTCTGCCACAAGGGTGGTGTCATCTGCATATCTGAGGTTATTGATATTTCTCCTGGCAATCTTGATTCTAGCTTGTGCTTCATCCTGTCCAGCATTTCTCCTTGAAATCAATGTATGTCAGAATGCATTTTGGGGAATATTATCTCATATTAATCCATTTGCCTGCAGAAATAACATGCCAGTTGAAAAGAAATGATAAGATTACAGTATTTTGTATTTTGATAGTTTCTGGAAGGTCAATCAATTCTACTTCCTACTTCCCATTCAGTGCAAAGATGGCCTCTATTGGTAGCTTTCTCAGAAAGTGGGAATTCATTCTCTTACAAGACTGCCAACTATATTCTGATTAACTTTAGTTGTTAGGGTCTTCCTGCTATGATTCCTACCCACCAATCTAGTTTGCTTTCTAATTACAGAGTATAAGTAGTTCTTTCCATATTGCAGCTTTTTATATATTCAAAAGCAGTTAAACAGTGATCTTATAATAAACAAATATACCTCTTTTTTTTATTTTAAATTTTATTTTATTTTTAAACTTTACATAATTGTATTAGTTTTGCCAAATATCAAAATGAATCCACCACAGGTATACATTCAAGCAAAGAAATTCTAAATTTTTCTGTTAGTCAACATATGACAGACTTTTTCAGAATTTTGCTTTCTAAACTGGCTTGTTTTGATGTTTAACTTGTTGATGATTTTTCAAAATGTAGAAACCAGGACTCACCATTGCCTATCCAGAATAGCATTGTCCAATAGAAATAATAATGAAAATGGCAAGAGTAATTTAAATTTTCTAGTCTCCAGGTTAAAATAAAAAAAGGAAAAAGAAACAGGTGAAATTTAATTTAATAATATATTTTATTTAATCCAATAAATTCAAGGTATTATTTTGAGGTATAATCAGTGTAAAATTATAGACATATTTGCATTTCTTTTTTCATACTGTCTGTGAAATTGCACATGCATTTTGCAGTTATAACACATCTCAATTCAGAAACTACATTTTCATCAGGAATATTTGATCTGTATCTGCTGCTGCTGCTAAGTCGCTTCAGTCGTGTCCAACTCTGTGTGACCCCATAGACGGAAGCCCACCAGGCTCCCCCGCCCCTGGGATTCTCCAGGCAAGAACACTGGAGTGGGTTGCCATTTCCTTCTCCAATGCATGAAAGTGAAAAGTGAAAAGGAAGTTGTTCAGTCGTGTCCAACTCTTAGCGACCCCATGGACTACAGCCTACCAGGCTCCTCCATCCATGGGATTTTCCAGGCAAGAGTACTGGAGTGGGGTGCCATTGCCTTCTTCAGATCTGTATCTAGATTTCATAAACTTCACAACTCAAAAGTAGATGCATGTACAAGTTGTTCCAAATATACCTAAACGTTTTCATAACTAAATTATCAGTTTACACTTTTAAATTATATTTAATTATAATTATATACAATTTAAAATTTAGTTCTTCACTTGCACTAGTCATATTACAAGCGCTAAATGTATGTAGATGAGTATTTCTTCCTTTGTTCTGGAGGGACAAGTATTAAAGAAAATTGGTATTTTAAACCTTTGTTCTAGACTTTGTTAAATTTCATTTTTGTAAGTCATTTTTATCAGATACATCTGATGTTTCATCAGATACATCTTTGGACTTGAGGATTAGAAACTAACCACAGAATTAGAGACCACCTAATTGGTTCTGAGCATGTAGCTCAAATCAGTAGAAGAGATAAACTTGACTTATGGGGATAATCTGTCATTAGCAGAACCTACTGTATAAAATATCCAGTCTTCTAAACAAATCATCAAGGTTTTCTGAGAGTGGGAATTTTACTACTCAGAATTTTACTATTTCCCAATCCTTTATTGAGCAATCTATTCACATTTCTGCAGAAGGAAATGGCAACCCACTCCAGTATTCTTGCCTGGGAAAACCCATGGACAGAGGAGCCTGGTGGGCTATAGTCCACGGGGTCACAAGAATTGGACATGATTTAGTGACTAAACCACCACCACCACCATTCACATTTCTATGCTCTGTCATGGGCTTCCTTGATGGTTCAGAGGTAAACAATCAGCCTGCCAATGCAAGAGATGTGGGTTTGATCCCAGGGTTAGGAAAATCCCCTGAAGAAGAAAAAGGAAGCCCAATCCAGTATTGTTGCCTGGGAAATCCTATGGACAGAGCAGCCTGGTGGGCTATGGTACATAGGGTCACAAGAGGTCAGACTCAATTTAGCGACTAAACAACAATGCTCTGTTATATGAGAAGCAGTAACATCAGTGCTCCACAAGAGGGGCTATTTTTGAGTGTAACTAAGTGAAATTTCTTGTTTTTGCCATGATAAGATACTGGCTCTCTCCTTTCTCTTTTTCATTTTCTTGTCTTTTCTTTACTTCACCCTTCCTCCCCTGCTCTCTGGCTTGGATTATTTCTGCCTTGGATTACATCTCTGCTAGGAATTCATGGAATAGTAAACTGTGGTCTTATTCTTAAAATTTTAATAATGGAGGAATCCTTCAGTACTGCTTTTATTCCTGTGGTACAAAAATTACTGAAAGCTTTGGAAGGCAGACGCTCAGAGTTTAGCTGATTTTATGCCTAAGACAGCTGTTGTTAGTGATTTTGATTATTTTGTGTGTGTGTGTGTGCGTGCATTTTAATGGAAGGAAATACTTCCATTAGGCAGTCCCACCAAAAAATAAAGCGATTTTGCCTTGCCAATGTATACTAAATAAGTTCACGACTGAGACCTTCTGATATTGATATTATGAATCTGAAATATTCTTTGATTTAGTTTAAGTTTTTTCTCCATGTATTTGCACACTTGCTAGATGTAAAATCAATGCTATTTTGTGACAAACAGTAATTAAAATATCTTATAAACATATATGGATGGAACAAAATTTTTTAAAAGGTCAAAAATAGATACCAAATGCATTTAAAAACTTAGTTTATAACTAAGATGACATTTTAAATCATGGGAAAATAGAAGTTATTGATGTTGAGGCATTTGGTTAACCACTCAGGGAAAAAAATTAGGAATTCACATTTTTCCCTTTATAAAAATGAATTTCATATGGATTCAAGGTGAAAAAATATATGGAATCACCAGGAAATATTGGTAAGATTATATATATTCTTAGTTATAGAGATTTTTCTTAGCATGAAATAAAAATCTAGTACACATATATAAATGTCTGATAAATTTGTCTTGTATGAATTTAAAAGTTCTGCAAAGGATATTAAAAACTACACTTAAAAATTAGAAAAAAAATTACAACTCATATAGAAAAGGGCTAATCTTAATATAGAAAAATATTCTTACTAATATTTAAGAAAAAACTATTCAAAATATATTCAAATAATTTTGAACTTCATTTCACAGATAAATACAAATGCCGAAAAACATACAGAAAGCCACACAAAACACAGAAAATGAGAAAGATGAGTTCTTTCTTAATCAGAGCATGGGTTAAGAGGTTTTACATGAGTTGAGCTGCCTGGACTGTGTCTACTTGCTAGATGGGCAACTCCAAGAAAGCTTCTAGTTTCTCTGAGCCTCAGTTTCCTCATTTAGGAAGTAGAAACATTAATAGTATATACCTACATGTTTGGGCTTCTCTAGTGTCTCAGTGGTAAAGACTCTGCCTGCAATGCAGGAGACCCAGGAGACGCATGTTCGATCCCTGGGTTGGGAAGATCCCCTGGAGGAGGGCACGGCAACTCACTCCAGTATTCTTGTCTGGAGAATTCCATGGACAGAGAAACTGGTGGGCTACAGTCCATAGTGTCGCAAACAGTTGGACATGACTGAAGTGACTGAGCACACACTCACTGAGATGATTATTTTAAGGATTACAGGAGAGCAACTCAACAAAAGTATCCACCACTACTACTAAGACAGTGATGACCATTGCCACTGTATTAACTATTAATATGTTTATTTTCACAGTCATGTTGGCAACTGAAGGTCTATACTTTGACTTCCACAACTCCATTTTTTGGAAATTATCCTAAAATTCTTTGTGAAATGAATAAAAAAGACAGTAAAACATATACAATGAAAAAGAAAAGACTCTCTGTCTTTACCCTCAGCAATCCTGATCTTCAATGCTGCCCCTTAGAGGGAAGTTGCCGTTTTTAAAAATCATGTATATGTATTACTTATTATTTTAATAAGAATAATGACAGTAAAACTCATTTATATAACAAATGGGAATCCTGAAATATGAGTTGGTTATTATGTAAAGCATGTCAGGAAAAAGGACACAGAAGAAAAGAAATTTTCCTAGACCTAGAAGCCAATCTCTCTACTACAGAATTACGGACTCCCTGTAGGACCCAATTCCAATTTGCTTAACTACCTCACAGGAAAAATATTAATGAAATTGAATATAAGTTCCTGAAAGTAATTGCCATGGAGAAAGGGAGATGAAGCTGACTTTTTTTTTTTTCCTGTGGCTGTGGATAATCTCTTCCCTTTTGGGTGATGTTGGTGAGATGCAACTTTCCTTAGGTACAGCCCATGAGGACCCATCCCTACATCTAGGCCATATTCTGTCTTCTTGTTTGAGCACTTTAGAGGCAAAGGAGCAGATCCTGGAGTTATAAAACTCACAATGCCTATAAGCTACTCAGCTGCTCACCTGGCTTGGGATGGACACTAAGTAAGTACTAGTGACCACTGTTTTTTTGTCCCATTTATTCTGCCTCTGACTGGGCTGATGACTTGAACATTTGAGCATCCAGCTTAACTGGTTCTTTTACCAGTTTTCTGCTGCCATGGGAGATTGTACAAATGTAGTGGAGTGAGTGAAAGTTGCTCAGTCATGTCCGACTCTTTGCAACCTCATGGACTGTAGCCCTCCAGGCTCCTTGGTCCATGGATTTCTCCATGAAAGATACTGAAGTAGGTTGCCATTCCCTCTTCCAGGGGATCTTCCTGACCCAGGAATCAAACCCGGGTCTGCTGCATTGCAGGCAGGTTCTTTACTGTCTGAGCCACCAGGGAAGCCCACTAAATGTAGTGGCTTAAAAGAACACCCATGATTGTCTCATAGTTTTACAAGTCAGAAGTCTAGATACTTGGCTGGTTTCTCTGCTTAGAGCCTCTCAAGGCTGAAATTTAGCTATTGACAGGACTGCATTTCTTTCTTGAGTCTTTCTGGATGAATCCACTTCCAATCTGACTCAGGTTCTTGGCCTGATTCAGTTCCCTGTGACTATAGGACAAAGATTTCTATTCCCTTGCTGGTTGTAGGCTGGGAAGGGGGTAGGTGGGGTTCCTGCTTAAAGTTTAGGGCTACCCTCTCTCCCTGACTGTGACCCACTTCACCTGCAAAGCCAGCATCGGTGGCTTGTGTCCGTCTCGTGCTTTGAATTTCTCTTGCCTTCTCTTCTGCAGCATCTCTCTGATTCTAGCCAGTGAAAGTTCTTTGCTTTTAAGAATTTATAGGGCTCAATTGAGCCCACACAGATAAACTTCCCATTTCAAGATCCACAGACTTTATCACACAACCAAAGTCCTTTTGCCATATTCACATGTTCAAGAAGAGGGCATGGACATGTGTGGGAGGTTTTTACCCAGCTTGCCATAGTTCTTTGCAAAGCCATAGTTGTTGTTTTAGAAGGTGGAAGAGCAAGAGCTAGTAAGCTGGAATACTGATGCTACCTCTGAAAGATTTCTTTTTTCTCAGAAAAGAAGGAAGACCTGGTTTATCTGATTTCAGAGGTATTATAGAAATATGGAGGACTCCGTGTCCTCTCTTCAGAAAGAACATCAGGTTTTGATGGAAAAATTATCAGTATAACTGTATTTATTTGATATGATTGTGTAACATTATGGTTCTTAAGCTTATTTTTGTCTCAGCTTTGTTAAAATTTGAAGCAAAAAATATTTTACAGGCATACCTCAGAGATACTGCAGCTTTAGTTCTGGATTGCCCAATAAAGTGAATATCACAAAAAGCAGGTCATATGAATGTATTGGTTTCCCAGTACATATAAGAGTTATGCTTACATTATGCTGTAGTCTCTTAAATGTGCAATAACATTTATCTAAAAAAAAGCAATAATACAAATCCCTTCATTAAAAAATACTTAGTGCTAAAAAATGCTGAACAGCTTCTGAACCTTCAGTGATTTGTCATCTTTTCGCTGATAGAGGGATTGAACTATTGTGATAATAACCCATATATGACACAGAGACACAAAGTGAGCAAATGCTGTTGGGAAAATGGCGCTGACAGATCTACTTCATGCAGGGTTGCCACACGGCTTCAATTTGTAAAAATCTCAGTATTTGCAGAGTGTAACAAAATGAGGTGTGCTTGTGTCTTGATATGCATTTGAATATGTATTTTTAAACATTAATTTTATCAAAGTTGCTTTACATTATTCTGTTAGTTTCTACTGTACAACAAAGTGAATCAGCTATATGTATATATATATCCCCTCCTTTTTGGATTTCCTCCTCATTTAGGTCACCATGGAGCACTGAGTAGAGTTCCCTGTGCCATGCAGTAGGTTCTCAATAGTTATCTATTTCATACATAGTATCAATAGTGTGTGTGTGTGTGTGTGTGTGTGTGTGTATACACACACATATATACACATATATCCATCCCAGTCTCCCAGTTCATCACCTCCTTTCCCCCTTGGTAACCAACCATACATTTGTTACATGTGTTTTAACTATGACTTTATTATAAACTGTCATTGATTGATCCTTTTGAACTGTGGTGTTGGAGAAGACTCTTGAGAGTCCCTTGGACTGCAAGGAGATCAAACCAGTCAATCCTGAAAGAAATCACTCCTGAATATTCATTGGAAGGACTAGTGCTGAAGCTGAAACTCCAGTACTTTGGCCACCTGATGCGAAGAACTGATTCATGGAAAAGACCCTGATGCTGGGAAGACTGAAGGCAGGAGGAGAAGGGGACGACAGAGGATAAGATGGTTGGATGGCATCACTGACTCAATGGACATGAGTTTGAGCAAGCCCCAGGAGTTGGTGATGGACAGGGAAGTCTGGTGTGCTGCAGTCCATGGGGGTCGCAAAGACTGAGCAACTGAACTGAACTGTTGTTGATTATTTACCATGATAGCACTTCAAAATACAGCCTCAGTCACCAAATTACCCCTGAGTTAAGGGCACAGAATGTAGGCATTAGGAACTCCTGACTGTCCAGTGCTTGGTGATGCTTGGTGACACAAATGTAAACTTCTGCAGTAAGGGAAAACAGCTAGTTTTCCCTTGCTCTCTCAGACACAGCGATAGCCCACCCAAATAGCTGAGTATGAACCTGCAAAAGCTTAGATGAGGGAGCACTGCATTTTGCAGCAATTAATTTTGCAGAGGAAGCAGTCTGTTTAAAGATGCCTGCAGCACTCACTAAAATGGGGGCTGTTTTTCAAGGCCACCAGAGCTGCAGTGGGCTCAGGCTGGTTCATCAACAAAAAATGCTAGAATATGGCCTCCTGGGTTTTGCAAAAGGAGGGACTGGAGGGGCAATGAATTATGCTCACCTGCTAGAGCTGGGTGAAGTCTGTAATTGTTTAGCCCCCTAGCACTCCCCTGCAAGGGTTAAAATGACAGAGATATTAGTTGGCGATGGCTAAAATTGTTGGTTTGAAGCTCTCGGCAATACGCAGACTGTTATTTACCGGACTTGGTCGATTTACTTCTTAATGCAATAATGACCTGTGAAATGAAACGTGAGCTAGACAATTGTTCCTCATTGTTTCCAGTAAAACAGCCCTTCATACCCCATTAAACCACCATTAATTCCATATGAAAGAGAGTCACGCACAAGTGCAGGATGGTCTCTCTTTCTCGGACATTCCTGCTCCTGTGCTCCAGTTTTATTTTTCTTCTTTTACTTCGTATTTCCCCTTTTCTTCCTCTTTCCCTCCATTTCTCCAAATGGAATATGGACAACCTGGAGTCCATGGTGGGAAATTCTTCCAAAGGAGTTACATCTCCTCCCAGAACAGGGGCAAGGTTTCAGTTGCCAAACCTCCACCTGGTTCTGTGTTTGCCTTGGACATGAAAATAGCTACAGAAACAGAAGAGTTTTGAAAAACAAGGAGCAGTTGTTTAGTCTTGTTTAAAAAAAGATCCAGATGCCTGTTCCAGATGGATAGGTGTTCGTCTTCCCACACTGGTTGCCAAGGAACTGCCTCCAGGTAAGCCAGCCATGTGGATGGGTGATACACTTTCTCTGGCCTCAGAAGGGGTCCTTCCCACATCAGGAGACACAGGAAGCCCCTCTCTGTTCCAGGAACCTGAATAGCTTTGAGCTGCTTTCCCTTATCCTGGGACCAATTCTAACTCCCCTGTAACCAAGGCCCCAGCCTGGAAGCACTAAGCCACGTGGCATGATAGCCGCTTCTGGAGCATTTCTTCTCCCTGACTCTTTTGTCCTTATACTGGCACCCGTCTTAATTTTTTTCACTGACACTGTGGAATGCTTTGCTATTCATTTTGCATTTTACTGAAACCAAGCAAGGCCCCTCTGTGTCTCTCATTTATTGTTTGTAGGAAGAAGACTGTAGTCTCCTAGACTTTTCTGGAGTTCCAAAGAGCAGACTCAAACAGTTACTAATTAGGGAAATGAGGGAATGCAGAAACAGAGGAAAAGCAGTCAAGAAACAATCAGTTCAGTTCAGTCGCTCAGTTGTGTCCGACTCTTTGCAAGCCCATGAATCGCAGCAAGCCAGGCCTCCCTGTCCATCACCAACTCCCGAAGTTTACCCAAACTCAACGTCCATCGAGTTGGTGATGCCATCCAGCCATCTCATCCTCTGTTGTCCCCTTCTTCTCCTGCCCACAATCCCTCCCAGCATCAGTCTTTTCCAGTGAGTCAACTCTTTGCATGAGGAAAAGTACTGGAGTTTCAGCTTTAGCATGAGTCTTTCCAGTGCACACCCAGGACTGATCTCATTTAGGATGTACTGGTTGGATCTCCTTGCAGTCCAAGGGACTCTCAAGAGTCTTCTCCAACACCACATTCAAAAGCGTCAATTCTTCGGCACTCAGCCTTCTTCACAGTCCAACTCTCATATCGATACGTGACTACTGGAAAAACCATAGCCTTGACTAGACGGACCTTTGTTGGCAAAGTAATGTCTCTGCTTTTGAATATGCCATCTAGTTTGGTCATAACTTTCCTTCCAAGGAGTAAGCGTCTTTTAATTTCATGGCTGCAGTCACCATCTGCAGTGATTTTGGAGCCCCCCAAAATAAAGTCTGACACTGTTTCCACTGTTTCCCCATCTATTTCCCATGAAGTGATGGGACCAGATGCCATGATCTTCATTTCTGAATGTTGAGCTTTAAGCCAACTTTTTCACTCTCTACTTTCACTTTCATCAAGAGGCTTTTTAGTTCCTCTTCACTTTCTGCCATAAGGGTGGTGTCATCTGCATATCTGAGGTTATTGATATTTCTCCTGGCAGTCTTGAGTCCAGCTCGTGCTTCTTCCAGCCCAGCATTCCTCATGATGCACTCTGCATGTAAGTTAAATAAGCAGGGTGACAATATACAGCCTTGATGTATTCCTTTTCTTATTTGGAACCAGTCTGCTGTTCCATGTCCAGTTCTAACTGTTGCTTCCTGACTGCATATAGGTTTCTCAAGAGGCAGATCAGGTGGTCTGGTATTCCCATCTCTTTCAGAATTTTCCACAGTTTATTGTGATCCACACAGTCAAAGGCTTTGGCATAATCAATAAAGCAGAAATAGATGTTTTTCTGGAACTCTCTTCTTTTATCGATGATCCAGCGGATGTTGGCAATTTGATCTCTGGTTCCGCTGCCTTTTCTAAAACCAGCTTGAACATCTGGAAGTTCATAGTTCATGTATTGCTGAAGCCTGGCTTGGAGAATTTTGAGCATTACTTTACTAGCATGTGACATGAGTGCAATTGTGTGGTAGTTTGAGCATTCTTTGGCATTGCCTTTTTTGGGATTGGAATGAAAACTGACCTTTTCCAGTCCTGTGGCCACTGCTGAGTTTTCCAAATGAGCTTGCATATTGTGCAGCACTTTCACAGCATCATCTTTCAGGATTTGAAATAGCTCAACTGGAATTCAATCACCTCCACTAGCTTTGTTCATAGTGATGCTTTCTAAGGCCCACTTGACTTCACATTCCAGGCTGGGAGAAGTGTGCTGCTGCTGCTGCTAAGTCACTTCAGTCGTGTCCGACTCTGTGTGACCCCATGGACGGCAGCCCACCAGGCTCCCCTGTCCCTGGGATTCTCCAGGCAAGAACACTGGAGTGGGTTGCCATTTCCTTCTCCAATTCATGAAAGTGAAAAGTGAAAGTGAAGTCGCTCAGTTGTGTCTGACCCTCAGTGACCCCATGGACTACAGCCTCCCAGGCTCCTCTGTCTATGGGTTTTTCCAAACAGGAGTACTGGAGTGGGGTGCCATTGCCTTCTCCGTGGGAGAAGTGTAGACTACCCCAAAATATGCCTTAATGACATATTGATTATTTCAAATTAAAATTTATTCAAGTACCAGTTGAATCTAGAGGGACACTCTGGCCCTCCTCTTGATCTCTTTGGAAGGAGAAAATAAATCTCTCATGTGAAAATTGCTTTTCTTGCATCTGGGTGTAGAAGGGACACCATTATCACTAGGGGCAGGGAATTCAGGGCCAAGAAGCTTGTATAAATAAACCTTGTTACTTCTTTCCTAATTTATTGCCCAAGCTTTGCTTAAATTTCTTAGTAATTGAGCATCCAAACCTAAGTTCCTTTGCTCTGTCAATTCCTCCCAAATTTACTGTTTTCATGTCTAAAAAGTATAAAAACGTCTGCTTTGGCCACTTCTTAGGCCCCATTTCTATGAGACCTCTGTGCTCATAGATTAAATTTTGTTCCTTTTTCAGCTGTTAATATGACTTGTATCAATTTTTTTTTATTAGTCTGGCTAAAAGAATTCAAGAGAAGTCGAGGGAAATTTTCCCATCCCCAACAGAGTCCATCAGACAGATACAAGATATATATATTTCAATCCAGAAAGTCCAGATTTGGCAATGAAGGTATTTTGTTTCCCCCTTCTCCTCTTGAGAGGAAGGGAAAAAAAGGGGAAAGATATTCTGAATCACCTAAATCACTCTTGATCACATGCACACACTCAAAACAAAATCAAAATAACACCTATCAATTTTTTATATCCTTTCTACTTTTCAGTTCTGATTTTGGAGGTATGTTTATCATTTGAAATTCTTAACAGTTGGTTTTTCTACCTGTCTTAAAGTGGTTCCACTTGTACATGAATTGTTCTTGAAGAGTCCATTGTTTTATAAGTAGCAACTCTGGCACTGGTTTGTATGATCAGATCAGATCAGATCAGATCAGTCGCTCGGTCGTTTGTATGATACTACCTGGTAATTGGACTTTCCGTGTGGCGCTAATGGTAAAGAACCCACCTGACATGAGAGGTAGGTAGGAGACATGAGACTCAGGTTCGATCCCTGGGTTCAGAAGATCCCCTGGAGGAGGGCCTGGCAACCCACTCCAGTATTCTGGCCTGGAGAATCCCATGGACAGAGGAGCCTGGCAGGCTATAGTGCATGAGGTTCCAAAGAGTCAGACACGACTGAAACGACTTAGCATGCACATACACACTTGGTAATTAGACAGGCTAGTGTATTCCTCATATTCCCCCCTCCACACAGGGTCATGTGTGCTGGGAATGAATAGTGTGGGAGACTGGGCACAAACAAAGATTGTCTCCCTATAGGACAAAGAGAAAGGCTATTTACTTATTTAAATTTTTATTTTTTAATTGATTAATTAATTCATTAATTTTGGCCACACTATTTAGACCTTCCCTATGAATTCACTTTTTTTTTAATTGAAGTATAGTTGATTTGTAATGTGTTAGCTTCAGGTGTATTGCAAAATGATTCAGTTATATACATACATATATATATTTTGGAGGCTTCCTTGGTGACTCAGACAGTGAAGTATCTGCTTGCAATGCAGGAGACTCAGGTTCAATCCCTGGGTTGGGAAGATCCCCTGGAGGAGGAAA
Organism: Bos javanicus; assembly: GCF_032452875.1. Classification (NCBI taxonomy): domain Eukaryota; kingdom Metazoa; phylum Chordata; class Mammalia; order Artiodactyla; family Bovidae; genus Bos; species Bos javanicus. The sequence continues at coordinate 23,922,854 of NC_083890.1, read as the reverse complement.
TGGTAATGCACTCTAGTACTCTTGCCTGGAGAATTCCACGGTCAGAGGAGCCTGGTGGGCTACAGTCCACGGGGTCGCAAAGGGTCAGACATGACTAAGCGACTAACACCTTTCACTTTTGTATGTATTTTATGCCTTCTTCCCCTTTGGAAACTCTAAGTTTGTTCCTGATGTCTGTGAATCTGTTTCTGTTTTGTAAATAAGCTTATTTGTATCTTTTTTTATTCCACATATAAGTGATATCATGTGATATATGCCTTTGTTTACCTTTCTTCACTTAATAAGATAATCTCTAGGTCCATCCATGTTGTGAACTCACTTTTTTAAATTAATTTATTAAACTTTTTATTTTGTAGTGGAATATAGCTGATTAATGCTATTCTGATAGTTTCAGGTGAACATGGAAGGGACTCAGCCATGTGTATACATGTATCCATTCTCCCCCAAACTCCCCTCCTGTTCAGGCTGCCACACAACACTGAGCAGAGTTCCTTGTGCTATACAGTAGGTCCTTGTTGGTCATTCATTTTAAATATAGCAGTGTCTACATGTCTGTCCCAAACTCCCTAACTATCCCTTCCCCCTACTCTTCCCTCCAGCAATCATAAGTTCAGTGAACTCACTCTTGAATCTGCTGTACAATGGAGCTCATCACCTCATTCTTTCCTGGAAAACATATCTGGCATTTTACTGTTTACAGCTAAAATTACAGAGCTCCCAGGAACAAAGTGACTACAATCATATAGCCTATCAGACCAAAGTTTCATTCCTTTTCAAGCCAGTATTTTTTCCCCTGTATTACAATTCCTTTTAATAAAAAGTTAATTACAAAATAAATCAGCAATTAGTGAAGTAAATAAGTGATTCATGGCTCATTTAAAATAAACTTCATTTTTTTTAAAGAAAAAAATAATAGAGGGTAACCCTTTATTGTTCAGAGTAGACTTATTCCTATGGCTACTGCATCTTTCAAGAGTTTACTGAGGTCTTACGTGTTCTTCAATGGGATGCCCTCTTCACTCCAGGAGGAAGTGAAGTCTTCCTCCTCAGACTGCCTTGGAATTTACTAGAATGTTGTTCTTCAAGTTACATTTTGCTTAGCATGATCAACTGTATTAGCATATGGTAGTGACTTCTTTCTCTGATTTGATCATAACCTTCCAAAGGGAAGGACAGATTTATTATGCTATTTTTAGTTTAGTTTAACCAATATGTATTGATTTTCCATTACAATTTAATAACAGTTACTACTATTACAATAGTTTCCCTTTACTGGGTGCCTCTTACATGCAAGACATTGTGTGGCATGTGTGACCCCTTTGGGCCCCTCCCTGACTCCAGTTGCATTCCTTTCCCTTCCTCCTCTTGGAGAAACTATCTTGAATTTGGTGTTTCTTATACCTGTGAACGTCTTCATATTCTTTCTTTATTATTTTGGTTGGAAAAATGAATAAGTAAACTTTTACCCGCATAGGGGTATACCAGCTTCAGTGACATTCATCACTTGTTCTTTGTTCAGATGTCTCTCTGTCTTAGGCGATGCATTTCTCCTCCTGTCCTGCCAAGGGATTGGAATCCACTGTATTAGTATTTTTGAGAAAATGACAAGAAGATGCAAAATGCAGAATGAGGATGTGTTCGAGGAAAACACAGCCAAGTTCCCATTTTCTTGAGGGAGATGGGACACCTCTAGTGTCTGTCTTTTATGTTCTTCACCAGAGCAGGTGTTTCTCAAAACTCTGCTAATAGAATAGCCTTCAATTGTAGCTCTCAGTGTCCTGGGTATCTGGGAGAACTCCATGATGGGTAAATCAAAATTGTGAAGGTTTGTGAAAGTGGTTTAGTTCCAAATTCCTGCTTTCTCTATATGCGAGTAAGAATTGGTTTTAGAATTTTTCTCGCCTTTCAGGAAAAAGCAAGTGGAAGGAGCTTGTGTACACTTGGCCTTCTCACTTACTAGCTCTGTGACCTTGGAGAGGTCACTGATGTTCCTTTAGCCTATTTCCTGTTGCTTGTAAACTATAAAACACCATGAATATAAAGGGAAATAATTTTGTGTCTCTTCTGTGTCTCATCATGGGGGGAAAATGACAGAGGTGCTTATTCTGCCTGAGTAGACAGTATTTAGACTTGAAGCTCAAACATGAAAACCCTAGTTAGTTATTTCTATTTTATCTAAGATTTTAGCATCATGAAAAATGGTCTTGTTTTCATTTGCCTTAATGTATCCCTAGTCCTGAACACAGTTGTCAAAATCTATCTACTTACTGATCATATAAAAAACTGGTAAATATGAATCTTCTCTTGATCCATGGCTTCAAGAGAAGTTCCAAGGCCTGAGAACAAAACAAGAGTTGAGAAAACCTTCACCTTCTAAGACGCTTCCCTGGTGGGTCAGATGGTAGAGAATCTGCCTGCAATGTAGGAGACCCAGATTCAATCCCTGGGTTGGAAAGAACCCCTGGAGAAGGGAATGGCAACCCTCTCCAGTATTCTTGCTTGGAGGATTCCATGGACAAAGGAGCCTGGCAGGCTATAGTTCTTGGCGTCACAAATTCAATGACTAACACTTTTACTTCACCTTCTAAAGTGAGGCTCCAGAGTTCCATTGCTGTCAGTGACAAAAATTTTCTGTATCTGTGCTATCTAACATGGTCTCTACTAGCACGTGTGTACTGAGCACTTGAAAGTGACTAGTGAGCTTTCCATTCAGTGAAAGAAACTGAATTTTACTTTATTTTATTGTGATTAATTAAAATCTAAACGTACATAGCTACATGTGGCGAGTGGATACTGTGATGGACAGCGCAGGCTTAGACAATCTATGTCGTTATAAAGGAAGTGGCTAGAACCTAGGGTAACCTCTCTCTATGCCTTCAGGTATAAGGGAAGAGGAGAAAGGGCACTTTTTGTAGGATTATACTGTAATTAACTTTCAATATTCTGTGAACTGTCCATCTCTGCTCACAGGGGCAGAGCATACTGCTTACCTTCTTATCCTCTCAAAGGAGTATTTTTTTCAGAAAAAAATATTTATTTTGTTTCTACTTCTCCCCACCTCAATTAGTATTCTTTTATTGCTTCTTTTCTGTGCTTAAACTTTGAAAATTTTCAAATATATGAGAAAGTATAAGATTGTAAAACCTCTATGTATCCATCACTCAGTTTCTTCAGTTATCAACTCATGTTTAACTTTGTTTTGACTCACTATCCACTCACTCCTACCCCGTCAAGATTATTTTAATGTTATGTATTTCAATATGTACCTTTATAAGATAAGGACTCAAAAACACAGAGGGACTTGGGTTTTAAGCTACCACTAGAAATTTACAGGCAGAGCCTGCTATCAGACACCCTGAAAAAGAGTCTGTAGGTGAGAGATGGGCTAAGTGACTTGTACTAAAGAAGGTTTCACTTCCCAGCTTGCTGAGCAAAGATCCCAGGCCCACAGTATTACAAGTGTGTGCTTATTAGTGGAGCGTATCACGTACCATTTTAACAGAGACTCACCCAAGAGGTGTGAGGTGACCTCAAGTGAGGGGTGAACACTGGGCATCAGGGGCTATCAGAAAAGTTGTAAGTAGCCATTTAGAAGCAGGCATCTCCATGCCAGACAGGCAACTGCAGATCCTGAGTGCAAATCTCTATGGGACCCACAGAAGAGCCTGACTCAAAAATGAGTCAGTTTTAAACATTTTCAATACTCAGAGGGTATCAATGCTAAGTTAGCTAGATGATAAATGTTAAACTCAACATTCAAAAAGCTAAGATCATGGCATCTGGTCCTGTCACTTCCTGGCTAACAGATGAGGAAAAAGTGGAAACAGTGACAGATTTTATTTTCTTAGGCTCCAAAATCACTGTGGCTGCTGTAAAATTAAGACGCTTTGACAAACCTAGACAGCATATTAAAAAGCAGAGACATCATTTTGCTGACAAACATCCATAATCAAAGCTGTGGTTTTTCCAGTCGTTATGTATGGATGTGAGAGTTAGACCATAAAAAAGGCTGAGTGCCAAAGAATTGACGCTTTCGAATTGTGGTGCTGGAGAAGACTCTTGATACTTCCTTGGACAGCAAAGAGGTCAAACCAGTCAATCCCAAAGAAAATAAACCCTGAATATTCATTGGAAGGACGAATGCTGAAGCTAAAGCTCCAATACTTTGGCTCTCTGATGCAAAGAGCTGACTCATTGGAAGACTCTGCTGCTGGGAAAGATTGAAGGCACGGGGAGAAGGGGATGACAGAGGATAAGATGGTTGGATGGCATCACTGACTCAATGGACATGAGTTTGAGCAAACTCTGGGAGATAGTAGAGGACAGGGAAGCCTGGCGGTTCATGGATTCACAAAGAGTTGGACACGACTTAGCGACTGAACAACAACATATGTTCTTAGTTCTGAGAAACCTCTTCTGTTCTATATAGCTCCTCTCTCTCTCAACTCCAGGCACCAAGCTCAATCCTGGAAAACTGGAGACTTCATAGTTAGTGGAGGAAGGGGGATCAAAGCAGAAAAATAATGCGAAGCCAATCATATTCTTCTCCAACATAGATTTCTCAGCTCGAAACGGACTCAAATTGAAGGAAGGAAAAAGGTTTCAAAAGGATTTGAGATTGCATTGGACTGGACAGGAATGTTTCATATATGAGAGTAATCAGAAAAGCTATGTCATCTACCTGGAGTTTCCTCCAGGATCTGAGAAAAAATTATTTGACAGCATGAGTTTAACTGGGAATGGGTTAGGAAGACTAAATTTCCTCTCTTGCACCTGCTGAGTCCAGCTCACTTGGTAAACAGATTACAGTCATAAGGATAATTGTACATTATTAATGATACATTGATAATGATGGTGATGAATAGCTAACATTTATCAAGTATTTGCAACCTGCTAGGTACTCTTCTAAGCATTTTATCTGTTTTAACCCCTCAGCTGGAGATTCATATGGAGTTGATTCCTCCCTAGGAGAGGGAGCTCTGATAACTGGATTGTAAGACTTTCTATGTCTCACTGGAAGATAAAACCACATATGCTGAAAAATCATTATCGCCTAATAGTTACTGAACACACTTAACAAGCATTTCACATGCATTATTTCATTTACTACTTTAACAGCACTATGAAATAATTGCTCATTTCATCCATTTTATACTTAAGTAAATTGAGGTTCAGAGGAATGAAGTCAATTTACCTTCTGACAGGTCTAGGCTGAGAATCTAGTGATGTAAAGCCTCAGTGTCTTGCTTTTTACCATTACCCTACATCTGAAGCCAGGACTACTGCTCACCTATTTTCTCTTCTTAAAAACGAGTACATCTATTATAAGGAGCAAGAAATTGTCCTGTTCAAGCAAAATTAAAAGTTGGTCAGTTTGAACATTGTAAAACACTTTGGGTACTAATTAGTAATACAGTTAGTTCCTCCCCTTGTCCCAAACAGTCAACTTTAGCATGGAAAAACAAGAATACAGAAAATGGCTCAAATGAACTGTCAGCCTGTATTCCAGCAAATATAGGAAAAACAAGAGCCAGGGCCAACTGTTCATTTCTGACCCCCTAGAGTCCTCCTGATCCTCGCAAATCTTCTTCCTCTCCACTTTATTTCATTGTTGTTCTTAAAATGAATTCCAAAACCCAAGAGAGGGATAAGGCTCTTACCAAGAAGAGAAAGAAAAAGCTATGCTGTTACGGTTCAGTGTATTCTGAATTCTTGAAATTTGGGGCCTATTTATACTTCAAGACAAACAGAGATCATGTTAACAATAGCAGATGTTGCGAGGGGAGGATAGAGTTTATTACAGGCAGACCTATGTGGGGTCAGAAGCAATAGGCTCTTCCTGGGGAGGAAGTCGGATGGGCAGCTGCAAGGCTAGAAAGGGCTCATGATTGTATTACAGTCCAGACTTAGAGCACGGTGTGTTGCCCAGGTCTGTGGTTGGATACACATGCAGCTTCGCTACCCCTCACTCAATTTTCTTGTTGGTCTCAGGCGTTACTTCCAAAACTGTGTAGGTGGCTCAGATGCAAGGAAAACCTCTAACTGTTTTGAAGGGGCTAGGAGACAACTCATATTTGCAAATATGATTGGAAGCATTTATCTTTCCTTCCCCTTCTACATCTTCTAAATATTAGCATTTAATAAAATACACATTTCTTTCATTTATTTTGAACTGCCTCCAAAGCCAGCAAATACCAGAACCTCAAATATTATGATAGGATAGGTTCTTTATTGGTTTGTTTTCTTTTCATTCTTTCTGTTTTTACTGTGTGATTCTTTTTCATTATAAATCCTTATGTTTCCAACTCAAGGAGCCTGACTAATCAGAAGGGCTTCCAGCAGAGGTAGACAAATATTCTCAGTGCAGTCCTGAGACCCTGCAGATGCAGATAGCTCTGCTATTCACAGGAAATGAAGAAGGCAGGTCCATCAGAGACAGAGGATTTCCTCTTCAGATAAAGTATGTTAGCTGTTGCATATTAGTGATATAAAGCTCTGGAGGAGAGAGGCAAGATGGTCTAATGATGGGGGAAATGGCCTCCTCTTATCCTGGATGCTGTTGAAAGCAGAACCAGAGACAAAGTTCACACATAGGTTATTTATTTGGGAAATGATCCAGGAACAGAAGCAGGGGATAGAAAGAGTGAAACAAAGGAGGGAAAGCAACTCAAGATATTATAGGAGATGCTTGATCCTCAAGGACTTGTGAAGACCCTTTTGAATCATTCTCCATTCTCCCCATGGGCAAAAGGAAAAGATACCTGTTCATGTCTCCGATTGGTCAAAACCCTAATCCTAACACTTCCTGGTTGCATGTGTATGAATGCTAAGTGGTTCATCTCATGGGCAGCATCAGAGAGGCCCAGAGCAGAAGGTAAAACACAGTCAGTTTTCTTTTGCATGGAAATGAGACTCACATCAGTGGCTGGAATAAGAGATAATTTGATGTGGTACACACAGATATGCAACACAGAATTGATTATTATAGGATGGTTGTTGTTCATAGTCAACTGAAATATATGAGATGGCGTTTGAAGTTGTCCTTGACAGGGATGGGTAAGAACACTCCATTGAAAGTAGAAAAGTAGGTCTTTCTTGGGACTGCAGTAACAGATTAAAAGTGTTTTTTTCCAGTTGTTTCAGTGCACATAAAAACATGAATAGATTGGGCATACATACATTGTGGATAACCTGCCTTCAGTATATAAGAGAATAATATTGTTTCTGTGGATCTATGATTCCGAAAACAAGAGCTAGGCATGGGGAGAGTGGCAGGTGCAACAGACACAAACATCAGTTAGTTGTTTGAGTTGTTGAAGAAATACAAGAGAGGAATGTGTAGGGGAGGAAAATCGTTTACCCATCTGAGGTTCATTGGCTGCAGTCCTACAACATAGACCCACAAAAGACAGATTAACAAGAGAAAAGCAAACATAAGTTCATTAATGTGGACATTGTGCATACACATTGGATAACTTGATGATGAGTAACTCAAAAGAGTGGTTAGAACTTGAGCTTAGACCTTGAACATCTTAGCAAAGAACAGTAATTGCAAAGAAAAGTGACAAGACAAAAGAAAGGGACTTTGAACTTCCAGAGGAGCTAAATTGTGGGGAGGCCAATATGGGCTTCCCTGGTGGCTCAGAGGTTACAGTGTCTGCCTGCAATGCGGGAGACCTGGGTTCAATCCCTGGGTCGGGAAGGAAGGAAATGGCAACCCACTCCAGTATTCTTGCCTGGGGAATCCCATGGACAGAGGAGCTTGGGATCCTCTGGGATCATGGACCCCAGTCCATGGGGTCGCAAAGAGTCAGACACAACTGAGCGGCTTCACTTTCACTTTCAAATTTATGGAGACACTAATCGTAGATAAGGGTTACGTGGTAATGTTTGTAATGTGGACTTTTCTGGTACCATCTCTAGGCCGATAAGGTCTAGAGTCTCAAATGACTAACTTCAGTCCTTCCTGGTAGAGAGAGGGAGGGGAGACACTATTACAGAAGGCAGAGATCTTTTCCTGTATCTGCTATTTCTAAATTGTCTTCAGCTCAAAATAATCAATATGAAAACTGGTGGGGGTGGTTTGGGGGAGAGGAAGGGGAAGGCATATACTGCTACCCTTCAAAAGTTACCTAGAACCACTGTAAAACTTAGGTTTACCCACATCCTTATTTTACTTCTGTGATTATAATTAGGGGAAATTACAGTGAATTCCTGTGTGTTTGACTGTGGGCATTTAACATTATAAGTGCCATGCATATCACCTAATAGATTTAATTTTTATCTAAATTTATATTAAGATTAATAAGTTGACATTTTATCCTTGGAAATTGACAAGCTGTGTATGATGCTTCTCTCTATGTAGGCCACAAAGGATAATTTCAGCTCAACAGCACCAGTGATTAAACAGTTTTTCTGCCCATTACACAGCACATGTAATTTTCAGTTATTACTGCTGATTGAATTCAGGGCCAACTCAGGCAGAACGGTGAGGTAGGCACCGGTTTTCATTGGTGTTTGCCTTCTCACTTCCCTTTTCTCCTTCACGCATCTATCCTGGCCTTATTTCCAGTTGGGTATTTTCACTTTAATAGAAAATTGCTGCTAGTAAAAAGCCTTTAAGGTCCAACTAAATGAATCTTTCCCGGTGGACTTTTAGATGGAAATGGGGTCGTATGAGAGAGACATTTTCTGGAGAAGGGTAGCCATCAATCTGTGCAATGGGTGTTGCACATCTATCATGTTGGATTGTGAGGAGCAAGTCTGAGACAAGGTCTCTACTTGTGTCTTCAAACTGTTCTTGAGGCCCTTGACCCTGTATCCCTCTGTGGCTCCATCTGTGTCTGCTTCATCTCTTCATAGTCAAACTTCTTGAAGGAAAAGTGCCCTGACTGACTCTTCCTCACGTTGTATTCAGTCTCTCCCACTGCACCATGGCTTGTTTCCTCTTTACTTCACTTAAATTGCACTGGCCAACATCAGTGATTGCAAAATACTGGGGGTTTTCTCCTTATCTATATAGTCTCTGCAGAATTTGACTGAGTCTGCTCCCTGATTCTTCAGATCATGTCCTGCTTTGGTTTCCAAGGCAACGTGCTTTCTTGGTTCTCCAACTTCTCAGTAGCAGAGTACTGAAGGGGGTCGGGGCCAGGGTGTAAATGTAAGGTCCATCAGTATCCCCACTCTTGGATACACATAACTGAATTTCCTTAATTCTTGTAATGAATATTCAAGCCCCTTTCCGACCTTCCTGCTGGTCTGAGTCTTTTCAAAAAAAATGTTTGGAATTTCCACTGCCCCAGCCATTGCCTCCTTCTCATATTCTCCATCTGAGTCCTCTTCTCCTCATTCCACCAAAGTTAGTGATCTTTAAAGTTTTGCCATTAACCATCTTCTTTTCCTCTTTTTTCCTCTCTTTATCTTATTAATGCCCTGGCCTTCAACTCTTAGGTCCCAAATCTTGACCCTTATTTCAGATTCACCCCTAACTTCCACATCTGCATACCCAACTATCTGTTAGACATCTCCATTCTACCTATGTTAGAATGCCTTATCTTCAGCCCTCCATCTCTTTTAAGTCTCCCAAATTAGTAGTCTCGTCACGCTTGCTGCTTCACCCTCTCAGCCCCTTCTTTCATGCAGTCACAATGACTTGCCAAATACATTAAAGTTGATAAATTCATCCTCTTTTCCATTTTACCCCTACTGCCTTGGTGTGAGCCTTTATCTGAGCTATAGCAGTGAATACTGTTCTCTCTCTCCCTACTCTTGGTTATTGATGTTCAGTCGCTAAGTCATTCCCAAGTCTTTGCGACCCCATGGACTATAGCCCACCAGGCTCTTCTATCCATGGGGTTCTCCAGGCAAGAATACTGGATTGCGTTGCCATTTCCTTCTCCAGGGGATCTTCCTGACTCAGGGATTGAACCTGTGTCTCCTGCATTTTTCCTACTCTAAACCTCTATAATTCTATTAATGCAATCTGCTCACGGAAGACATGCTCCTTCTAAAATGCAAATCTGATCACATAAACATCAGCATAAAGCTTTTAACTGGTCTCCCTTTATTTTAGAAAATAAAATCTCAATTCATTAGCACAATATCTGATAGGCTTTGTGATAGGACCTCCCCTTACAAGGCCAGTCCTCCTTTTAGGCCACTGCATCCCTCCACAGTATAATTAAACATTCCATGTTGCTTGAACCCTCTGTACCTTTAGACAGTATGTTCTTCTCAATAAGTCTCTTAATTTCATCAGTGAAATGAAGGGACTGTGGATACACTCCCTTTTTACAGGTATTGATTGATGGATGTGAATGTTAAGGAAGGACAAAGAAGGCAGAAGATGTATCATGTCTTATCTGGTTCCTACTGCCTCTCATTAGTAGTATTAGCAGGACTGACAGAACTTTCTGAGGTAGAAAGACCTTCTTGGAAATGTGCTAGGAACTTTTCAAGCTATGATCATTACAGCAGAGATATGAATAGCCTGTGTCCCTCAGAAACAGCAGAGCATCTTCTAAACCTTTGCATTTGTGTTTATAGCCAGATAAGCTTTCGGGGAATTAAAACCAAAAGTGGACCTTTTGGTGTAATGCAGGGAGATGCCAAAGTCATCATCGAATTGATATCTGAAGACAAAAAGTTATGAACCTTTTAGTGCTTCATTCACCAGCCAGGTTGCCACATTTTAGGTCATGGTTCACCACCAGCCTCCTCAGGAGAGAGGAGAAATAAGAATTTGGTTTCCTTATGAATTTATAAAATATGTGAATAGTTTGGGTGTTTACTGTTGCATTAGCTTGAAAGGTAAAAAATAATATTAGCGTTTTCTCCCTTCTTTCTTCTACCTTGGATTTGTATTGAATAATCTGGAGTTTTCTTGTTTGTTGTAAATTCTCATTTTAATTCTTGAGATGGCTAGGGAACAATTCTCCATGAACTGGAGCTTTCAAATAAACAGAACCTTAAGTGTCAGAATAAAAAAAAAAGTTTTTGTAACAGATGTAGTAAAAACATAAATAAAATACTTGATTGTGTCCTCATTGTCCCTTTCAATTCAGGCAAATTACCTGGAATGCCTGTTTATAAAGCTATACAGTGAAAATAGACCAGAATGGTCATTCAGAAGGGACACAGGGATTCTTCATTAAATATTATAAAAATCCTTTTTGCTAATATTTCAAGAAGAGAAATATACATTTTTAGAGAAACTTTCAACAGCATTTTCCTAAGTCCTCCCTCTGTGTTTATGTAGCACTTTAAACAAATGTTTATGTAGCATTATTATATGTGTGTGTGTGTATATATATATACATACACTTTTATTGCAAGCATGATACATGCCATTATTGTACTTTGTCCATTTGTCTTTCTGCTCTTTAATTTTAGTGCTTTGAGGGCAGGAGACCATTTTTCTTTGCATCCTCATCACCTACCAAAAACTCAGGAGAATTTTAGTAAATAATATTTAATTGAAGGCAACTCCAAACGAAAAATGGATTTCTGAGAATTCCAAGTCCCAGAGAAAGTTTGGTACATTCCCTGTCATTTATTGAGGTCTTAGAAGATAAAATTTATGGCAATAACTTCTGTTAATTACATTGTCCAAGGTAAGGTAAATCGGATACAAGTTTTGAATTTCATCCATAAGTTTGTGGACATTTATTTTTTCTCTTATTAAACAGGTATGTATATAATATCTTCAACTTTGCCAAAAATGTCAAGTCTCTTACAAGAAAGGTTTGCTGCCCACTGTTCTATAAAATACTTTATATAAGTTTAAGGAATCATTAGTTTATAAAAATTTCTCTAATGCAACTTTTTAACACTAGCCTAAATATTAAAGTGGTGAGTTCTAATTCTCACCTATAGCTATGCCTGACCTTCTTGTGTACTTACTTGACTGGGCATAGGGCTGAATGCAGAATGGATTTTTAGTAAAAAGTGGTTAATTGATTTAGGTGTATGATCAGAAATAAATGCTAGACTCTTCAGACAGACTTAACTCTCTGCTATACATTAGCTAGAAGCTGGGGAAATCTGTCAAGAACTTGAGGTCATAATTCACACAGCTTAAGAGATGGCTCCAAATTAATATATCAGGCCAATAGGCTGATTGTTAATTATAATTTAATATTTTCAAACTGCAGCATTATTTCGAACTGCAGTGACACCAACCATAAAAATATTTTAAAAGATCTCAAAAGTAGGTAACCACACAAAAAAGGAATTATATAGAGTGAAATTAAAATCCACAGTTAATGTCTTGGTTAGTTAAGTATTTTAGTGAAAATTTTCTTTTTCTCTTTTGGTTACTGGGAAGTCCTTCCTAATTTCACTTATTAAAAGGGTACATTTTCAGCTGCCTTGATGAGGCGGGTTACATTGTAAATCCTGCCTAAATGTAGTTGAAATAAACCAGTCAAGAATTTAACCTCTGTTTGACAAACTAATTGGCTAGGGGTTTAAAACCATCAGTTATGTAGTAAAACTGTATGCCCTCAATTAGGGTGAACTGATTATGTTCTCTTGGCTTCATGTCTGAGGAATCTTGTTAGCAGTTGAACTCTCTTTGTGACTTGCTCAACTCTGAGAAAATGACTCAGCCTTTTGTATAAGCATGAGGTTTTCAATTCCCTGCAAATTTCACAGGGCTTTCAGGTAATGGGCTGCATTTTACCGAAGGGAGTGATGTCAAGTGCACATGGAAAGAATGGTTCTGGCATATTATTCTTTCCTTAGTGAATCACAAATGAGCTCTTCATGTCTGATTTCTTCTCTGGACAGCCCAGCTAAGGGGGTGGGATGTGCAGCGATATAGGAGTCCTTCGTGGGCTACTGTCTTCCCCTGAAAAACTCCAGATATAATCCAGAGTCAGTGATTCAGAGGGCTTAGAGAATAAGAATTTAGAGAATTAGAATAGAGAATTAGAGAATAAGGACTTAGAGAATAAGAATATGATCCTTATTAATGACATGAAAACTGGGAATCTGGACAAGACAGAATTCAGAGAAAGAAGGAAGGATATGGGGCCTGGAGACATCCTTCAGCTAGAGAGGAGAATTGAGTTTTAGCTATTGATGACACCCAGATGCTCCCTCCATTTATCAAAAGAGGCTTGATATTTTAAAGTGCCATGCATTGTTTTTTGTTTGCATTCTAGATCTGCTTTTTCCAGAAACTTGAAACTGGAGGTCTTTGTTCAGTCATCACAATTCGTTTTATATTTTAGGTTCTAGTTTGTACTATGTCAGAACCCTTGGGGATTTTATTTGTTATGAAATCAAAATTAAAGCATATTTGACATTTTCTATTTGTGCTTCCTATGAGTGAGTACCTGGCAGTGATCAAGCTAAGGTCAATTTATAAAACATCCCCAGCTAATACACCCTATGCATATCTTTAAATTGAATAATTACTCAGGCAATTGATTACTAATTTTGTGTGTATGTATACATAAACACTTCATGAGTACAGAAGCCCAATCTGTTCTATTCATGACTACTCCTAGGATAATAATTCTCACTGAATATTTGTTTGTTGATCTAATGAGTGTGGTTCTGATTCTTGTAACAGCATGGTGCACATTTTTATAGTTGCTGTAGATACAAAAAGAATTAAATAAGTAGCTCAGAGCTATTGCAGCTCCCCTGACCAATGTTACAATACAATTTTGGAGGCTCTTATAGTATTGAATAAAACATTGTATTATGGCTTCAAATGTTTGATATCTGAATACTTTGTACAAAACACTTTATTGGAAAATAATGCTATTTCTCAATTGGAGTGCTAAAATGTATTATAACAGTTGATAAAGATATTTTTAAAGGAAGTCACTCTAGAATTCTTAAAACTGTCAACCAATGATATCAAGTGTTAGAATGAGGAGCAACTGGAACTCTCATACATTGCTTGTAGGAGTACAAAATTATATAGATACTCTGAAAATAGCTTGGAAGTTTCTTACAAAATTGTATATATGTACTTAACATGTGCGTGTGTGCATGCTATGTCACTTCAGTCATGTCCAACTCTTTGCGACCCTAAGAACTGTAGCATGCCAGTCTCCTCTGTTCATGGGATTCTCCAGGTAAGAATACTAGAGTGGGTTTCCATGCCCTCTTTCAAGGGATCCTCCTGGCCCAGGGATCAAACCCATGTCTCCTATGTCTCCTGCATTGGCAGGCAGGTTCTTTACCAGTAGCACCACCTGGGAAGCCCGTATACTCAAAACATGCTCCAGAAATCCTGTTTATGGTTATTTACTCTAGAGAAATGAAAGCTCTATGTCTTCTCTAAAACATGTGTTTTATGTTCACTCTAAAACTTGGAGACATATTGTTAACAAATGCAAGTTCCTGTGCCCAACACACAATGAGGTCAAACAAACTGAAGTGTCAGAATCAGAGAAAGGTTTATTGCGGGGAGTACAGAAGGGGTAGAAGAATGGGTAGCTCATATGGAAAAAGCCCCAAACTCCTCAAATGGTTTCAGCAAAGCACTTTTAAAGGCAGGGTGAGGAAGGGGCATGGCTGCGTGCTGTGTTTAGTAGCTCAGTCATGTCCGGCTTTTAGAGACCCTATAGACTGTAGCCTGCCAGATTCTTCTGTCCATGGGATTCTCCAGGCAACAATACTGGAGTGGGTTGCCATTCCTTCTCCAGGGGGTCTTCCCAACCCAGGGATTGAACTCAGGACTCCTGCATTGCAGGTTGATTCTTTACCATCTGAGCCATCAGGGAAGCCTGGGGGCATGGTTAGTTGCTGTAAACTTCTTAGGATTGGATCACTTGCTCTAGCAGCTGTCCACATAGGACAAGTCACAATGTTCCTGTAAATCTCCAATACATCAACTATTCTCTGTTCTGCAACCTTTTATCTTTATATGAATGGACTCCTATAGGTCAGAACCTTCAGAATGGGCTATCCTGTGTATTTCAGGCCCCGGGCAACATTCTTTCACAAAGGAAGCGAGTCAGCATGACTAAGCACAGGCAATAGAATAGATCTAAAATGGAGTCAGATGTTTTCTTTCCTATTGAAAAATGTTCAGAGCAGCTTTATTGGTAATAGTCAGAAGCTGGAAACAACCCAGTATCCTTCATGAGGGGCCTGGATAAATAAGCTCTGGTATATCCATGCAGTAGAACACTGTTGTTGTTCAATCCCTAAGGTCCTCCTGACTCTTTGTGATCCATGGACTGCAGCCTGCCAGGCTCCTCTGTCTATGAAATTTTCCAGGCAAGAATATTGGAGTGGGTCTCCATTTCCTACTCCAGGGAATCTCCCTGACCCAGGTCTCTTCCCACACCTCTTGCATTCCTGCATTGGCTGGCAGATTTTTTTACTATTGGTGCCACCCGGAAAGTAGAATACTACTCAGATAAAAAGGCACGAACTGTTGGTACATATTTCTTTTTTTCTTTTATTTTCTACAACTTTATTAAAGAATTTTAACTTTATTAAAAGTGAGTTTCTTTTATCATTTTGTGCTACCATTGTTAGCTTTAGTGTCAGTGCTGCTTTCTCAGTTCAGTTCAGTTCAGTCACTCAGTCGTGTCTGACTCTTTGCGACCCCATCAATCGCAGCATGCCAGGGCTTCTATTGATACAGGCAAGGTGGATGATTCTCAAAGACATGTGGAGTGAAAGAAGTCAGTACGAAAAGGCTACTTACTCTATGATTTCAACTATGTGATATTTTGGAAAGGGAAAAACTGTAAAGGCAATGAAAAAGTCAGTGATTGCCAGAGGTCTGGGTGTGGTGAGAATGGTATTATAATGGGGTAGCACAGGGAATTTTAGAGCATGATTGAGTTGTTTTGTATCCTAATTGTGAAGCTGCTAAGTCACTTCAGTCGTATCTGACTCTCTGCGACCCCATAGATTTGCAGCCCACCAGGCTCCCCCGTTCCTGGGATTCTCCAGGCAAGAACACTGGAGTGGGTTGCCATTTCCTTCTCCAATGCATGAAAGTGAAAAGTGAAAGGGAAGTTGCTCAGTCATGTCTGACCCTCAGTGACCCCATGGACTGCAGCCTTCCAGGCTCCTCCGTCCATGGGATTTTCCAGGCAAGAGTACTGGAGTGGAGTGCCATTGCCTTCTCCGAATTGTGAAGGGAGTTACACAAATCCATACATTGTTGAATTCCATAGACTCCTGCACCAAAAGAAAAAGAATTACTGTATGATAACTTTAAAAAGAACATAAAGAAACTCAATAATATTTAAGCAATTGTGTAAGCAACTGACAGAGGCTTACTTACAATCAAGTGGTATCTTCTTACTTACTTACATACAAGTGATATCTTCACAGGCACATCTCAAATGGAGACCCTGGGTTTGAATGCCATGATCTAATTGTCTGAATGATGGAAAGGCAGAAGAGTCCAAGATAGTATATTTTTTGCAAAAGAAATAAAGTAGTATTACCCAAAAGGAAACTCTTCTATACTTATTCAAAAAGCAGAGCTGTGAGATCTTGTTTGAAGCCATCACTTTATTGTCCAGTTATGTAGATTTTTCCCTCTGGTGCTTATTCTGGCATTAATTAATATAACAGAACCTGAAAGAAAGATTAGAAATGTGTTGTGTTAGAACTAGCCTTGCTTTAAGGGACATGCATATTGATATGCCAGGAAAACTTAGACGGTTTTCTCACCACTGAGTTTTTTTTTAACCCAGTCTGGAGTCCAATGGAAACCACATATTTATTAAATGATTGATGTTTGTGCTTCGCAGGAACCATGGGAATTACCATCTGAGATCAGATCATTAGTCTGCCTAGTCTAACATCTTGCTTCTGGCTTAGGTAATTATCTGATGCTTTTGAGGGACATTTAAATCTTTCTTATAAAGCACTTGACCATTGTTTCACATTGTGTTGATTCTCACTGTTGAGATGTGGATGAGAAACTTGCACTGAAGTTTCTTTTAGTACAGTTAAGTTCATTTTCAAAATCAAATTTTATTTTGGCCATTTTGATGGTACTGGTTAGATCCCAAATGATAAGAAATGCTGTGATATACTTGCTCTAATTCTCAAAGATTTTAGTTTTCTATTCCACCCTGAGGCTACAAGAATGACTAGATAAAAACCCCATATAATATAACGTGTTTTATATTACTAGAAGTCTTATATTTTGTAAGATAAAATGTGATTTATCCTCTCCATGTTTGTAAGATGACTGTTCAGAACTTTATGTGCTATGGTCTCAGAGCTAATTATTCCCCAATAATTGATAACTAACAGCTCTTTAGACAGTTACTTTTTACCATTTTCTTTCTAATACATTGCTTTGATTCCTTAAGAATGAAACAATTTAATTGACTGATATAATGTGACCCTTTTCTGCCATCCTATCTCATAGATAGACATTAAATGCATAGGCAATATTTAGTATCAACATCAATTTATTTAGGATTTACATCTTCTTAATAAAGACTTTTAAAAAATAAATGTCAGGTGAGAAACTCATCCTTTACAAACACCCAGGAGTTGGAATTTAGGCTTCCTGCTCAATAAGAATATATGCTATTGCTGTTGTTTATAAGCAGAGTTGTAACTGATTTGTTTGCTTGCTAAGGAGGCAGCTACCCCATGTGAGTAGTAAGTAACCTAAGGATATGGTATGTAGAGAATCCTTCTACAGCAGTGATTTCTCAACCAGGATGCTCAACCCCCAGGGTCCTTTTGGCAATATCTGGAGACCTTTGGTTGTTACAACTAGAGGATTGGAGGTGTACTTACCAGCATTTAGTAGGTAGAGGCCAGGGATGCTGCTAAATATACTACAATGTCCAGGAGACTCTCAACGCCAAAGAACTGTCTAGTCCAGTATGTTAATCATGCCTAGATTGAGAACCCCTACAGTCAGCAAAAACAAGACTGGGAGCTGACTGTGGCTCAGATCTTGAACTCCTTATTGCCAAATTCAGACTTAAATTGAAGAAAGTACGGAAAACCACTAGACCATTCAGGTATGACCTAAATCAAATCCCTTATGATTATACAGTAGAAGTGAGAAATAGATTTAAGGGACTAGATCTGATAGACAGAGTACCTGATGAACTATGAACGAGGTTTGTGACATTGTACAGGAGACACGGATCAAGACCATCCCTGTGGAAAAGAAATACAAAAAAGCAAAATGGCTGTCTGAGGAGGCCTTACAAATAGATGTGAAAAGAAGAGAAGGGAAAAGCAAAGGAGAAAAGGAAAGATATACCCATTTGAATGCAGAGTTACAAAGAATAGCAAGGAGAGATAAGAAAGCCTTCCTCAGTGATCAATGCAAAGAAATAGAGGAAAACAACAGAATGGGAAAGACTAGAGATCTCTTCAAGAACATTAGAGATACCAAGGGAATCTGCAAAGATGGGCTCAGTAAAGGACAAAAATGGTATGGACCTAATAGAAGCAGAAGATATTAAGAAGAGGTGGCAAGAATACACAGAAGAACTGTACAAAAAAGATCTTCATGACCCAGACAATCATGACGTGTGATCACTCACCTACAGCCAGACATCTTGGAATGTGAAGTCAAGTGGGCTTTAGAAAGCATTACTACAAACAAAGCTAGTGGAGATGATTGGACTCCAGTTGAGCTATTTCAAATCCTGAAAGATGATGCTGTGAAAATGCTACACTCAATATGCCAGCAAATTTGGAAAACTCAGCAGTGGCCACAGAACTGGAAAAGGTCAGTTTTCATTCCAATCCCAAAGAAAGGCAATGCCAAAGAATGCTCAAACTACCGCACAATTGCACTCATCTCACATGCTAGTAAAGTAATGCTCAAAATTCTCCAAGCCAGGCTTCAGCAATATGTGAACTGTGAACTTCCAGATGTTCAAGCTGGTTTTAGAAAAGGCAGAGGAACCAGAGATCAAATTGACAACATCTGCTGGATCATGGAAAAAGCAAGAGAGTTCCAGGAAAACATCTATTTCTGCTTTATTGATTATGTCAAAGGCTTTGACTGTGGGGATCACAGTAAACTGTGGAAAATTCTGAAAGAGATGGGAATACCAGACCACCTGACCTGCCTCTTGAGAAACCTATATGCAGGTCAGGAAGCAACAGTTAGAACCGGATATGGAACAACAGACTGGTTCCAAATAGGAAAAGGAGTACGTCAAGGCTGTATATTGTCACCCTGCTTATTTAACTTCTATGCAGAGTACATCATGAGAAATGCTGGGCCGGAGGAAGCACAAGCTGGAATCAAGATTGCCAGGAAAAATATCAGTAACCTCAGATATGCATATGACACCACGCTTATGGCAGAAAGTGAAGAGGAACTCAAAAGCCTCTTGATGAAAGTGAAAGTGGAGAGTGAAAAAGTTGGCTTAAAGCTCAACATTCAGAAAACAAAGATCATGGCATCTGGTCCCATCACTTCATGGGAAATAGATGGGGAAACAATGGAAACAGTGTCAGACTTTATTTTTGGGGACTCCAAAATCACTGCAGATGGTGATTGCAGCCATGAAATTAAAAGACGCTTATTCCTTGGAAGGAAAGTTATGACCAACCTAGATAGCATATTCAAAAGCAGAGACATTACTTTTCCGACAAAGGTCCATCTAGTCAAGGCTATGGTTTTTCCAGTGGTCATGTATGGATATGACAGTTGGCCTGTGAAGAAAGCTGAGTACTGAAGAATTGATGCTTTTAAACTGTAGTGTTGGAGAAGACTCTTGAGAATCCCTTGGACTGCAAGGAGATCCAACCAGTCCATTCTAAAGGAGATCAGTCCTGGGTGTTCTTTGGAAGGACTGATGCTGAAGCTGAAACTCCAATACTTTGGCCACCTCATGCGAAGAGTTGACTCATTGGAAAAGACCCTGATGCTGGGAGGGATTGGGGGCAGGAGGAGAAGGGGACGACAGAGGATGAGATGGCTGGATGACATCACCAACTCGATGGATGTGAGTTTGAGTGAACTCCAGGAGTTGGTGATGGACAGGGAGGCCTGGCATGCTGTGATTCATGGGGTCGCAAAGAGTCAGACACGACTGAGTGACTGAACTGAACTGACTCTATAAAGAGCAGAAGTTGTGTTTTTAGGATCAAGCACAGCGCCTTGAACATGGTAGATGCAGAGGATATATTGAGGGATTTTCACAACGGACCCTCTAATCAGGCTCCAGGCACAAAGGGAGGATATTTGTTACTATAATAAGCAGTGTTAATCGACCACAAATTTCATGATACACTTTATAGTTATTTCATAGCATGTTTGATTAGGCACACATGCAAAGCAGTTTATTAAGAGGATTATTACTAATACCATTTTCGTTTTAACCATGAGACTAAACATTGTTTTCCTCTCTTCTCCGTTATAGTGTTCAAGGACTGGTCATCAGTTTTTCCTCGTCTCCCATGATCAGTGGCACACAATTTGGGGGGCACATGTCCCACCAGCTGGGGTTCTGTTGCCTGCCCTGACAGTTCTTTGCTTTACCTCTAACTTCTGGTTTGCTAATCCTCTCTTTAGCTGTTTGATCTCAAAGTTGAGAGGTTTTAGAGCAGAAAAATTCTGTTGATTGGTCTCTCTCTTTATTCTAGATCTTGAAAATAAACCTTTTGCAACGTGGTAGTAAATAGTAGGGTATCTGTCCTAAGAGATGGTTGTATAGCGTGGGTTGTCCAGGGAAAGTGTACAGGGGACAGGATTGGATATCTCAGTCCTTGGCTTGGGTGATTTTTGTCCAAAAACTTTTTGCTTTGTTGACTGGCACTTGTGATGGCCTTCAGTGTTGCTCCTGAGAACTCGCCTTCTAAAATCTTCAGTCCCATTTCCCCCTTCTGTGGGGATCAGTAATAGGTCCGTGAGCTACAGACCAACAAGCATCCTTGGCTAACTCGGTATCTGTCTGCCACCGCCAGATCCCTAAAGCAGGACTGAATTCAGGTTCACTTCAGAGTGCTATGAGTTTGCAGACTGGGGAAGACCCCTGTCTAAAAATCGCAGCACTGCTTGGAGCTTGTTGCTTGTAATTCTTTTACATGAAGATAGACGTTCAAATCCACTAACGAGTTTAAAAGTTCAACTTGTAAATACGAACTATGAGTGCCAACTTGTTAGAACAAATTTTCACCAAAATTCAAATAAGAATAGTCAATTTTTTTTTCTTCTTCTGTAAGAATAGTGAATAGTTTAGGGAGCCCAAAGGTGGTAGAGTTGTTTTTTTTTTTTTTTTTTTTTGCTTTAAGAACCAGAAATACCATCAAAGGCAAAATTTTTCTTCCTTCGAAATTTCACTTTGAATTTGTGCCATTTTTCTTCTACTTTTCTTATCCAGATGTACAACAGATAGTGGAGCAGGGAAGAGAAAGGATTAAGATTTTTGTTCTAGAATTAACTGTTATCTAATAAAATCCCATACACATTAAAGTCTCTATAAAACATAAATTTATAACTAACATATTTTTCAGAGATAGTCATATAAACTCATGTTGTTATTTTGAAGCAATGATATGAAATAGCTATTAGTTATTATTTTTACAATCTATGAAAAAAATGTTCCCCAAATCAATTTCTGAAACAGGTAGCTTCAACATCATTTCAATCTGAAGGATTATAGAAATGAGCCCTGAAAATAGGTCAGACAGGTCAAGCTTATTTCTTAATCACTACCAATTTAATAGATTATGAAATCAGGATTTCATTTTATATATTTTGTCTCCTTTTTTTTTTCTTCTGCTTTTAATTTTTTTGGCAAGCTGGCCATTCTTTATGTTTCAGAAATAACAGTATTAAATGCTATGGAGAAAGGTTAGAGGGTTGACATTGAGGTTGCATTATAAAGACAAGTTAAAAGCTTTAATTTATACTTGAGAATAACAAGATATGAAAGGATTTTGTGAAAATCCTTTGTTCATTAGATAATGTTTATTTAACAAGAAATGAGTGTTTTCAGTAAGATTAAACTGAGGATTTTATTAGAAAGACTTTAAGAAGTGAGGTCTCTGTTCTTTATACCCTGCTGATTTAAAGAAATATTACTAAATACTTTTAAGTCTATTTTTATTCAGTTCTGTCTGCTTGTTATTGGTTATAATAGACTTAGAACCTTAAAAGCTTATTCTTTTATTCTTCATTTTTTGTTTTAAAATTTTGGCAAGATTGTTTTCCTTGCGCTTGTTGTTATCCAAAGGCCCCAGCTGAGTCCTGATTCTTCTGTGGCCAGGGCTGTTGGAAGAAGACATGATACTGCCAGTTCGTGGGGAAGCTGGTAGCTAGGACGTCTCTTTAGTCACAATGTGGCTGTACAGCTGAATTGTCCTCTGTGCATCAGAATGATGGGACCACATCTCCTGGTTTGCCCCAAACAACCTAAGTTCATACTTGCTGTCCCAGTGTAAACGTAATACATCCACTCTCAAAAGTGTCTTGGTTTAAACAATAAAGGATATGGTTACCATCAACTTAAAAGGCTATATGGAGAAAATGATAATTGGATCAAGTGTTTTATTTTTTGATGGTAGTGGGAGTGTGTGGTTTATGAAAAAAAATCAATAAAATGAGATGATCCAGTAATAAACAGAATGTAGAAGAGTTTTGTGGAAACTGAGAAAGAAAATATTTCCAGACGTTGCTGTAAAATGACAAGCCAAAACAGGGAGAGGGAGAAAAGATAAAAGTAAGCATCGTAACAGCAGGGCTATGATTATTAGGACAAAGCCAAGTGTTTCGGTGATGGTGTTAGTGGGGGAAAGGATGCATAGGAACCAGCACTCAATATTACTTTAAGAAACCCAATAAAATGCTTAAATAGCTGGAGAGGTCAAGGGCTTTGGAACAGACTGTCCTGTGTTCACTTTCCTTAAGCTATTTAAAGATGGAAAAGATGCTTAGACCATATTTGCCTCATTTCCCTCATCTGTAAAGTGGGAGTAATGGTAGTACCTATGCCATAGAGTCATTGTGAAATTTAAATGCTAACGCTTGTAAAGCACTTAAGGTGCTATGGATTACGCTGTAAGCACTCAGTGCGTGTAGTCTGCCATTATTATTATTGCAAATATTTTCAACAAACAAAGGAGGGGATGGCTGTACACTGTCATGAAGGGCCTTAAATGAAGCTGCACACGAGTCTTTTGAAGGCAGCATCACACACTGAGCAGCTCTGCAGCCAGGTTGGCTGGATGGGAGTCCTGTCTCTATCATGTATTTGTTCAGCAAATTTCTGGACTTTTCTTTAGTCTCCACATGTTTAGATAAAGATGAAAATAGTATAGACCTTTTAGGTTTATTATTATGATTAGACTTGCTACAATCCTTGTAAAACCATTCCCTACAGTCTTGGGCATATGGTCAAGGCTTCAACCTATAGAATAACGTAGAAGTTGTTCTATAGGAACCTCTCCTTGTGGACTTACATACGTGTTGTGGGATAAGTAGGCTATGGACTTTCTGGGTTTCTTAGCTCTAATTATTCTTAGAGAAGGTAATGAGTATGTGGTTCATACTGAGGCATAGAGTGGCTATAGAAAAGTGGGAGTGTTTGATGTGTGTATAATGCTTTGAAAGAGAGGGTAATTGACTCAGTTCTGTTATAAAGATGATGAGTTTGGGGTCCATTAGCACATGAATCAGCCTCTCTTTCCCTTTCTCTCTCTCATGTTCTGTTTATATGTGACCTTGTCCAAGGGACATATGTGTTATGAGATGAAGATCAAGAACTGAACCCTGAAGAACACCTTCACTTAAAGCATTGGATAAAGGAGCCTCCCCCACCCCCCTCCCCACAAGCAGCAGCAGTTGAGGAGAAACAGGGATAAGAAGAGTAGGACATAATGATATCCTAGGAATTAGGGCAAAAGAGTATTTCAAGAAAGACAATAATAAATGCTATATGAAGCCAACTGTGATTAAATCAGAAAAAAAGCAACTGGATCTTAGAACTGGAACTGAGGCTTAGGCTTCTCCTAACATCCCTGAAAGCCTTTGACTGTGTGGATTACAATAAACTGTGGGAAATTCTGAAAGAGATGGGAATACCAGACCACCTGACCTGCCTCTTGAGAAACCTATATGCAGGTCAGGAAGCAACAGTTAGAACCGGACATGGAACAACAGACTGGTTCCAATTAGGAAAAGGAGTACGTCAAGGCTGTATACTGTCACCCTGCTTATTTTATTTAAATGCAGAGTGTATCATGAGAAACGCTGGGCTGGAGGAAGCACAAGCTGGAATCAAGATTGCCAGGAGAAATATCAATCACCTCAGATATGCAGATAACACCACCCTTATGGCAGAAAATGAAGAGGAACTAAAGAGCCTCTTGATGAAAGTGAAAGAGGAGAGTGAAAAAGTTGGCTTAAAGCTCAACATTCAGAAAACCTAGATCATGGCATCTGGTCCCATCACTTCATGGGAAATAGATGGGGAAACAGTGGAAAGTGTCAGACTTTATTTTTGGGGGCTCCAGAATCACTACAGATGGTGATTGCAGCCATGAAATTAAAAGACGCTTACTTCTTGGAAGGAAAGTTATGACCAACCTAGATAGCATATTCAAAAACAGAGACATTACTTTGCCAACAAAGGTCGTCTAGTCAAGGCTATGGTTTTTCCAGTAGTCATGTATGGATGTGAGAGTTGGACTGTGAAGAAAGCTGAGTGCCAAAAAATTGATGCTTTTGAACTGTGGTGTTAGAGAAGACTCTTAAGAGTCTCTTGTACTGCAAGGAGATCCAACCAGTCCATTCTGAAGGAGATCAGTCCTGGGTGTTCTTTGGAAGAAATGATGCTAAAGCTGAAATTCCAGAACTTTGGCCACCTCATGCGAAGAGTTGACTTATTGGAAAAGACTCTGATGCTGGGAGGGATTGGGGGCAGGAGGAGAAGGGGATGACAGAGCATGAGATGGCTGGATGGCATCACCGACTCAATGGACGTAAGTTTGAGTGAACTCTGGGAGTTGGTGACGGACAGGGAGGCCTGGTGTGCTGTGATTCATGGGGTCGCAAAGAGTCGGACACGACTGAGTAACTGAACTGAACTGAACATCCCTGAGAACAGTATCAATAGAGTGAATGGGGCAAAATGTAGATTGTGGTGGATTTGAGACCCATCAAAAAGATGAGAAAAATTAATAAGTAACATAAAACAAAATAAAAATAATATCTTAAAATTATCTTTCCAATGAATTTGAGAGTAAATGGAAAGATAAGAAGGTAGGATACTTACACGTGCTTCCAGGTGAAGGGAAGATGTTCGAAGACCCAAGAGACAAGCAGCAGTTGATGAGGCTAATTTGTGACTTCCAAGGAGGAGCCAGGGCTGAGGTCGCCAGTGTAGACATTAGCTTGGGAAGGAGGGAAGATACCTCCTTTATTTTTTTTGAGTCGGATGCAAAGGAGAGAGAGAAGAGTGATTGTTTTCAAATGTTATGGGTAAATGTGGGAGAGATTTATTTGTGAAGTCAGTGACTTGGTCATGAAGGTGGAGGATGGGGACAGTTAAAGCCTTCACTGGAAGAGAACTTTAACTAGAGGTGAGTGGAAAAGGGAAAAGGGATTTGTTGATACTACAGGCTCAGTTGAGGCTAGAGATAAAATATTTGTGACAGCACCAAATGATACAGTTCTCTTATAAAAGCTTTTATTCATTTTTTATGCTTTTAGTATATATTTTTATTTTTTCTTCCAGTTTTATTGAGATAGAATTGTTTTTAACTTTTTTTAAAAAACAGCACTGTTTTTAACTTTAAGATGTACAGCGTAATGATTTGACTTACATATTTCATGAAATGATTATTACAGTAAGTTAAGGAATATCCGTCATCTCATATAGATACAAAATTCAAGAAGCAGAAAAGTCTTTTATATTGTAATGAGAAATCTTAGTATTTATTCTCTTAGAAATTTGCATATATAATGTACAGAAGTGTTAATTGTATTTGCCAAGTAGTACATTAGATGTCTAGTACTTATTTATCATATAACTGGAAGTTTGTACTTTTTGACAGCCTTCAGCCAGTCCCCCTCCTTCCATCCCTTGCCCCTGGTAACCACAAACCAAATCTCTTTTTCTATGAGTATTTATTTTTGAAGTATAATTGGCTTGCTACACTATGTTAGTTCCTGTTATACAACATAGTGACTTTTTCCCTATACATTTCAAAAATCATCACCTCAATAAGTCTAGTTGCAATATGTTACCACAAAGATGTCACTTAAATTGATTGTATCCCCTACATGGTACATTTCATGACTCGTTTATTTTGCAACTGGAACTTTTTCTTTTTTTTAATTATATGCTTTTCTATAGAATTCTTTATTTTTATTTTTAAACTTTACAAAATGTATTAGTTTTGCCAAATATCAAAATGAATCCGCCACAGGTATACATGTGTTCCCCATCCTGAACCCTCCTCCCTCCTCCCTCCCCATACCATCCCTCTGGGTCGTCCCAGTGCACTAGCCCCAAGCATCCAGTATCGTGCATCGAACCTGGACTGGCAACTCATTTCATACATGATATTATACATGTTTCAATGCCATTCTCCCGAATCTTCCCACCCTCTCCCTCTGCAACAGAGTCCATAAGAGCCAAAGTGGTGGGCGTTGATACATAGCTTTGTTGTGGATGGAGATTTTATATGTGGACAGGGGAGAAGAGTGAGTGAGGAGATGTTGGGAGGACTGAAAATATTGATGATAGGGTCAAAGAGCAGATGGGGATGGAGGAAACGTTAGGTAAAGAATGGAAGGAAGTGAGGAGAAGGTGAAGAACCAAGACCAAACTTTCACTGAGGTAAAGGATTAATTGCGGCAGGAATACAAACACAAGAGTTTGCTTGTTTGGTTGTTTTTCTGAGGCTGGAGGTTTGGCTGGAGAGACTAGTTTCTTTTCTAAGATGCCAGAGTATAGCCATTCGAGGGGGTCCTAGCATGATGTCTGAGTGATAAAATCATTTTTGATGTGAACATTGAAAGGGATCTTTATTTAACCTAATCTCACTTTTTTCTTTTTGAGTCATCTGTATTTACTGCAACTTTTAAAGCAGATTGTGACCTGAGCAGTACATTTCCATTAACAAAACTTGCTCTCAGTTACTTTTCAAACTTCTTTACAACATACCTGGATAAGCTTATAATTTTCCTCCTTTAAACAATTCTTTTCTTTGGAAAACAAGTCCTATGTATGCGTAGTGACTCCTATTAAGTTGGTTCAGTTTAACATACTAATTTCGAGAGGCCTGGCACATGGAGTTGATAACTATAGAAGATGGAAGGTTTAAAAAGTAGAACCCAGAAGATGAAAAGTTGCTGTAACATTTAAAAATCTGTATGGCATGATAACTACTTAAGGAGAAGATAAGATTTTTTCCGCAAAGTATGATATTGTGATACTTTAGGCACTATCGCAGAACTAGTCTTTTCTTTTCCAGTGTCATGTTGGCTTATTTTAACAGATGAAAGTAGCATTTGTTATAAGGTGTATGTAATGTATATTAGCTTCATGGTCTAAAGTGTTTAGTTATCAAGCAGATTCTTTTAGTGGACCAAATCTTTGTCTCTCACGTGTTCTGAAGTGTATTTCTTGATGTTTAAGTGAAAAATAATCTAATTTTTAAGAAGGTAAATTTGAAGTTCTGAGAGAATGTTTAAGAATAGTGGATTTTAGCAAAACAAGGAACCCAGGCCTCCTTGTTCTCAAAATGGAGCTAGGTTTAGTAAACCACACTGTTACATATTTGAAACACTGAAGTATTGATTTCCTCAGTAAAAATGGAAACACTCTTATAAAATGACTCTCGATTGTGCTTAGAAATTAACAAATCAATGTTTTCTGCACACTTCATCCGATAAATCCATGGTGTCAAGTCCTGACCAATGGCTGGTAGGTCAGAAAGAAAATGTAATCCAGGTGACATGTGACATAAAAAAGTCACATTGCCTTACACCAGCCCTCACTTAAGTCTAGGTAATTAGTGGCACTTTTTGATTAATTCAAGTGGATGGCCCTCAAGGCCATATTTGTAGAACTCAGACTGAGAGTTTCGTTACCCTCTGCTTTCTGATTTAAACTGTTTTGGGTATTAATTCACATAGTTTGAAAATATTAAAATAATTTCAGGGTCACTTTGGATATTACCAAATTGAGCCTTGACTGATTTATTCATTCATAAGCTCACCCACTACTTGTTTTACAGATAACACAAATAACATCAGGTTCTAGCAAGATCTTTGGACTGAGATGTTAGTTGGGTTTCTTGTTTAGTTGCTAAGTTGTGTCCGACTCTTTGTGACCCCATGGACTATAGCCCACCAGGCTACTCTGTCCATGGGATTTCCCAGGCAAGAATACTGGAATGGATTGCCATTTCCTCCTTAAGCCAGGGATTGAACCCACATCTCCTGCATTGGCAGGTGGATTCTTTGCCACTAAGCCACCTAGGAAGCCCCAGTCGAGTTACATAAGTGTAAAATGAGAGTAAGATTCTTGCCTTTATGGAGCTTACTTTCCATAGACAAGATACTAAATGATCCCTGTAAAGGATATGTGAATTATCTACTAAGTTAGGAAGTGAGAAATGCCACGGACAAAATGTTAAAATGCAGAACATCATAAGAGGCAACGAGAGCGTGTGTGAGGATAGCATGATCAAGGTGGGCTTCATGGAGGGGGAAATGTGAGCAAAGTAAAAAAAAAAGGTATAGAAATGGGTCACATGACTAGTCTGGGAGAGGAGCAGAGAGATTGCCTTGTCAGAGGACCTGAAGAGGGTGGATGGTCTGAGCAGAGAGACAGAAAGGAAGATGATCAGAAGATGAGGTCAGACATAAGTCACCTTGTTTTTTATTTCTGCAGAGAAGTCCAGCTTTTGGTGTGGTTTTAAAGATTCCAAAGTCTAATTCTCTTCCCATATAAAGTAGTGGGACAGTCGTACATCTTGACAAGAGGAGCATGGATCAGTTGTTCAAAGGGTTTTTCACCCTAAGTCTCTACTGCCTTTCTGAATTCAGGAAAGTAGGATTTAAGTGGTATCAGCCAAAGTGGCCATCCCTCTGGAATAACACAATCTTAGAGCCAATCTCTGATGATTCTTGTCAGCCAGTGGTTTTCAACTTTAGAGTAAATGATGGAAGACATTTTGCCAGCCAGTGATCAGCACGAAAGAGTATTAAGGAAATAGTTTTAGAAGCTTAAAAAGATGTGGATTGGCATAATGGAATTTGAATAGAATTCTGGATAGTGCGTGGAATATGGATGAAACTCTGGCTCTGTGAACATGGAAGCTCAGGTAAATGCTATGATGTAAGGTGTTTGCATAGCAGGTGGAGTGGTATTTGTACTGAGGATAAATTTTGTTGAGGAAATACTGTAGCTTCACCCCTTACCCCAGGAGACTACTGATCTATCACAACACCTTTTCTAATGACACCTTTTATCATCTCATTGTCTTTCCTAAGATAATACTTTGGCAGCCACAGCTACAGATGGATGCCAGCCTTTGGATGGAAATCTTTTTGCCAGTGTCAGTTAGCTATAATGAAGAAATTGGTTTGGAAAATAATGAGGTGAAATTTGCCCAGAGTACAGTGGGGTAACTGCAAAGAATCTTGCTTTATCAGGTTAACCAAGTGCCCACAGGTTGCAGAGTAGAAGCTCTGGATGGTGAGGAAAAGTGAAAAGTTTTAGAATCATTGGAGACAAGAGCAAACATTTTCACATTTCAAAGGAGTAGTAGGAATTCTTTTTATTTTTCTTTACCCCATTTCCTAATATGAAAACAAGCATGCTCTCAATGAAATGAACAGTGGGAAATTTTAAAGCAAATAAAAGGAAATACTTCTACACTTAGTGCATAATAAGTCCATAGGCTTTTGGGTTGAGGAAGGTCAGGGAGTCAAATTCTGAAGAGGAAAAGTAAAGAGAAGAAAATCTGGTTAATTTTATGACCAATAATAACATTGAAATTATGCCTTAAGATAAGAATAACGAGGTTGAAGCTTTGGGGCATAAAATGATCATCTCAGAGGACAGGAAGGAATTCTCCCACTCTTACCCCTAACAATTTGAATGGCACCAAAGGGTGGACCAGATGCATTATGGGGTGTAATATTTTCCCAGGAGGCAGCTCTTATTAACCTGGAAATCCATTCCTGAAAGACCAGTGGCTAGTTTTATCTGGAAAATCCTGTATTTCAGGGGAAATCAGACTTGAATCCAAACAAAAAGAATTTTGTAGTTGGTGTAATGATAAACTCCCCAGTGATGGATACGGTCTACTTTTGCTTTCGACCCAGTGTGTGAATGTGTCTAATCATAATATTCATATAACTAACTGAGTGTATCATAATGAGTGGAAATTGGCCTTTGACACAGAGCAGGTCCAATGGAAAGCACATGAGCTATCCTTTAGGAATTAAAAATATGCTCTTGCCCTTTTGCCAAACTTTCTTCAAAGTTCACACTAGCTGCTTGTAGCTTCTGACTTTCTTTCTTGGCTGTAGGATGCTGCTGGAACTCTTGTATTCCAGATGGTAGTGAAGCTTCTGAATCCTTATCTGTCTTTAAGTGCCCTCGTGTTAGTTTTGAGCCAGTTACCAAGTGGAAATCACCTAGGAGAGCAGAAGTCATCTATAGCCAGTCTCTGTGAACTTGCAAGAGCAGGAGAGCCATGCTATTATTATTAAATATAAATATTATTTATTATTATTAAACTGTTATTATATGGAGCCTCCTTAAATGATAGATACAGTCTCGGTCAGAGAGTCAAGGCCTTCGGCGTTTCCTTTTACTATTGCTTCTAAACCATCTGGGACCTTAACCTTGTTTGTTCTTTGCCTCTGCATCTTGATTCACTTTTTTTTTTTTTTTTCTTTTTTATTTATTTTTTTTTATCAACATTTTTTTTTTTAATTAAAAAAAATTTCAGGTATACACGTGCTCCCCATCCTGAACCCTCCTCCCTCCCCCTCCCCATACCATCCCCCTGGGCCGTCCCAGCGCACCAGCCCCAAGCATCCAGCATCGTGCACTGAACCTGGACTGGCATCTCGTTTCATACATGACATTTCACATGTTTCAATGCCATTCTCCCAAATCTTCCCACCCTCTCCCTCTCCCACAGAGTCCATAAGACTGTTCTATACATCAGTGTCTCTTTTGCTGTCTCGTATACAGGGTTATCGTTACCATCTTTCTAAATTCCATATATATGCGTTAGTATACTGTATTTATGTTTTTCCTTCTGGCTTACTTCACTCTGTATAATAGGCTCCAGTTTCATCTACCTCATTAGAACTGATTCAAATGTATTCTTTTTAATGGCTGAGTAATACTCCATTGTGTATATGTACCACAGCTTTCTTATCCATTCATCTGCTGATGGACATCTAGGTTGCTTCCATGTCCTGGCTATTATAAACAGTGCTGCGATGAACATTGGGGTACACGTGTCTCTTTCCCTTCTGGTTTCCTCAGTGTGTATGCCCAGCAGTGGGATTGCTGGGTCATAAGGCAGTTCTATTTCCAGTTTTTTAAGGAATCTCCACACTGTTCTCCATAGTGGCTGTACTAGTTTGCATTCCCACCAACAGTGTAAGAGGGTTCCCTTTTCTCCACACCCTCTCCAGCATTTATTATTTGTAGACTTTGGATCGCAGCCATTCTGAGTGGCGTGAAATGGTACCTCATAGTGGTTTTGATTTGCATTTCTCTGATAAGGAGTGATGTTGAGCATCTTTTCATGTGTTTGTTAGCCATCTGTATGTCTTCTTGGGAGAAATGTCTATTTAGATCTTTGGCCCATTTTTTGATTGGGTCATTTATTTTTCTGGAGTTGAGCTGTAGGAGTTGCTTGTATATTTTTGAGATTAGTTGTTTGTCGGTTGCTTCATTTGCTATTATTTTCTCCCATTCTGAAGGCTGTCTTTTCACCTTGCTAATAGTTTCCTTTGTTGTGCAGAAGCTTTTAAGTTTAATTAGGTCCCATTTGTTTATTTTTGCTTTTATTTCCAATATTCTGGGAGGTGGGTCATAGAGGATCCTGCT
Organism: Bos javanicus; assembly: GCF_032452875.1. NCBI lineage: Eukaryota > Metazoa > Chordata > Mammalia > Artiodactyla > Bovidae > Bos > Bos javanicus. The sequence goes on along the minus strand of NC_083890.1, from coordinate 23,890,830 downwards.
GTGATGTATGTCAGAGAGTGTTTTGCCTATGTTCTCCTCTAGGAGTTTTATAGTTTCTGGTCTTAGGTTGAGATCTTTAATCCATTTTGAGTTTATTTTTGTATATGGTGTTAGAAAGTGTTCTAGTTTCATTCTTTTACAAGTGGTTGACCAGAGCTAGAACAAATAATTTCACAATTTGTATGGAAATACAAAAAACCTCGAATAGCCAAAGCGATCTTGAGAAAGAAAAATGGAACTGGAGGAATCAACCTACCTGACTTCAGGCTCTACTACAAAGCCACAGTTATCAAGACAGTATGGTACTGGCACAAAGACAGAAATATAGATCAATGGAACAAAATAGAAAGCCCAGAGATAAATCCACGCACATATGGACAGCTTATCTTTGACAAAGGAGGCAAGAATATACAGTGGATTAAAGACAATCTCTTTAACAAGTGGTGCTGGAAAATCTGGTCAACCACTTGTAAAAGATTGATTCACTTTTAAAATTGACTTCATTTACTAAGGTAAAGCATGAACATTGGGTAGGGCAGAGTGATTAACTCCAGTTAACAGAAAACCCCCCAATCTCAATGTTTTAACAAAAGGAAAACTTTTTGTCCATTCAAATATCGGCCTGAGAAGAGTGGGTGGCTCCTGGTAGTGACTCAGGGATCTGGGCCGCTTCTAAAGTCTGACTTTGCCGTTTCATAGTCCTTCAGGTCCAATTTCCTTATTTGGAAAATGTAAGCAATAAAAACATACCTCTACATTTGTTGTGACGATTAAATAAAATACGACATGTTGAATGACTCTCACGGGCTTCCCAGGTGGTGCCAGTGATAGAGAACCTGCCTACCAATTCAGGAGACATAAGAGACGCAGGTTTGATCCTTGGGTCAGAAAGATGCCCTGGAGGAGGGCATGGCAGCCCACTCCAGTATTCTTGCCTGGAGAATCCCAGGGACAGAGGAGCCTGGAGGGCTAGAGTCCATAGGGTCGCAAAAAGTCTGACACGACTGAAGCGACTTAGCACGCGAGAATGACTCTCAGGACCTGGCAGGTAGTACGTGCTCAGGAAGTTTTGCTGATTCTTCCTTCTGTGGGTGTCAGGCATGAGTGTGTATGGGGAGGGAGGGAGTCACACCAAGAGGAAGTGGGGCTGATACCTGTATTCACGCTGCTCACAAGCTCTAAAAGAGCTCACTGCATCTAAAGAGGAAGACTTGAAACTTGACTACTTCAGTCCTCTGAAGGCAAGCACTGTGTCTCTCCCTTTTTTGTTAACTGTCATGTTCCCAAAGTCTAAATCCTATCAGGATAATGACAAAAGCTAGGGTTAAATCAGTGCTTAAATATCAGAACTATATAACAAAAGAACTAGAAAATGAAACTCTTTTTTCTGTTTTCCCTTCCTGTCACCCAAGTGCCCCCAGACTTTATAAAAACCCAAGATGATAAGATAATGCCCAGGATGGCTGTCAAGTTCCTGATTCTACACTTTTTTAGACTTTGTCCAAATCCTTACGTGCAAACCATAGTAACAACTGCTTGTAATTTTGAAATCTTATATATGATGGTATATGATGGTGTGTAATTAAAATTTTGCTTAATCTGTTACCCTTTTCATGTTAAGCTTGTATACAGTGTCTGTTGGCATTTATAGATCTTTTTATGTGATTTATTTATTTATTTTATTTTTGGTGCATGAGCTTCTCATTGCAGTGCCTTCCCTTTCCTCCGAGCACAGGATCTGGACATGTGGGCTTCAGTAGTTATGGCTCCCATGTTCTAGAGCACAGGCTCGGTATTTGTGGCACATAGGTTTTGTTGCTCCAAGGCGTGTGGGATCTTCCCATACCAGGGATTAAACCTGTGTCCCCTGCATTATCAGGTGGGTTCATATCCTCTGTACCACTAGGAAAGTCCTGTAGATCTTTTTTGAAGTACTTGTTTTTATAGCTTTAAAAGCTGCTTTTTTTGTCTCTCATTTTGTATAAAGTGTTTGCTATAAATAAGCCACTCTGTCTGATTTTTTTCCAAGATAGGGCACACAAGCGGAAGGGTAGAATTTAAAGGGAGGACATTAAAATTTCAGTTTTTTTTTTTTAAATTGAAGTAAAGTTGATTTACAATATTGTGTTAAAGATATTCTGTTTCAGATGTATAGCAAAGTGATTTGATTATACATCTATGTATGTGTATATCTATATTTTTTCTGATTATTTTCCATTATTGGTTATTGCAAGATATCAAATATATTTACCAACTGAGCCACAAGGGAAGCCCATAATTTCCTATGCGCTACAGTAAATCTGTGTTGTTGTCTATTTCATATATAGCAGTGTGTATCTACTATTATATATCAGTAGTAAAAAAAATGTCTTTTACTATTTTTTTCTGTCTGAATTTTGCTGCCAATTGCACATCCCAATAGTCCAGATGTGTTTTATTAGTCAAAATTGAATTCGAAAATATTCTTAAAACCCCTTCACCTTGCTGAACTGTGTTGTACCAGTTTTCAGAAGGAAAAGATGACTTGGAGGTATCTTATTTTTAAGAATCCTAACAAATTATTTGTTCGGGTGACTGGGAAGTGTCTGGTTAACCTGATCATGCTTCCCACCCGCTCTCCCTCCTGTCCCTGTTTATTGCCCTCAGTGGGCAGGTTGCTTGAGTAGCTGCCTCCTTCCTCAAACAACTTTCCCTGGCGTGTTTCCTAGACGTTAGTGCACTCATTGATTATGCCATCTCCCTGGAGCGCAATATTCATGTATATTCTTTTGCATGCATAAGAGGGAAACTGAGGTTCACGGTGGTCTGCTCTGTCTATTGTCAAAGGTCACAGGGAATAGGAAGAAAATGTCAATGCCATTGACATTTCACCCCGGTATCTCTATCCATCCAGTCACAGTGCTGGCAAGATTCCCCTTGGCTTTCCTTTCAACATCTGACACAAGGAACATGATACTCTCAAGTTGAATTCATCACTTTCTGCTTCCAAAGAGTGGCAGCAGCAGGCTGTCCACTCCACTCGTCCTTCTGTGAAGCTGAAAAGACCATGTTGTTTCCTGTCCCACAAGTGGACCTTTTTTTTCTTCCAAAATAGAAGAACTAGGCACAGCGAAGTGTGCAAGTTGGGCCAGCTGTATACATTTTTCACCCATATTAAAACTGCCAAAGCCCAAATGCAAGAACTCATTCTGAAAGACTTGAGCATTTCACTTGTGGACTTATGGACATCTTTCCCCCTAATGACATTAATAACCTTCTGTGTGCAGTATATTGAGGAAATTTTATGGCAAAGAAAGCAAATTTGCAGAGATTCATGGGACTACTTTTTCAAGGAGTGTTAGCAGAGACGATTGATTCTGATGTGTTATTAATAGAAGCAAAAATTATGATTAATTCTCTGGAGAATCTTTTTATTTAGAGGGAAAAGTTCTAGTCCAAATGTTAACTGAGAATTCGAACATTTCATGTCCTCATCCTGTCTCCTGAAGACCAAACGAACAAACAAAAAGCTTCTCTTCATGTTCTTTGTTCCCTTCCCTAAAGCTGGATATATTATGTATTCTCAGAGAAAAGGATATGTATGAGAATAGCAAAGATGCTGTATCCATCAGAGTAGGGTGGATACACCCTGCAAATCTTAGTACCTCAAAAAACACAAAGGTTTATTTTTTGCTGACACTTCTTATATATCTTTGGTTGGCAGAGACCCAGTCTGAGAAATCAGCTTTATTCTTGTACTTTGCTGGTCAATCTTAGAGACAAACTTGGAACTCTTAGAGCAGGGGTTGGCAAACATATTCTGTAAAGGGCCTGATAGTAAATATTTTCAACTTCGCAGGTCATAGAGTTTCTTGTTACAATGACTCAAGTCTGTTATTACAGTGCACAATCAGAGTTTACAATAGTTTATAATGCATAAACAAATGAGCATGGGCTGTGTTCCAATAAAACTTTATTTACAACAATAGCCAGTGGGCTAGATTTGGCCTATGGCCTGTAGTTTGCCAATTCTTTTAATTAAGTTGTATAGCTCCAAAGGGACACTTGGTACCTCTGAGAAATGATTGTTTTTGTTGAGTCACTAAGTCACGTCTGACTCTTTTGAGACCCTGTGGACTGTAGCCTACCATGCTTCTCTGTCCATGGGATTTCCCCGGGGAGAATACTAAGTGGGTTCCATTCCCTTCTCCAGGGGATTTTCCCGACTGGGGTATCTAACCTGGATCTCCTGCACTGCAGGCAGTTTCTTTACTGCTGAGCCATGGGAGAGGCCCCTGCCCAATGACTAATGACTAATGATTCTACTTGACCAAGAGAGCATAGGGAAGTACAAGCCTGTTGCTTCCTGAAATAAGCCTAGACTTTACATATGTTCACACACATACGTGGAAAATGATGAAGAATTAGTTGAGTGATTATTTTCATAGTTCCACAGACTTGCTTGATTAAACCTACAGGTCTTTAATTATTTACTGTTTTAAATGAAAATCTTTAAAAAAAAATTTATTTATTTGACTATTCTGGGTCTTGGTTGCAGCATTTGGGAATCTAGTTCCCTGATCAGGGATTAAATCTGAGACCCCTGCGTTGGGAGCACCGAGTCCTAGCCACTGGTCCACCAGGAAGTCCCACCTACAGTTCTTTGAAAGTTTCTCTGTCCCCTCAGTTTTATCCTTAAATCAGAAAATCAGACTTTACACGGTGCCATGTTCATTTTCTCTTTAAGAGGTGGTGAAAGTGGCCAGTCAATCAAAAAGGATGCTGCTCAGCTCTGTTTATGCAGCCTTGGGGCCATGTACATTCACCTGTGGGGATCCTAAAGTGAATCAGCTTATGTACCCTGAAACATCTTGGGAAGGAATTTGGGAGGAGCAAGAGAGGCATTTTAGATGGCATTTTTCAGTGGTGAAGTTGCCTAGGGGACAAGTCATTGTCTTGCAGATCAGTTTTTGAGACGTCTCCAGCTGTCTCAGTGCAGTCTGGTCATAGGGAACGGTGACAGAAAGGTTTTCAGATCATTCTACTGTAGATGGAGCCTCACTCAAACCCATTGGACCACAAGATGATGTCACTTTATGTATTTGTTTCTAGCATACCCACCTCCTTCCCTAAATCCCAAGACAACCCCACTTTGCCTCTCCTGTTTCACCATTATTTTATAAAGTTGAATGGTTCCATGCCTTCAGTCGACTCACCTCTTTCAAGTTTTATTGGTACTTACTGCTCTAAGAGCAAAATGTAATGAGTCCATTTATTTTTACACAATTCAACTCATTAATATATCTGACTTTTCTCCATAGGAAGTGTTTGACTAGATATAGAGAAATGTATACTCAGGCAGATCTGTCAGTTAAAACAGAGATACTGGGAATCTACTATATAGGTAGCTAACTCTCTGCACATGACAATATCTGCTCATGTTGATTATAATCCATTTTTGCACATTATCAGACAGCAGAACACTTTGTAATCCATGTTAATAATTACATTTCAAAAAGATTAAAAAAAAAAAACAACAGCAAAGCAAGCGCTTGAACCAGGATCCATGAGCTGGTGATAGTCCTAAAATTTCATCCTCCTATTCAGTGATATTTATGTTGAATATGAGAAGATCCTAAAAGCAAAGATTACTTGACCATGACAAAGAGGACCACTTAAAAAGAGTAGCCTACATCTAAAAGAACTATGTCCAAGGTCCAGATGATATTTTTATGTAAAGTGGTGTGGTACTATACCTTGAAATTATTTGTCATTGACTTCAAGGTGTGCTATGTTTCAAAATTTCATTTCTCAGATTAAATGTCAATGTCAAGTTGTCTCGGAGAAAGGCTTTAGTGTTTCTAAAGAGACTACTTTCTAAGTCTCTTTGTTTGGAAAAATAATAATGATGATAATAATACCACTTATTATGTCCCAGGCATTGTTCTGAGCCTTTTAAAATGCATTTGATTGTCACATCTGCCTTTTGAGCTTGAAACTATTCCATTTTTCTTCCCACTTTGCAAAGGAGGAAACTAAGGCACGATGAAGTTGTTACTTGCCTAATATCACGCAAGGAATAAGTAGCAGAGTTAGAATTTGAACCACTGCAGTTTGCACCAGAATCCATATAAATAACCAGCATTTGTAAGAATACTCACTCTGCTCTAACATCTTTCACATCTGGAGCATGGGGATTAGCACTGGGATGCCAGTGGAGAAGCAGCAAAATTTAAGGACTTATAAACAACTAACCCATTTTATAGAGGAAAATCTGTGCTCTTTTTGAGCTTATCTAAATCGACCACAGATTCACTGAAGAGAGACCACTTCACTTTATTGGGACTGTGGAGATAAGGGACATGTTAACCCCATTTATTTCAGTAATGGTCTCTTTGTAGATATTTTTCTTTCTAGAATGAAGGGAATGTGAAAGAAAAGGAAGCACTCTTTGCTGTCAGTCAATGGGTACTCAGTGAACTGGGTCATCATTGTTTGTCTCTTCCCTCTGACCTTAACTGTCCTTGGTTTGTCTCCCACAAGCTTCCTTGAAAACCCTCTGCCATACTTGAGTTCCCACACGTGACAGTCTGACCTTGCAAAAAAGATTAATACAAAATATCTGCCAAAGGTTTGGTATTCCCAGCCCAGATCTTTATCTCAGAATAAGAGGCGGGGTGCAATTTATCTCTCATGAATCATAGGCATTGAGATGCTGGGAACATTTCACTGGCAGGAGGAATTGGCAAAAATAGTCCCAGTGGATTTCAGGTTTATTTGACTAATTCTTTCAGCACTTGTCAAATGAAACTAGTTTTGTTTAGGTAACAAAACAAGCTGTTTCCTCTGCCATTTCTCCACTGAGCAGTATAGGCACTTGTGGCGAACACACATTACTGCTAACTGTTATGATGTTTGCTGTCAAATTCATTTATTTATACAACTGCTGGAAAAAGCCTGCGGCCCATAAGCAGCCATGAAAGATTTCAGAGTCGTGGTGTGGGGTCATGAGAGGGAAAAAAGTCTCCACTGGTTATGAGAAAGGAACTGACACAGGAAACGGTCACATATGGTGCAGATTTATTGTGTCCGGGGTTTCCCATTCAAATCTCATTACACCCACAGCTCAGCGCTGGGCATGGCACGGCTGCATCCATTTCAGTTTTGGCATTCGACAGAATTACTGCTTCAGCTTCACACCAAGGACTGGAGAGGTGATAAGTTTATCATTCTGGGGAGGGAGTGTACCCGAATTGTATTTGTAAAGAGGGCTGTTGACTGTCCCTACCTTTTTGACACACGGACATCACTTTGTTCAAAGCTGGCAGGCAAGGTTTGCTAACAGAAAAGAAATAGGAGGTAGTGATAATAGGTGGGATAGAGATGGAGAGTATTACAAAAGGGATGAAGGGAACAGTAAAGATAAGATGAAATGGAAACCAGCTGGAATTTTGCAGGTTTTATTTTTTGATTAGTGGGAAAAAATAAGTGTCTTGCTTAGAGACACACGTGTGTGTGTGCATGTATCCACACACATATGAATGTGTGTATACGCATATTTTTTTCTGGTCCATATTTTCTAAAAATGAACAATCTTATGTCCACATTTTAGTGTTTTCTTCACCTTTAACTCATCTCTTTCAACATCTTTTATTGTGAATGCTTGCAACACTTACAGGGCTGTTTTAGACTCCTATGACGCAAATGCTATTAGTCGGAGATGAGGATAGTGTCAAAAAAGGCAAAAGGAGAGTGCAAAGTATTTTTAAATAATACTCCTTTTAAAATTATGATGAATGAATTGTTAGCACGTGTTCATACCTGACTCTCAGCTGGCAAAGAATCTACCTGCAATGCAGGATACCGTGGTTCGATTCCTGGGTCAGGAAGATCCCCTGAAGAAGGGTTACCACTCCAGTATTCATGGGCTTTCCTGGTGACTCAGATGGTAAAGAATCCACCTGCAATGTGGGAGCCCTGGGTTCATCCCTGGGGTGGGAAGATCCCCTGGAGGAGGGCATGGCAACCCACTTTAGTATTCTTGTCTGGAGAATCCCCAAGGACAGAGGAGCCTATTGGGCTACAGGCCATGGGATTGCAAAGAATCAGACATGACTGAGCGACTAAGATGTATGCTTGCATTCCTGGCTCTGCACATACATCATTACATTTGACCCTGTCCATCAGCCTATGGATTGGAAACCATTCTCAATCACATTTACAGAGAAGTGAACTGAGTCAGAGAGAGGATACTTACGTAATTTGCCTGTTGTTTTGCAGCTAGAAGGTGGCAGAACCAGGACACAATGCAGATTTCTCTAACTGGAAAACCGGATCTCTCGCCCCCAAGACTGAACTTCCTGAATTTGCATTTACCTTGGCTGTTTTCAGTGCAGTATTTAGTGAATCAGCATAATAATAATAATGCAAAAATATTTTCTATGCCACTTATTTCAAGGAAAATATAGAAAAAAAACATTCCACATAGTGAAATCATATAACATAGTCCTCTAGAATGAGTTTGAATGGACTTTCATCACCAAAAATAAGAGGTTTCTTTTCTATTTAAAAATGGTTGATTCAGAAGAAAGGGCTATTTGATACTACCTAATCCTCTCCCTCATCTCATCACCACTTCATCACTTACTTTTATCTCCTGATCAGAGTAACACTTTTTTCTACAAAGGGAACAAATATTTCAAAATACTCACCAAGAAAACTCAGTAAAGACAGAAAGACCTTTCACGGAAGGCCTTCCAAGCATCTTTGCTTCATTCATATAACGGTTGGTCTTGTGTGGTTTTCCATTTTTCTTACATTAGTTTGGAAATCTATTCCCATGGAAAATAGACCCAAGTTCAAGAACTTTGGTGAGATTGCTCATATAATGGGTACAGATCATAGAATCCATAGCTCCTGAAGTCTGTTAGCCCGTTAGCCCCATGGATGTTTATGCTTCATTGAGAGCTTGCCACAGATACTGCCTGTGCGATATCTTCAGTCCTTCAGAGCTGTCTTTACACTTGGGCATCTCTATTCTACCCTCTCTTGACTCCTGAGCATACAGAGTTACTTTGCCATGCCAACCACGAGCTATTAGATTGTCTTCCTCACTGAAAATGATGCCAGAGGAGACTCAGCTCCCAAATGCTACCACTTAGCAATTTATGCAAAGCAACCTGCAAATGCCTTAATTTTTAAGCTTCAGGACCTAAATTTGGAATACATTGAATGTTCCAGTTCATTAAAATTTAAGTTTCCCAAATTACATTTTCTTATAGTAATCTTAACTATCTATGTGGGTGTGTGTGCAAGTATATACCATATTGTGATCACACAATAGACTCTAAGACTGATAATTCTACATTCCAAATTAGCTAGGTTGTGTTTTGGTCATCTGTATTGAATCCATTATTCACAAGAACATCACTTTTAATTTCTCTTCACTTTACAAGTGCAACATATGCCCATTATTTTTGAGGTTTAAAAAAATAATTTATTAATTTTGAATTCCCCATTTCAAAAACATAGACAGCTTTTCTCTATTATTTCTAAAGCAATCAATTTGTGTATCTTCTTTAATATTTCTTTGCAAGATTTCAGTTACTCCCTTTGTATATTTAGGAACACGGCTTTGATATTTTGAAATTTTACTCCTCATAGCCTGAGGGTTTATAAATGGGGATAAATTCAACCTGTCTTCACTTTTTTTGATCTGTGGCCATTTATATTTGTTAAATTAGAAATAATGAGGTGTAAATGGTGTTTGACAGAAAAGAATTGTAAATGATTTCTTTTCATTTCTTGAAAATAAGAGAATTATTATATATTTTGTTTTTGTCAAAATCTGCTATACGTTAGTGTACCATGAATTGTGAAATCTATCACAAAATGGCTAAAAAATTATCGAGGGAAATGGTGGTGTTAACCTCGAGGAAAAAAATCATTAATGTTGTATTTCATTCAATTTCAAACATATAAATTTCTCTCTTTTGTTGAAAAGGGGAAGATGGAAAGATTCTATGTGCCTTTGAGTCAAAACATTTATTTTAAACATACTTTTTTCTTTCCTTCTGATCCATTTTTCTAAATAAAGGATAGAGTTGTTTCTTTTTTTTTTTCCTTTTCTTTTAATTTTTTTTTTTTTTCCTAGCAAAGACTACCCCTTTGGCATATTTTCTTTTCAAACGTGAAATGAGGTGGAAAATCCTCATTTCACGACAGGAAGGACAAATATTGACACAAAGTTAATATTTGTTAGAACCCTGGGAGCAACCTGAGTGTGTGTGTGTGCACATGCGCTTGTGCGTGCACACACACACATACACACACACTCACATACATACTCACCCACTTTCTCCTCTGCCTCTTCCTCTGCCTGGCATACCTAATACCCTTCCTTTCTAGGTTTTCCCGTCTATGGTTTCCAATCTAGGGAAAGGTGGACAGAGTATGTTGTATGTAGTGTGTTTTAGGATGTTAGAGTACACACAAAACAAGTGCTTGTGTGCACACCTGCACACACATGTACAACCTGCTTCATTCTAATTTTTTCCACTTAGAGGGGAGCTTCTGGACTTGATCACCGGTCTTGTCCATCTTGAATGCAATAGCAGATGCTGAGCCGACACTCACTGGTCACTCGGCATTTATTAAGTCCTGTCCATTCTTGCCTTCTGGAGAGGAATGCCCTGGGGTGACTGTTTGGCTGCCCCTGACAGACTGGGTCACTTTATCTATTCACATTGATTATGAAAGTCAGCTGTGGACAGACCTTGGTTTTTTTTTTTTTTTTTCACCCTTCTTCTCTTAGCCTTTCTTACAAGCACCCCTGCCTGGATTTTCATGAGGAAATAATCAGATTAGGCCTTTCACGGTGAGTTCATATGGAGTTCTCTTTCTCCAGCGTGCTACTAACCGAATAAACGTGTTTAGTGGTAAATTGTAAATGACATTATGATTACCAAAGCCAGCATGGGTTTCATTTAAAAGTGATCCGAATTGCAGACCACAAAAATTGTGACTGGCAGATAAGGCCATTTGGAGAAGTGGGAAAAGAACAGACAAAAACAAGTGAGAAAGAGAATCATCACTCAAAATGAAATCCTTCACTAATGGAAAGAGGCAGGAGAGAGAAACCCAGGGAAAGAAAAGATGGAATGCTATTTAGAAAGGGAGCTGGACTGTCCCTGTGAGTGCTGGAGGGGATGTGACTGCATCTGGCTGTATGCATGCTCTTCTCTAAGGGGTTCATGTCAGTTCTCTCCCACAATGAAGTTAGTGGGAATGTGCTCTACAGCACAGGGAGCGCAGCTTGGTGCTCTGTGATAACTTAGACGGGTGGGACGGGAGAGATGGAAGGGAGGTGCAGGAGGGAGGGGAATTATGTATACTTACAGCCAATTCACTCTTCATTATATAGCAGAAACAAATACAACACTGTAAAGAAATTATATCATACTCCATTTTAATAAAAAGACCTACATCCACTTAGCAGCTTTGGAACCCTGGTGCTTTCCTGTGCTTGATTTTTTGCCTCATCTCAAAAATAAAATACTGGAATTGATTAATTCTGAAGATGAGATAGGAAAATGGGTGGTGAACTACTGATAAACCACCATCTTTTAGTCATTGGTAAGTTTTGGAGAAATAAAAATGAAATTTCTTATTTATGAACACCAAGATTCCAAGTTTGGCTATAAAACTAAAACTTACTTGCCAATAATCTTTAGGCTGTTGCCTTTGTTAAATTTGTGGCTCTATGTTCATACTTGAGGGATGCTAAAATTTTTTACAGGTCAAGCGGTAATATGAAAAAAGCAAATGCAATCTCAACAAATGCATGATTTGACAAATAACCAAAAATCTCTCTGTCAACAGGCTGTGTAAAGAGAACCAAAAACCTTTCTGTCAATAGACGGTGTAAAGAGAACTCCTGGCCACCCGATATGCCTCCTAAAGGGTTAATCATCCCAGCTGACACCACATCTAAATACAATCCCCAAATGAATGATTTGGATTCCATTCTATTTTGCCAAAAGCATAGGTAGAAGTTTGAAGATGTTCTTCTTCTCACGACTGTTACTAAGTAATTGTGTGAATCATAATTTCTGTGAGTCAGTTTTGCTGTCTATAAACTATGAATAATTAAACTTGCCAATAAGTTTTAGGTAAAGGTGGTTAGGAAAAGAAGAAGGGAAGAAAATAAGGGATGGAGGGAGGAAAGAAAGAAGGAAGAATCACCAGCCTTATAGCTTAGAGGTATCTTTGAAGTGGGGCCATTTCTACCATTTGGCATTCTAGTCCCTGTTTGATTCTGTCCCACTTCCAGGTACCACTCTTAGGAGTCTATGGACTTCCTGTCAGATATTTCTTTATCTGAAACTCTCCCAAGGAAACATTATAGATTATTTGCAACAACCATGGAAAAGCCACCATCTAAAACCTGTTGAATCAACTAAGCAGAGTCTCCCGTTGACAAAATTGTATGCAAACCTTCAGGACCCCTCTGATAGTTTCCGTGCCACTGTATATACTCCATGCTAGAGTATAAAGATGCAATGTGTTTTCCGTAAGATTCCTGCTTGCCCCAGACATTATCCCAGGTCTACCACTACATACTACCTACTGGTACCTTCTGGAGATGTCTCCAGAACATGTCTTCCCTGATTTCATTTATAGGCTTATCCAAGCCTTTACGCCCTTCCTCCACTTGTTTAATGAATTAGTGAACAAGCTGAGAAAAAATGCTTTGTCATAACAGAAATTATTTTGTGGACAAATCAGTTACCTGATTCAAGAACAGAAGATTCTTATCATCGACTGTAATTCCACTCTTAAGGTTTCATGTGAAATAATTGGATCTCTCATGATATTGAGCTATCAAATATTAACATTAATTCAGGGACAATTCTCTCAATACACTTTTGTGGTATACTCCGTTATTGTGATGAGTTGGTTTAAACTGTATTCAAGTTACAGAATAATAACCTTATAACTAGATAAATTATTTGAAGAGTAGGAGTTTTGAAAAGGACATTATGTATCAATCAACTAATACACGTTAATGAGTTTCTACTGTGTTTGACGCAGGATGTTAAGTAAGCCCTATGATAACTGAAATATGAGATACAGTCTTAGGCCTTGAGAAATGACCCCTTAAGAACATTGGTTCCTAGTGTTTATGTAATTTATCAAAGTACATATAATTAGTAGCAGAGAATGATTGAAAATCATATCAACTAAGAGACTAAGTATTTTGTTCAGGGACAATTCCAAGAATTTAGCAATATACAGAGGTCACTTTTAAATACCTTGTAACTGCTGGATGAGAAGCAGAAAGAAAAAAGTCGGAGATCCACGAAGCTCGATAGAATGTAAACAATTCATCAATGGCATCAGCATGGCTGAAAAAAATGTTTAAAAAGAAGGAAAGTAAGCAGTAGGTTTAGAAAAAGAGGAACTAGAGTGATTCAAAGATCTTCCATGAGGGAAGGCTACCTAACTGTCTCGTTTGAAAAGCGGATAACAGTAGTAGAGATCGGTGTATCATAGTCTCAAAGAAGAACTTCCATGATTATTAAGGTCATGCAATTAGTTAATTTTCTTAATACTTTTTCCATGTTTCTGAAGATAAGTCAAACACACTCTATGTAAATGTGACCATTAAAAAATTTTTACAATTAAATCTATACATAAATTAATAATTTGACATTTAATTTAGCAAATTCAATTTGTTTAAGAGGTGAAACAATTAGAATTTTCAGTTTTGTGTCAGTTTTCAAGAATTAGGCTTATTTCATCCAAGTTTTTTGTTTGTTGTTGGTTTCATTGAATTTTGCTGTTATACTTATTTTTCTTTATATGTATATTTTTTATTGAAGTATAGTTGACTTACAATGTTTCATGTGCACAGCAAGGTGATTCAGTTATACATATACACATATATTTTTTGAAATTGTTTTCCATTATATGTTATTACAGTAAATCTTTGCTATACAGGTTCCCTGTACATCCTGCATTAGTAATAATTTGGGGGGTTTTTTTGGTTTTAATCTTTAGGCTATTTAGATGAATATGCACTAGGGCAAGTTAAAACATGTAGGAAACAATACATTTTTGTGACTATTAAGTTGAAGTCAGAGGAACTCTTTGTTAGAAGATAAAATATACTTTTGAATTCAGAACAAAAACTCTAGGCTTATAGAAATATTAGGAGTGGTGGGAATAGTGAATAATGCTGTCTCTTCAAATGCTTTCATCACGTGCAATCATACTCAAGTTATGCTCTGCTAAGTCGCTCAGTTGTGTCTGACTGTCTGTGACCCTATGGACTGTAGCCCACCAGGCTCCACTGTGCATGGAATTCTCCAGGAAAGAATACTGGAATGGGTTGCCATACCCTCCTCCAGGGGATCTTTCCAACCCAGGGATTGAAGCCAGGTCTCCCGCATTGCAGGTAGATTCTTTACCCTCTGAGCCACCAGGGAGTTGAGCTCTATTTAATGTCAACACTCCCAAATTACTACTTTCTTCTTTTCCTCCTTCTGTATTTCTTTTTTCTTCATGTTAGCGATAAAAAAAAGTTTGATAAAATGATATAGTCTGACATCCAAACTCTTTCACAATCTGGTCACAATATACCTTTGCAATTTTAATATACTTCCCATAAAATTTCTGTCCCAGCCACCTCAATCTATCTACCTCTTTCCCATTGACTCAAATATTATTACCTCCTTCTCATCTATTGTTTTTCCATTTTTGGAGGCCTTAGTGATTATTCCTTTTTCTTAATTACTTTGCTTTACTTTTACCATTTAGCTATTATATACATTATTAACTTTAAATAACATTTTATGTAACATATGCATTTAAATTATACTGCATGCCGCTTGCTCAGTCATGTCCAACTCTTTGCGGCCCCATGCACTGTATAGCCTGCCAGACTCCTCTATCCATGGGATTTTCCGGGCAAGAATACTGAAGTGGGTTGCCATTTCCTCCTCCAGGGAATCTTCCCGACCCAGGTTTTGAACCTGCATCTCCTCTGTCTCCTGCACTGCAGGAGGATTCTTTACCCACTAAGCCGTAGGACCTGTTATTTAATATATGTATCTTTCCATGTTTTTCCCAAGACTTTGTTGCATTCTCAGTATCTAGTACACTTGAATATTCAGTAAATGTTTCCTGAGGTTACAGGTGATGGTGAGCGTGATGGATTGGAAATCATCTTTGGGAGACTGTAGTTCTTAAGTCACTTTTTTTCCCCCTTTATTTTATAGGTACATTTAGAGAAGAGCAGAAATGCACCTACCGACCCCTGATAAATGGCTATATCTGCAAACAGACTGACCCAGTGATCTTAATTCTCGACAGTGCTGATACCAGTTGGGCAATGCAGAAGTTGTATCCAGTTGTGTCTGTGACTAGCGGTTTTGTTGACACCTTTAGTAGCATAAATGCCAGTGCTCCCTGCTCCATTTCAAGGTCGGTATCTGCTTTCTATTCCATTGTGCCCACCAGGAAAATCACCAAGGTCTGCTTTGTGGATCAGACTCCTGATGTTTTGCATTTTTTTCTATTGGGGAACAAAAATACCTCTAAGCTCCTCCTGGCTGTATTCTACCATGAACTCCAGAGCCCATATGTTTTCTCAGGAGACAGATTCATTCCACCTACTCAAGTTCATTCAACTTCCTCACTGTTGAATGAGTCTATTGGCTCCAACTATTTCAGCATCACAGATAACCTCTTGTATGTTGTCCTACAAGGAGAGAAGCCCATTGAAATACGGTCAAGTGTTTCCATTCATTTGGCCCTCAATGTGATGTTTTCAGTTCTAGAAAAAGGCTGGGAAATCGTGATCCTTGAAAGACTAACTGTCTTCTTGCAGATTAACCAAGATCAAATCAGATTTATTCATCAGATGCCTGGAAATGAAGCAACCTTAAAGGCCATGGCTGATAGTAGAGCAAAGAGAAAGCGCAATTGCCCAACTGTGACTTGTACCAGTCATGACCGAGTAGGTCAGCGTAGACCTCTCATGGTAGAAATGAGCTCATATAGAGACCTACCCACCATGGAAATGATCTCAAAAGTGATGGTCATTGAAATTGGTGATCTGCCAACAGTAAGGAACGCTGGACTGATTCCATCTTTATCAAGTAACAAATTACAGAATTTGGCTCACCAGGTTATCATTGCTCAACAGACTGGATTACTAGAAAGTGTCCTGAATATGACTATTGGGGCCTTACTTGTGACTCAATCAAAGGGAATCATCAGCTATGGGTAAGTACTAATTATAATAACATCTAAATATGAGCTGATTTCTTTGATACATATTGCAAATGTCAGTCTATTTACACTGAATTACATAAACTGTCTGCTTTTTAAGATAAGAATAAAAATGCCAAGAGCTATTTATAGACTTAAATTCTCAATTTTAAAATTTGTGATTAAATCTAGAGTCTTTGTGGTTATTCTATTTCCTAGGTAAGTGGGGATGTTATATTAATATTTTTGTACTTTAAATCTTAAGCGTAGACAGATTTTTCTAAGGCAACTTGTTTTCAACTTGTTTATTCATTCATTTATCATGTGATGCATTTTAGCAGTGGCTAGATTCTGGGGTTGCTAAAGTGAAACAGATATGATCTTTGCCTTATGGGACAAAAACACTATCACAATTTCATACAGCCGTGAGTTAAAACCCATGAATACCCATGGGGTGATAAAAATCCTGCCTGTAGGGACTGAGAAATGGCCTTATATCTAGGAACATTTTGGGAAGATGACTAGGAGTTTACTAATTTAAAACAGTGATTCTGTTTGGGTTTTATTCAACCTAGGATTATAAAGGGCTTCCCTTGTGGCTTAGCTGGTAAAGAATCCACCTGCAAAGTGGGAGACCTGGGTTCAATCCCTGGGTTAGGAAGATCCCCTGGAGAAGGGAAAGGCTACCCACTCCAGTATTCTGGCCTAGAGAGTTCCATGGACTGTACAGTCCGTGGGGTCACAAAGAGTTGGACACGACTGAGCTGCTTTCACTTATTTGGGCTTTCCTTGTGGCTCAGCTGGTAAAAAATCTTCCTGCAATGTGGGAGGCCTGGTTTCAATTCCTGGGTTAGGAAGATCTGCTGGAGAAGGGAAAGGCTACCCACTCCAGTATTTTGGCCTGGAGAATTCCATGGACTGTACAGTCCATGGGGTCACAAAGAGTTGGACACGACTGAGTGATTTTCAGTTCACAGGATTATAAATCCCTGCAAAGATGTCAAATTGTGTGAGGGAAGATCATAATTGCTGCCAACTATGTTTATGGCACAGATCTGTGTAAGATCTGTAATATCCTTTTTGCTATGTTATTCTGACTCTAGAAACTTGTATTTTGAAATTCTTTACCAGATCGATGTTTACTACATATTTCAGAAGTAAATCTACCTGAATATCTCCCTGAGCCTAGTAAATGAAGAATTACATGAAGTATATAATAAGGGAAGGTAGATATAAATTACTCTCAAATTTATATGTTATGATACTCAAGAGATGAATTGTCCAGTCCAAGTTTACCTAAGACGTCTGTCACGAGGTCAAGACTATTACAGTCCCAAGCTCCATTTTTAGCAGATACAAAAGAACCAGAGATGATACCGCAGACTGAGAGACAATATGAAATTGTCATAATGCTTGGGAAATATATATAAACTAACCATCTCACACATGCATGCTGTGAGGTTAGAGAGTACTCAAGAGAGTCAAGCATATAGATTCCCTGCAAGTTTGCTACCACCACTGAAAAAATAAGCTGAAACTCATGCACATGTTGAGTTGATACAGTTGATATTGGGTCCCTGAAATAGATACAATTATTCTGAACAATATAACTCAATGAAATTTTAGAGCATTCATATTCTTTTATTAAAAGATTTTTTGTTGCTGCTTTTTCACTACATTTGTGGTAGTTACAATAAATAAATAATTAGTATTTAATGGATATTAATTGCTTTTGTACAGCTGTCTTTAGTACATGTGGGATTCTTTATAAAATAAAAAGGAAAACAAAAAGATGCACCTTTACATTTTAAGGAGTATTCAAGAAATACATGGACTGCCTTTTTATACACAAAGCAATATAAACGAATGAAAAATTAGCTAGTGTTTTTGTATCATATTTTACCTGTATTTGGTGTTCCTCTTTCTTATATGGAAGAAATAACAAGAAAACTCAAGCAATTTTTTTTTTTGATTCTGGTTGGTTTGAAAGGCTTTGGAAATTGCTAGCTTAGAATTAAAAAGTACTCCTAATTGCGTAATTGCTCAAAATCTATTAAATCTTGGATATTTTATCAGTCACTAACCCTTAATCTTGTTGTTGACATAATCATATTATGCATGATGATATAAAAATCAGGAATCTGAAAAAAGTGATGCTACTGTATCTTGGCTTATGTTTAAATATATCTTCTTTAGCCCAATTTCATTTAGATCCCACTGAGTTCTTATGATCATATTCTATGGATGGGTGACTAAGAAGTTCTAGGACCAGGTCGTTGCTAAATTTTATTTAGATTTTATGGTACTGAGCTTTCAATAGGTCATCCTTCCAAAATGACTGATTTGTATATTATATAAAAAAGACTCGGTAAATATTTAGCTTTTAACTAAAAAGAGAGTAAAGTCAAAGAGTAGAAACAATAGAGGTAAAGCAGAGGAAACCCAGGAAAGAGTATGGACCCAGCCCAAGTGCAGGGATGGGTACATATGTGTGAGGGAACATCATCGCATCACAAGCTTCAGAGAAAAGATTACTTTTATTGCCCAGCATCCATCAGAGACATCATGCTTTCACATTTGACTCAGATATTCCTGATTTAATAAGAAACTACTGAACATGTATTTTATAACATCAGTTTTCTGTTGGTTGCATTCTATTCCCCATCTCTTTCAGTTTCTTTAGTGTTTTAAGAGATGTTTCCAAGACATAAGGCAAAATAAAAATGTTCTGAAGCTAAGGAAAGACTGCTTCTGAAGTATATCTGAATAAATTGCTGCAGAATAAGAAATGCCACGTCCTAAGGGATCTAATGAGAACTAGCAAGTTTTCCCATGGTCCTAAGAATTGCACAGTATGGTAAACAACCCTGAAGCCTTGTGCAGGTCCCAGGGCCAGCCCTGTTTCTTTCAGCTTTGATCAGTGTCAACTGGGACTTCCACTGAACTCACTGGAAAGTCATTGACAAGCTAGTGACTTGACCTTGAGATTGCAGAAATTAGTCTGAGGACATAGACCTTTCCTAAATAGTGGAAACATCTAGGATGTTCGTGAAAGATTCACTCTTGTTAATTTAATGGGGTTGCATGTATTTCAACAAATTGAGGGCATATCAGACATTTACTTACCAAGAGGAGTCCTACCTGCTTTCAAAAAGCTATCAACTTCTGCCTTGTGGGGAGAAATGGAGTGCTATTTTTTAATTAAATAATACACAGTGAATTGGCCTCTCCTGATCTTTATCCTCCTCTAGAGGCATCTAGATTTAAGTGTCTTCCACATGGCTAAGTCAGTTCCATGAGCCTGTTTTCCATCTTCCAAAACTTTGTTACCCTTTATTGTTGGTTGCTTTCTCCTCTCCTGCCTTCTTCATCCTTGTGGATTTACACCATTTTTATTCACTTTTGTTCTTTTAAGTAATTTCAGTGGAGTAGAGGAAACAGAGATAAACGTATATTCAACCTGCCCTTTTTAAACTTGGGGTTTCCCACTGGTGTCTTATTTTTATATTCTACCTTTTATCTGGAATACTGGCGGTAGAAAGTTGATTTTTGCTGTCTTAAATTTCTTTCCCTCTTGTCTTTTCTTTTCCCCACCTTTCTCCTGCTTCATTAACAACCACAACAAAAAAAAAACAACCTCTAAGTAATGTGTTTTGTCATATGACATACATATCTGTATCTTGTCTGGAAGTTTAGCTATTGAAATGCTAAAGCTATTTGTGGTTGGCAGAATTTCTGAAATTACAGTCCTAGTCCTGGGAACCTACGGATATGATCACATAGCATTTCCATGAACACAGTATGTTATGTGGCACAGTTGGCCTTAAGATAGAATACCCAGGATTATCAAGGTGGGCCCGTTTTAACACAGGAGCCCTGAAGGGAGGAGAGTTTTCTCCTGCTGTAGCAGAATAAAGCAGAAGAGGAAAGCAAAAAGATTTGAAGTGTGAGAAGGAATTTAAGTGTCACTGCTTTTAGGATGGAAAGCACCACACAAGAAAAAAAAATCAGACCGACCTTATAAGTAGAAAGTGGACCTTGGCCGATGGCCGGCAAGGAAACAGGGACCTCTATTCCATGGCTACAAGGAAATGAATTCTGTGAACAATCAGAATGAGTTTGGAAGTGGATTCTTAGGCAGAGATTAGAGCCAAGCCTGTCTGAACTCTTGACCCACAACCTGAAGATCATAAATTTGTGACATTTTAAAAACCACGAAAATTTGTGGAGTTATGTTCCACAGCCATAGAAAACTAATATGCTATCTCACATAAAGCTCTCTGTTTATGATATTGCCATGAACCTTGGGCCCTAAAATCAGCTACAGGGACGGTGAACATGGTTCTGTGGCTGTGTGTATCTGTGTGTTTTTGTATCCATCACATTAGTAGCTTTTTAAGTTTTCTCATTCTGTAAAAGAAGTCCTTTATCAAACTGACTAGAATAGACAAGGAAATTAGGAGAGGCAGTTGGTGACACGAGTCTATTGGTGACACCCAGGCTCTTTTAGCGTCTTCTTTTGTGCAGCCTCTCCGTGCCCCCTGGGCCCCTGCTTTCTGGGAAACAGCTGTTTGGAGTATGCAAGGACAGAATCTTCCTGTCATTATAGGAGGGTGTTCTTCTCAAGACTGGCAGAATGCACATCCTGGAAAGGATACCCGCTCTGCCAGTCTGTCTCTTTCCCTCCTCCTGGCAAAACCACAGCTTTGCCATTAAGGGGTGTTTCTGCACCATTTCTTCTCTTTACTGCAATACAAATTCACTGCTTTGTTGAGTGAGGTGGGTGGCAAAATTATCATAATGGTATTTTATATATGTGGCTTTGTGGGGAAATGAGATGCTCTGCATAAGTAAACTTTTCATTCAATTAAAAATTGTTTTTTATCACTACATTTTTAAAAAGACTTCATCTCTTGAACAAAAAAGAATACATATATTATCCAGTCTTATTAAATGGAAAATAATGTAGACCTATCACATTTTTATTGATGATTCATGGTCATCATTAAGGCTATCATTTATTTCACAGCCCTGTTTCTGCAGTGATGCCCTTAGGGACCCTTGTTCTTATACTAAATAGCCCCAGACCACTAAATCTTTGATTCTACTTCTGCAGTTTATATTTTTTCTGCTATCTTCCTTATAAACAGGAGGTTAATTTTAATCCATTATTTCTGTTGACTTATCTGCATCCAGTAGTTTTCCACCCATATGTACATGTAGTTCTAATCCCAAAATTGAACTGTACTAACTTACAATAAAGTAATTTAAGATGTGTGAAGATGGTAAAGTTGTAGCTAAATATAGTAAAGACTCATGAAAACTTACATTTGAATGGTTTTTAATTTCCCAAACGTTAATTGAACAGTTATTATGCCCAGAAAATTATATGGCTTATAAGAAAATCTAGATGTTTTAAAATTAATAGATAGGGAAAATAAATATTTATATAACTACTAATAAGAGTATGTGTATTAAAATCTCATTATTCTATATCTATTACAAGGAAATCATTGATTCAGTATGGACCTGCTTAACCATTAGTTTTCATAAAATTAGTATACTTTGTCTTTACAGTATTCATTAGCTAGTCAAGGCTTCAACTTAACTATTCTTCGTGTTCCCAAGTACCTAAGAAGTGTACTGCTTAGGTTAAGTGGTTTGTTTTCCTCTTTAGACTATGACTGCGACAGCACCCTATTACAAATAGTAAATTTTGAATATTTGCGTGTAATCTTAAAATATGTATTCAGAATTTCCACTATTTCAAATAAGATAGTCATGTTAGGTTTATTTTAAAAAAAATACCATTTTAAATGATTTTCCAACTAAAATGCTTAGATGTTGACCCCTGATTGATCTTGTTGAAAGTTTTTATCTTGTTGCCGTGTTTATTTTGTATATGCCTGGCACAAGGCAATGTATGCCTAGGGTTACTCAAATCTCATTTTGAAATGAAAAATTCCACAGATCCATAAGAATTTAATACTAAGTGTTAGAGCATAGCAGTAAGTGTACCAGTTATGTTGCAGGGAGGAAGCCAATTCTGACTCCATGTTGGAACCGTTTCTTTGACTTGCTTTTTGTTGCTTTAGTTAATTTAATCATACAGAATGGTTTGCCTCAGAGAATCCTGCCCCTCTGCCTGACTTAAACTAAAGCGCCTTTATTCAGAACCCTGTCCACCTGTGGATGGCAGGAAGGAAAAAGTAACACATCCCCTGCCTGAGGCTTGCCATTCTAGGAAATGTTTGCAAGATTAATGGCCTTTTTATTTTGCTTTCTCACCTCCCCTCATCTCTAATCTATAAAAGAACCTGACATCCAGACCCCCAAAAGATGGTTATTTTGAGGCACTAGCCTGCCATCTCAGTCTGCCAGCTCCCTGATTAAAGTCTCTTCCTTGCCTCAACACCTTGTCTCTTGATTCATTGGCCTGTCATCCTAGAGTGAGCTTGGACTTGGTAAATGTTCAAGGGTGCATCAGAACTGGAGATTGGCCAGTCCAAGATAGGTGGTGGTCTCCACAGGCATTTAATGACCTAAGAGCAGAGGACCTAAGAGCAGACCCTAAGAGCAGGGTGGGTACCCACGGGTCGTAGTGTTACTATGATAACATGTATTGGACGCTTACAATGTGCTGAGTTTTGAATCCCTACGTCGTAGTACCAGAAAGAAAACATGAGATCATAAGACAATTTTTTCCCTCTTAGGAGTGGATGACAGCTAAGGGCATTTAGCTAGGTTTAATAGGGAGCATGCGGACTATGAAATATAAATAAAATGGTATGTGTCAGCTCTGAAGACGCCAGGCAACTCATCCTTGCCTTACAGACTCTTTGGAAGGATGCTCCTGAGGGACCAAGGTGATGGTGTATTTATCTCTGCATATCTCAGTGCTTAGAACAATATTTGTACGTAGTGGAAGGGACATGTTTGTCCACTGAATTGAGTGGACATGCTTTCTTCTTACAGAGTACAGAATTTCACAAATTCCTTCGTAATTGAAGTTCCCTCACAGCATATATTATAGATTCTGCCCCTATGTAGCCCATTTAAAGTAAGAATGATTAAAAATGCTCAGGACATCCTTAAACATTTAATCAAAACTTGGAACTCTTCTAGAGGAACCTGACTCAGTAACTTTGAGGGGACAGGGGTTGAAGAGGAAGTGAGGAAGTACTTCCAATGCCCTCACCTCCCTCACCTCCCAGAGCCAACCTGCACCAATAGGATTTATTTATTTGTCTGCTCGGCTTACCATGCACATAGAGACTGTCCCCTCTTCTGTAGGGCACGCGTTTCAGATCTGGCAGATTAAAAACCAAGAGTTGAAGTGAACAGTGGTAATCTCTGAACTGGAGCATTTCTGTGTTTTCCTGGTTTTTCTCTTTTAGCTTGCACCAAAGAAATGAAGGGAAAAAAATTCTTCCACATACCTGACTGGTATTGGAAGCTGTTAAATAGTGGTTAAAACTGGGTGGATTGGAGGGAACTTTCCTCCCCCATTTTTTAAAGTTTGGCTGTAGGTCCTTCTGCCTGCAGGCTACAGTCACATTAGTGGTTGGAAATTGGATAACGACAGCACAATGACAAATCCAGGTTGCTTGCAATAAGTTGCTAATCCCTTTGCTTTAATATCGGAGCAGCGTATAATGATGTTTGGACATCACTCCAGTTTACTGACGACCCCACTGGGGCCAGCAATAGAACCTTACAACTGTCTAACAAGGCGTCAGGTGACTCCCGTCGTCACAGCAACGGACACTGGAATCTAATCTTCCCTCCATCCCTTCTAGCACCCAATAACGCCTAGATTATATAAGTGGCCCATCATTGCTTGGTAACTTGAATCAATTAACGTTAATTCGCACAATGCTATGATGTATTGTGATCACTTTCATTTCAGGGAAGGGGGAGAAATTGCTATAAGTCACCTAAAATGAGGTTGTCTGTGGTGCTGGGGTATTAATTGGGTGTCCATATTAAATGCAAAAGGAGCCCCATCGTGAAAGGAAAGTGGATGAGTGACTCTCTTGGCTGCTATTGACCTATCAGAAGAAGACAGTGCCCTTTTCCTTTGCTTTTATCTATTACAGTTTTCCCTATTGCGTGTCAAGTTGATGTATTATAAAAAATTCATTTGGTGACCTTTCACCCCCCTAGCAGATTAAACAATTTCACTTCGATGGCATCATTAACAAGACCCTGCATTTAATGATGATTTCTCTAAAAGGCCACGGAGATTCGATTTTAAGCTAACAGATTTATTGCACTATTATAACATATCGTAAAAAACTGTACCACCTACGGTCAGGTTTTAGGTTAGAAACTGCTTAAGAGTTTATGTGAAGCTTAAAGTGGTATTACCTTGGGATATGCTGTAGCGGCAAGTCTCTGACCTCCAGTGGGATGCTGTTTACATTTAATCAGAGATGTTTGCTCACAATAAACTTAAAAATGTGTCAGGGACAGGCCTTTTAGCAAGTGTTCAGGCAGTTGGTTCCCCTCCCTCTGTCTCTAGACATCAGTGTACTTATGTCAGGATCTTTGTTGGATGGAGTCTTTTGGCTTTTTTAACCCACACAGCCTGCCTGCATCCTGTCCTGCATCAGAAAGCATTTAAAAAAGACAAGGGAAGAAATAGAATTTGGGAATAGTGTAAAATTTTCCGATAACCTGGGACCATGGAATGAATAGGTGGATTTAAAAAATCTGATTTAATTTTTTTAAAGGCCCTTACCCATTGTGGCTAAGCAAAGTAATAAATGATGATCAGACTAGCGCATATTGAATTCCTAGTGAGTGATGGTCATGGTCTTGGCTGGTAGGTGACCAAAGGGGTTTGTAGGACCACACACGCCCTACCCCCCATTCTCCAGGATGCTCCAGGGAGAGGGAAATGGTTCCCTAGGGAAACTAAATAGTTTTTGATCTTCTGTATTTGTTCTTCCGCTGTTCCTCTTCTGAGGACTAATTGTCACCTCTGCCTCACATATATCCTCCATGTAAAATGAATATTTTATCTCCCCACATAAAAAAAAAAGAATAGGTTAGGAAATAAAGTAGTTGGCTCACAAGCATTTAATTGAAATGGGTAGACTACCTTTTTTTTTTTTTTAAATCAAAGTCTTGTTAGACCTGAGTTAGGATATTTTGAGAGTCATCTATTATCCTATACTAGAGTAATATATGTGATAAATGATGTCTATATATCGCCATTTAAATGTTAAAACTCTATTGCATGCCTCTGATGTGTAATACACAATAGGTTTAATGGGACATATAATGTTCATTTAATAAAGCTACCTTGGTCTTCAAACATTCCAAAGCTCTGGGAAAAAGATGCTTTGAGATATCATGAATTATGTAACTATTTTATTTATAATTATTCCATTTTATTGCTAAGTCACATCAGCAATTAATGTGCTCAAAAGAGTTGAAAAACAATATAGCTCTAAACTTTGGTCAAACCAAAGTTTAAAAACCTTTGGCAAACTACTTAAGTCTTTTTGGACCTCAGTTTCTTCATGTGTAAATAAAAGTGTCTGTCATTGTGTCATTTTAAAGATACAATGAGTTTATAGGTGGAATGCATAGAATAATACCTGTACGGGTAAGTGCTCAGCGTATATGAATTATAAATAAGTGTTTTTCTCCCTGAGGGCTTCATTCAATTGAAATCAATTAATCAATGAATTCTACAGTTACTGATTCTATTTAGTGCAAGCATCTTGTGAAGACTATGCATACAAAAGGGTTGTTGTGAGATTAAATGAGATAGTCCTTGCTCCTTGGAAGAAAAGCTATGACCAACCTAGACAGCATATTAAAAAGCAGAGACATTACTTTGCCAACAAAGGCCCATCTAGTCAAAGCTACGGATTTTCCAGTAGTTGTATATGGATGTGAGAGTTAGACCATAAAGAAAGCTGAGTGCCAAATAATTGATGCTTTTGAATTGTGGTGTTGGAGAAGACTCTTGAGAGTCCCTTGGACTGCAAGGAGACCAAACAAGTCAATCCTTAAGGAAATCAGTCCTGAATATTCATTGGAAGGACTGCTGGTGAAGCTGAAGCTCCAATACTTTGGCCACCTGATGCGAAGAGCTGACTCATTTGAAAAGACCCTGATGCTGGGAAAGATTGGAGGTGGGAGGAGAAGGGGACGACAGAGGATGAGATGGTTGGATGGCATCACCAACTTGATGGGCATGAGTCTGAGCAAGCTCTTGGGAGTTGGTGATGGACAGAAAAGCCTGGTGTGCTGCAGTCCATGGGATTGCAAAGAGTCAGACACAACTGAGCAACTGAACTGAATTGAGTCTTTGTGAAGCAGTTGTGTGGGGAGGTTGTTCCCAGGCATCTCTTCCCAATTCTTTGTGGTGATATCACCTCGGTACCCACAGAATAAGCCAGGATGAATGTATTTATACCGTGGAAAGTGGAAAAGCACTAAAATCTGATCCTTTTTGGGGAAATCTGGTTTATTAGCATACTTATAAAATATCCCCACCTTCTAAGTGTTTTAGTCTGATATGATGCCTCACTGAGATTTTTTGGAGTTAATAAATTGTGATTAAATCTAAGTTCATAATATATGTTCTCCCACCCCACCCCTCACACACCTATTTCATCATTTCCTATGGCAAACATATAAAATACATATATAATTATTCTTTGGTTGTAAGTTCATGTTTGCTATACAGTGTATTATTTAGTTTCTAGAAACAAAGGCAAACCTTTTCACTAGTAATGGTGTATCATGGAAAACAGCTACTACAGTGGTACGGTATCTAAAATCTGAGGCATGGATTCTCTTCTCTTTTTTAACATGTGGCAGAAACACAAGCAGTTTCAAAACTGGGAACTTGATATATGTTCGGCCTTATGGTCTTTCAGTCTTCGTCCAGCCTTCAGATGGAGAAGTGGGAAAAGAACTCACAGTCCAACCACAGCTCGTGTTTCTGGATAAGCAGGTACTCTGTGCACAGGTAACAGTCTTTACTTGGAGCTGGGTACCATATTGTATTCGGAGCATGTTTCAGACTCCGTCATCTTCATAATACACGTGTACAGAGCACCCACCCTGGGACAGTTGGTGCACTTAGAACATCGAACTACTTTTCATTATTTTCCTTCCATTGCACAGCCTGATTTCCTTCTACTTTCTGTAAAAAGTCCAGAATATGATTATGGATAGGAGTAGAATTCTAATACTTTTTCACTCCAAACAAATTCTTACAGTAGGCCTCAGGTGTCTTCTCAGAAATCTATCCTTCCCAAAGTGCTGGATCTGTATCTGCAGAAGTCATTTCATATGCTGGTGAAGGCATTTATGCCATGACATTATAGTTCTATGTTATTTTAAGTGATTTCTCCTGTATGTGGTTAAGTACAGTGTCAATAAGAGGCTTCTGCATGCTTCATTCTAATTTCAGTGTCCAAGTCCTTGGATTTTATCTTTTCTATATTTACTAATGTCATGGGTGGAAGAAGTGAAATATGACAGTTAAATCAACTTTCCACTCTTTAATTTAAAAAAAATGCGTCCCATGACATGCTTGTAGAGGGACAAAGCCCATGGGACTGAGGTCCACACTTTTGCTCTGGTCAGGCACTTACCCAGCTCTCCTGCTTTGTTCTCCTAATGTTTCCTTCCTTAAGGTTTTTTTTTTTTTTTTTTTTTTTTAAAGCACCTTACCAGCCACAAGATCCACTGACACTTTTTAAAAATAAATTTTATTATTTTTTGACCCAACTGTGGGGCATGTGAGATCTTAGTTCACCAACCAGGCATGGAACCCATGCCCCCTGAAGTGGAACTGCATAACCACTGGACAGCCAGGGAAGTCCCTTTCCTATCTTATTAACCTTCAGCAAACAGTGTCAGGCTCCTTTTCTGTAAACTTAGCTTTCCTTTGTCCTCTTCACTGCCTTGCCCCAAATTTTCTTGAAATAAACTCTCTTCTCATGATAAAATTATTTGATATATTCTTGTTAACATGACAAAGACTATTTATTATTTTATTTATTATTTTTCCTTTGCTTATTCTCATGAATGTGTGCTATATGAAAGATTCTGTCTGAATCCTCTTCTTTTTCGGTTAACTTCACAAAATTCTCTTCTGAGTCCTATTTTTCCTTTCTTTTTTTTCCCCCAGAATCGGAGAGTAGAGTCCTTAGGGCCCCCGTCAGAGCCATGGGTCATTTCAGTTTCCCTGGAAGGGACATTAGATTCTGTGCTGAGAGGTAGGTACTTGTGACATTTGGAGACCCGCTGTAAACACATCTGCCCAAAAATGTTTGCAACCACTGGGGATTCATAACAAAGTCACTAATACTCAGTATCTTTGGTAATTTGGAGAAAAAAAAATTCCACCACCAGTGTACAATGCCAGTGTCTTCTAAAAAGTGCAAAAGGTTGACAGGAAATGTTTAAGGAGCCATCTGTCCCGCAAGTATGGTGAGCATTTTTGTCATACCTGTAGCATATATGTGTGTGTGTGTGGTGTGTGTGTGTGTGTGAAAGTGTTAGTCACTCAGTCATGTCTGACTTTTCAACCACATAGAGTGCAGCTCTCCAGGCTCCTCTGTCCATGGAATTCCCTTCTCCAGGGGGTCTTCCCAACCCAGGGATCAAACTTGGGTCTCCTGCATTGCAAGCAGACTCTTTACCATCTGAGCCACCAGGGAAGCCTATGTATGTGTGTGTGTGTTCCACATCTTGGCTAATATAAATAGCACTGAAACAAATATGGGGATACCTCTTTAAGATCCTGCTTTTTTATTATTATTATTATTATTCTGGATAAATACCCAGAACTGTGCCTGCTGGATCATGTGGTATTTTTAGTTTTAATTTTGTGAGGCACCTTGGTACTCTTTTCCATAAAGGCTACACCATTTTGCATTATCATTAAAAGTGCTTGAGAATTCTAATTTCTCCTAGAACTTGCTAGAAACCAAAATTTGCTGTCTTTTGGCCTTTTTGAAAATAGTTGTCCTATTAGCTGTGAGATGACATCTCATTGTGGTTTTGATATGTTTTTCCCTGATGACTAGTGATGTTGAGCATCTTTGCATATTGCATATTTGCATATGCATATTGCATATT
This sequence comes from Bos javanicus, assembly GCF_032452875.1. NCBI lineage: Eukaryota > Metazoa > Chordata > Mammalia > Artiodactyla > Bovidae > Bos > Bos javanicus. Next base: position 23,861,460 of record NC_083890.1, on the reverse strand, counting down.
TACAGATCTTCTTTGGAGAAATGTCTGTTCAAGGTCTTAGCCTATTTTTTAATTGGGTTATTAGTTTTTAAGCTACTGAGGTTTAAGAATTTCTTATATATTTTGCAAACTAACACCTTATCAGATAAATGACTTGCAAACATTTTCTCCCATGCTATAAGTTGCCTTTTCATTCTGTTAACTATGCAGAAGCTTTTAAATTTGAAGTAATCCCACTTGTCTAATTTTGCTTAAAGTGTCCATACTACCCAAAGAGAGCTACAGATTCAATTTAATCTCTATCAAAATCTCAATAATATTTCTTATAGAAATAGAAAAAAGCAATTCTAGAATTTTTATGGAGCTGCAGAAGATCTTAAATAACCAAAATGATCTTGAAAAATAAGAACAAAATGAGAGTCACCACTTCCTAATTTAAAGCATATTACAAAACTATAGTAAACAGTATGATACTGGCTTCAAGACAGGCATATAAACGAATGGAACAGACTAGACAGCTGAGAAGTAAAGCCACTCACATATGGCCAACTGATATTCAGCACAGGAATTAAGAATATACAATGGAGAAAGAACTGTCTCTTCAGCAAATGGTATTGGGGGAAACTGGATATCCACACACAGAAGAATGCAGTTAGACACCATATAGGTTAGGACATTTATATTAGTCTGAGTGTTCTGTAATGCTTTTACAAACTTATAAATGACTCATTTACCAATTTAAACATTTGCCTATCTGCAACATTGCTGGTTTCCAAGAATGACTCCGATTTTACAGTTACTTCTTGCTCTACCCTGGCTTTGAGTCTAAGCTCATCCTCACACCTCCTATAAAATATGTACCTTGCCATCCTTCATACATTACCTGTCTGTACCCAGTACCTTACACTCCATGCCTTACCCCTACCTCATACCTACTCATCCACTGTACCTTACTCAGCCTCTGTTCTCCACTGTGCCCCACTCCTGACTCATACTATCCCAGACTCTTCATTACTTTTCTTTCAGTTATCCCAAGGATATCCTCACCGACTTGTTTAGAATCATACTGGATCATGCAAAATGAATAAGGCGTTAAACCACTTGTTATTTTCTTGTATTAACACCAAGTCATGCTCAAGTGAACGGACTCCCCTGGATCAGTATTGTCAACATTGTCCTTGTTTGGAGATTCAATGTGAACATATGAGGAATGATCTGGGTGTCTAATATGCATACATTTTATGTGTGTGTGAATGTCATGAAATAGGAAAAAAATTATTTATAGAAATACCCACATGACCAGTTTATTTCAATTATTGAGAGTATCTCTCAACACCATCATGAATTATTTCTCCTTAACTTCAGAGAAAACGGAACCAAAACTATTTGGCATAGACCACCTGACTCAAGTATTTCCTGCAGAAAAATAAATTAACAACAAAATCATATCTATATGTTTAACCTAAACCTTTTGTTCTGCAATTTAACTTCATGTGCTTTGACCTCAGTCAATCCTTTTCAGTTAAAAAAAAAGATTAGCTGTTAACCAAACAGTGGGTTTATACACGTGTGCTGTGTGTGTGCTCAGTCATGTCCAACTCTTTGCAACTCTGTGGACTGTAGCCAGTCAGGCTCAACTGTCCATGA